>NC_065439.1:3641490-4012954 GCF_024364675.1 Aethina tumida
TCAAGGTTTATTATACTGGAATAAAAGTTCTTTGTTTGTAGTCGTTTAAATATTTGTGTTGGATAAACTTGGACAAAATAACAATGTATCTAATTTTGATTCAAATAAATTTTGTTAAACAATTTATGAAGGGTTATGAATAGAATAGTTATGATATGTCAAAATGTTGCTTACACCTTCTGTAATACTTTTATTGGAAGGATTTTAAATAGGTCTAATTAATTTAAAGTAATTTTTGATTAAGAAAAGACAGAGTAGAAGAATTTTCATGACGATAAGTCAGAATGTTGTTTACACTTTCACCTGTAATAGTTTTAGTTGAATCTTGTAAGACACATTAATTATATCAAAAAGTTTTGTAACTTTTGTTCAAGTAAAAAGACAATAATTTTGATAAACAATATACAGTTTGAAAGTGTAAAATTAATATTTGGATTGGTGAATGTTAATATCTTAATATTAAACAAAATACTGGTCATATCTTCACCTGTAATACTTTTATTTGAAGAAGTATAAGTAAATCTAACTAATCTATTGATACATAAAGGTTCATACAGATTATTTTAAATAAATAAATCCAGACATTCAACCATTTTAGTTTTTATTGGTGACTATTCAAATATTTCTGTTGTTCTTCCACAAACTTGTAATGGAAAATAGTTAGATTCTTAATACTTCCAATTTTTGTTCAAATAAAATAAGGATATTTTTAATAAATAGTATATAAATGTTCATACAGATTATTTCAGTTAAATATATCCAAATATTCGTCCATTGTATTTTTTATTGGTGGTTATTCAAATATTTTTGTTGTTCATCCAAAAATTTGTAATGGAGAATAATTAGATTCTTAATATTTCCAATTTTTGTTCAAATAGAATGAAGATATTTCTAATAAATAGTATATAAGGTTCATACAGATTATTTCAGATAAATATATCCAGATATTCATCCATTGTAGTTTTTATTGGTGGTTATTCAAATATTTTTGTTGTTCATCCAAAAATTTGTAATGGAGAATAATTAGATTCTTAATATTTCCAATTTTTGTTCAAATAAAATGAGGATATTTCTAATAAATAGTATATAAGGTTCATACAGATTATTTCAGATAAATATATCCAGATATTCATCCATTGTAGTTTTTATTGGTGGTTATTCAAATATTTCTTTTGTTCTTCCACAAACTTGTAATGGAAAATAGTTAGATTCTTAATACTTCCAATTTTTGTTCAAATAAAATGAGGATATTTCTAATAAATAGTATATAAGGTTCATACAGATTATTTCAGATAAATATATCCAGATATTCATCCATTGTAGTTTTTATTGGTGGTTATTCAAATATTTTTGTTGTTCATCCAAAAATTTGTAATGGAGAATAATTAGATTCTTAATATTTCCAATTTTTGTTCAAATAAAATGAGGATATTTCTAATAAATAGTATATAAGGTTCATACAGATTATTTCACATAAATATATCCAGATATTCATCCATTGTATTTTTTATTGGTGGTTATTCAAATATTTTTGTTGTTCATCCAAAAATTTGTAATGGAGAAAATTAGATTCTTAATATTTCCAATTTTTGTTCAAATAAAATGAGAATATTTCTAATAAATAGTATATAAGGTTCATACAGATTATTTCAGATAAATATATCCAGATATTCATCCATTGTATTTTTTATTGGTGGTTATTCAAATATTTTTGTTGTTCATCCAAAATTTTGTAATGGAGAATAATTAGATACTTAATATTTCCAATTTTTGTTCAAATAAAATGAGGATATTTCTAATAAATAGTATATAAGGTTCATAGAGATTATTTCAGATAAATATATCCAGATATTCATCCATTGTAGTTTTTATTGGTGGCTATTCAAATATTTCTGTTGTTCTTCCACAAACTTGTAATGGAAAATAGTTAGATTCTTAATACTTCCAATTTTTGTTCAAATAAAATGAGGATATTTTTAATAAATAGTATATAAATGTTCATACAGATTATTTCAGATAAATATATCCAAATATTCGTCCATTGTATTTTTTATTGGTGGTTATTCAAATATTTTTGTTGTTTATCCAAAAATTTGTAATGGAGAATAATTAGATACTTAATATTTCCAATTTTTGTTCAAATAAAATGAGGATATTTCTAATAAATAGTATATAAGGTTCATACAGATTATTTCAGATAAATATATCCAGATATTCATCCATTGTACTTTTTATTGGTGGTTATTCAAATATTTCTGTTGTTCTTCCACAAACTTGTAATGGAAAATAGTTAGATTCTTAATACTTCCAATTTTAGTTCAAATAAAATAAGGATATTTTTAATAAATAGTATATAAATGTTCATACAGATTATTTCAGATAAATATATCCAAATATTCGTCCACTGTATTTTTTATTGGTGGTTATTCAAATATTTTTGTTGTTCATCCAAAAATTTGTAATGGAGAAAATTAGATTCTTAATATTTCCAATTTTTGTTCAAATAAAATGAGAATATTTCTAATAAATAGTATATAAGGTTCATACAGATTATTTCAGATAAATATATCCAGATATTCATCCATTGTATTTTTTATTGGTGGTTATTCAAATATTTTTGTTGTTCATCCAAAATTTTGTAATGGAGAATAATTAGATACTTAATATTTCCAATTTTTGTTCAAATAAAATGAGGATATTTCTAATAAATAGTATATAAGGTTCATACAGATTATTTCAGATAAATATATCCAGATATTCATCCATTGTAGTTTTTATTGGTGGCTATACAAATATTTCTGTTGTTCTTCCACAAACTTGTAATGGAAAATAGTTAGATTCTTAATACTTCCAATTTTTGTTCAAATAAAATGAGGATATTTTTAATAAATAGTATATAAATGTTCATACAGATTATTTCAGATACATATATCCAGATATTCATCCATTGTAGTTTTTATTTGTAGTTATTCTAGGGATATTTGAAAATTTATTTTGGCTTTAGTAATAAAGAACAATTAGATCCAAAAACTGTACTTTTTGTATATGGAAAACGAGAATACTTTTGTTAATCAAAATACAAAGCTTTCTAAGGAATGACAAAGGTGGCGATTCTTGGAGCTACATTTGAACAGTCATTGTCATAGTTTGGCCTTACGTACTGGTGGGTCTTTTGATTATAATTGCATGGCTGGACTTATACCTGTAGCTGGGTATGTACCATCTGCGATTATATAAGAGGCCACTCTCTGATACCGTCCTAACTTTACTTGAACATGGATACAGATAACCAGTATCCTCTCTTCAACAAAGCTTCCATTAAACTTAAATTATAAGGATAAATAACACTAAAATCAACTTAAATAAACTGAAAGTTTTGTAATTTTTTAAATGTTAGTAAAAAGACTGAAATGATCAAAGTAAAACAAGTACACTGTTGTGAAACAATACACAAAGCTTTATAAAAGATTTTCGTTTAAAATCCGATGAAGTCGATAAAAGTTGTCCTATTGTTGCGAGGTGGGGAAACTCACGAAATGTGATTATTCATTTTTCGTTCGGAGCCCCCGCCTATTAAGGGTGTAAGTAGTTCAATAAATAGCACGTCGTTCCCGAGAGCCCTTGTGTTTTGGAACAAAAAGGAATGACCTTGGATTATTAGAAGACAGCTCATTTTCTCCTGTACCTTTTTGTAATTTAGAAGTTCGTAAATAAAGACCCATACAACCTATAGAACCGGAGGGATGTCTTTATTAGCAATAAGAGAATGGCTATGGGATGATGCTCCACGAGCTTATTGACAAACCAATTTCTTTCTGGTGGAGCCACTTTCAAAGTCTCGCAATTTACTTTAACACTTTTATTCGACACTCTTACCTAATTTATACCGGGAACCGAAAACTTTCCGGCATGTTTAAGGACTAGAAAATAAATGAAAATTGTAATTTTACAAATGAAAGGAAAAAAAGAATACAACGACGACGACGACGAGGTGGAACAACCGTGTTTTTACGTTGGCATATAAAGATGTCTTTGAAACTATCCTGACGTAATTAGATTAAGCAAAAAACGAAGTCTACTTTGTTGTCCTTTATTATTAAGGACTGTGGAGTCTCCCTTTTACGCTCATTCGTCGCGTAAAATAATGTAGCTGCTGAAATTTCGCCCTTATATGATTTTAACTTCGTTTGTACAAGAGACACCGACTTTATTATTAGACGTTTGACGCAGACCCACAATGGGACCAAAAAAAACCCAAAAATGAGTGGGATATTGAATGTTTTATCGGGCACGAAATCATAACAGGGTTTGATGTGCAAATAAGGCTTTGCAAAAGTAATTTGTACACATGCCAAGCCGAAGTTGCCTTTAAAAATTAATTCCAACATTGGTCGGGCGTGCCCAAACATCCATTCAATGGAGTCGATCGCCTCTAAGATAAATAAAAGAAGGAAAAAACAGAGCCGGTGTGAAATAAACCATTTTATTTACAAATTGATAAATCGGTTTAATCGTGGATCTACATATGGTTGTTACGCTCGATTCTAACGCTTTCCAAGATTGCAGTTTCAATATTTATTCAACAGTCGACGCAAACAATTCCAACATAGTAACGGTAATAATTGAAGACTTGAATTCTTTATAAATTGTTTAACTCTGGACTATTCCTGTTTTACTGCTGGATTAAGTTAGTAAACCTTTTATTGCTGTTGTTATTTATTACAAGGTGTAAATGTCCAACACAAACATTCATGTTATTACTATAAACACAAACAAGAATGGACGAAGGTGTTAACTTACTTTTTATTTAAATTTGAAATACACCAACTCGAAAGTTAGTCAAGAAAAAATTCTCTTTATACTATATATAATTAGTTTCTTACAAGTTCTATAGAAATATTTAAATAACTTCAAGTAAAACTATTACAGATGAAGGTGTCAGCAACATTCTGACTTACGTCATCAAAATTATTTTAAATTAATTAGACTTATTTATAATACTTCAAATAAAAGTATTACAGAAGAAGATATGACCAGCATTTTGTTTAAAATTAAGATATTAACATTCACCAATCCAAATATTAATTGTACACCTTTAAACTGTATATTGTTTCTTGTCTTTTTACTTTAAACTTTTTGATATAATTAATGTTTCTTACAAGATTCAATTAAAACTATTACAGATGAAAGTGTAAACAACATTCTGTCTTATCATCATGAAAATTCTTCTAATCTGTTTTTTCTTAATCAAAAATTACTTCAAATTAATTAGATCTATTTATAATCCTTTAAATAAAAGTATTACAGACGAAGGTATGACCAAAATTTTCAAATTGTATATTGTTTAACAAAATTATTGTCTTATTACTTGAACAAAAGTTATAAAATGTTTTGACATAATTAGTGTTTCTTACAAGATGGGGAAAGTCTAGCAGAAATATTTAAATAACTTCAAATAAAACTATTACAGATGAAGGTGTCAGCAACATTCTGACTTATCGTCATCAAAATTCTATTGTTCTGTTTTTGCTTAATCAAAAATTACTTTAAATTAATTAGACTTATTTATAATCCTTCAAATGAAAGTATTACAGAAGAAGATATGACCAGCATTTTGTTTAAAATTAAGATATTAACATTCACCAATCCAAATATTAATTGTACACCTTTAAACTGTATATTGTTTCTTGTCTTTTTACTTTAAACTTTTTGATATAATTAATGTTTCTTACAAGATTCAATTAAAACTATTACAGATGAAAGTGTAAACAACATTCTGTCTTATCATCATGAAAATTCTTCTAATCTGTTTTTTCTTAATCAAAAATTACTTCAAATTAATTAGATCTATTTATAATCCTTCAAATAAAAGTATTACAGACGAAGGTATGACCAGAATTTCCAAATTGTATATTGTTTAACAAAATTATTGTCTTTTTACTTGAACAAAACTTATAAAACCTTTTGACATAATTAGTGTTTCTTACAAGATGGGGAAAGTCTAGCAGAAATATTTAAATAACTTCAAATAAAACTATTACAGATGAAGGTGTCAGCAACATTCTGACTTATCGTCATCAAAATTCTATTGTTCTGTCTTTGCTTAATCAAAAATTATTTTAAATTAATTAGACTTATTTATAATACTTCAAATAAAAGTATTACAGAAGAAGATATGAGCAGCATTTTGTTTAAAATTAAGATATTAACATTCACCAATCCAAATATTAATTGTACACCTTTAAACTGTATATTGTTTCTTGTCTTTTTACTTTAAACTTTTTGATATAATTAATGTTTCTTACTAGATTGAAGAAGATATGACCAGCATTTTGTTTAAAATTAAGATATTGACATTCACCAATCCAAACATCCTTTGTACACCTTCAAATTGTATATTGTTTGACAAAATTATTGCTTTTTTAGTTGAACAACAATTATTGATATAATTAGTGTTTCTTACAAGTTGGTGGAATATTTAAATAAAACTATTACAGATGAAGTTGTAAGCTATTTATTAGATGTATTCTCATTTAATTTTAACAAAAATGGAGAATATTTTAGGTTTTACTGTATAAAACTTGAATGGAGTTTACTACAATTATTTTATTTATTATTTTACCCAAAACAAATGTCCATAAATTTAATTTAAAATTAAAATATTCTCTGTAAACCTTCGAATATTGATTAAAAAACCTTTTCGTTTTACTTAAACACAAATTACTACGTTTTAAAGGTAATTGTTATTTACAACAAGTTTGTAAAAGTCCAATACAAATATTCAAATGGCTACAAATAAAGAAAGTTTCCACGTTACTCCACCGTGTTTATCAGAATAAAACTCCGTGGAGTTTCTATAATTCAATACATTTATTATAATCGTTATTCCAGTTCGAGTTCACTGCTTTAAATTACTACCTCGCCATGCAATATCATTAAACCAACACCAATTCGTGAGCACAGCCATGTTCAATATTTTTGGGTTGTTTAACACAATTTGGAATCAAGTAAGTAAACGCCAAGTGATTGAAAACCATAACAACCATAATGTTCACCAGTTATCTACACAGTGTCTGAACCATTTGCTGGTTCTGCGGTCCTCATGGTAAATAATGGAACAAAGGGAATGAGGCGCAAGTGTGTTTTGTAATGGTCTAAAATATGAACCACCTGCATCGAATACGGGTTATCTAAAATTAGATTAAAGCACGCCCCAATGCAACAAACAGTTGGTTGGGTGAATATTTTTGTTTTTTGATGTGTTACGTTTAATCTCAATCATATTGATAAAAATTTTTAGTTTCAGTTATCCATTAATTAATTATATATAGTCACAACAGTACTCACTCAGTTATCATTCAATAACTTAGGTTATAATGCATGTTTAGACTACATCTAACAGTTTCCATTAACATGTGATTAGCTTCAAGCTCTGATCATATTTATAATTAAGTTGTGTTAGTTGTTGCTGTTTTATTTGGATAAATAGATAAAGAAATGTGTCTAGCAACAACTTGACCCACATCATGAATTAGAAGCAATTTATTTATTGAATAATTCACCGAGTTAAAAGGCACCTCGTACAAGGCAGTGTCGTTTTTGTTGTCAAATAATGCAGACCAGTAAGTTTAAATGTATGGGAAAACTAAGAATTAACTTAGAGTTTCATCCATCCTCTCTAGTTTTTGAGGTACAGTCCAATTAGTCACATATGACACCTCTTCTCAAGAAGAAACATCTTCATTTAACCATTTATTATTATAAATGTGGCCAATATATTTTGAAAGGAAGTGGAAAACCCATTTCTGATTTTATACAAAGGTCCAGCTTCCTTTGAAGTCCACTTGGGAGACAAGGAGGAATGTTTTTTGGCTGTACTGAAGAAGGAAGAGAGGACTAAGATAAAGAGGGCCTAAAGTCAGATTAAACGAAAGGAATCTATTTTCTGGTGAAGATCAGAAAAAAAGATTCCTTTGATATCAAAGGATGATGACCAACTGCTCTTTCTTCCTAAATATATTCAATTTATGAGCTAAATATATACTGCCAGAATTTGCAGAAGTCAAAGAAACAGCTCTTCATGTTGTTGTTAAAATGAATAGACCATAAAAGACTTTAGATCCCTCCATATTTAATATTTTTACGCATCCCAGACGTTGAAATGTCTGCATCCACTTAGCTTCCACCGTGTGTCTGGCACCACGAATATATTACACGAACGTTTAATAAAATTTTTATTTATTTTTAAAAGTGCCTCATGCCACCATTAAAAATGCATTGTCACAGTAACGACAATGAAATCCTCTCACAATATCATATGCCCGTTGAATTATTAACCGCCACAAAGACCTTTTTAAGCGATGCTAATGAATAATATATTAAGACGAGGCACAAGTAAATAACATGTTTTATGCATGGCCACGGTGTAAATGTTAAATATCTAAGCTGTGGGAGTGATTTTTTTGACACCACCATCAACTTCAATCCGTATCAAAACGTTAATTCAATTTTATGATTTCCAATTTACATTAGGATTCAGTTGTGTGTTCACTTTTACCATTGGTTTTACTTTGATAGTATCAGAATGTGGGACGTAATTCAGGTATGTTGGGGAGAAGTTCTCCAACTCGCATCGTTTTCCAATTCTAATGTGACTGTTTCAATGAAGTTAAAGATTTTAGAAAGACGTTAACTTTCATATTGCCTTCGAAAAAATCCAACAATTCAGTTTATTGCATTTGATCCCGTTCTAAAAATATATCCAGACAGTTCTCATGTGTTTGAATAATTTTTTGACTTTAATCATATGAAATAGAAGTTAGAAAAGACAATTTAATTCAGCATCCATGACGTACAACATGAGTGAATTAGCTGGGATTAAATTTCATAAATCAGAAGTAAACTAGAATTCAGGAACAATCCTCGAATGCTGATTATTATTTCAATACGGTTTGTAAAGTTCAAATTTATCAAACATGATGTTTAGTTCAATAACTTAGTATAATCCGTTCCATCTAGTTTGCATTATGCAAACTGTTTTTTAATTGTGAGTTTATACGCTTTTGTGTTTGCAGGTTTATCTAATAAAATTGTTTTATAAATTCAATATCTCATAAATGCTTTATGTACAAGTTAAATTCGTAGATATTAAAGTTTTATCTCTATATTTTTATTTACAAGAGGATAATGGTCACATTTTAAAAACAAAAGCTTGTAAAAGTATTATTAAATATTCTAAAATAAATAACACTTGTAACAATTGTCCCTTTAATGTAATGAAGTAGCTTAGTATAACAAAGAGTGTTTAGTTACACATTATTTAAGCTAATTTAATGTAAATTTATAAGCTTTTGTGTAAATAGTACCACAAATAAAATTACAGTTAATTTCTGAATTAAAGATTTCGTAAAGTTTTTGTTCAATTAAATAACTTAGTCATTAAATTTGAAGCTTTCAATGTTATTATAACTTTGTCTCCCAAGTTATCTTTGATTTTATTTTAGTGATGATAAATAGACATACGTCAAGTTTAGTGTTTAGTTTAGTAGTTTACTACAACAAAGAGTGTTTAGTCCCACATATTACAGACTATTTTAATGTAAATGTATAAGCTTTTGTGTAAATAAATAATTCAAATAAAATTACAATTGATTTCTAAATTAAAAAGTTCATAAAGCTTTTGTTCAGTTAAATAACTTAGTCCTTAAATTTGAAGCTTACAAATTTATTAAAGATTTGTCTCCCACGTTACCTTTGATTTTATTTTAGTGATGGTAAATAGACATACATCAAACTTGGTGTTTAGTTTAGTAGTTTATGACAACAAATAGTGTTTAGTCCCACATATAACAGACTATTTTAATATAAATTTATAAGCTTTTGTGTAAATAAATAATTCAAATAAAATTACAGTTATTTTCTGAAGTAAAAATTTTTTAAAGCTTTTGTTCAATTAAATAACTTAGTCATTAAATTTGAAGCTTTCAATGTTATTATAACTTTGTCTCCCAAGTTACCTTTGATTTTATTTTAGTGATGATAAATAGACATACGTCAAGTTTAGTGTTTAGTTTAGTAGTTTACTACAACAAAGAGTGTTTAGTCCCACATATTACAGACTATTTTAATGTAAATGTATAAGCTTTTGTGTAAATAAATAATTCAAATAAAATTACAATTGATTTCTAAATTAAAAAGTTCATAAAGCTTTTGTTCAGTTAAATAACTTAGTCCTTAAATTTAAAGCTTACAAATTTATTAAAGATTTGTCTCCCACGTTACCTTTGATTTTATTTTAGTGATGGTAAATAGACATACATCAAACTTGGTGTTTAGTTTAGTAGTTTACGACAACAAATAGTGTTTAGTTCCACATATAACAGACTATTTTAATGTAAATTTATAAGCTTTTGTGTAAATAAATAATTCAAATAAAATTACAGTTATTTTCTGAAGTAAAAATTTTTTAAAGCTTTTGTTCAATTAAATAACTTAGTCATTAAATTTGAAGCTTTCAATGTTATTATAACTTTGTCTCCCAAGTTACCTTTGATTTTATTTTAGTGATGATAAATAGACATACGTCAAGTTTAGTGTTTAGTTTAGTAGTTTACTACAACAAAGAGTGTTTAGTCCCACATATTACAGACTATTTTAATGTAAATGTATAAGCTTTTGTGTAAATAAATAATTCAAATAAAATTACAATTGATTTCTAAATTAAAAAGTTCATAAAGCTTTTGTTCAGTTAAATAACTTAGTCCTTAAATTTAAAGCTTACAAATTTATTAAAGATTTGTCTCCCACGTTACCTTTGATTTTATTTTAGTGATGGTAAATAGACATATATCAAACTTGGTGTTTAGTTTAGTAGTTTATGACAACAAATAGTGTTTAGTCCCACATATAACAGACTATTTTAATGTAAATTTATAAGCTTTTGTGTAAATAAATAATTCAAATAAAATTACAGTTATTTTCTGAAGTAAAAATTTTTTAAAGCTTTTGTTCAATTAAATAACTTAGTCAATAAATTTGAAGCTTTCAAAGTTATTAAAGCTTTTTCTCCCAAGTTACATCAAATTTGGTGTTTAGTTTAGTAGTTTACGACAACAAATAGTGTTTGGTTCCACATATAACAAACTATATTAATGTAAATTTATAAGCGTTTGTGTAAATAAATAATTCAAATAAAATTACACTTGATTTCTGTATTAAAAAATTCAGAAGGCTTAATTAAATAACCTGGTCATTAAATTTATACCATTTAAAGCTATTAAAGTTTTGTTTTTGTTGTTATAAATAAATAAAATATATTTTTAACACTGTACATGACACATATATTATAGAATTCATTAAATAAATTAATTTCATATTTCAGACTTTTTCAGTTAGATCTCTTTGAAATAGATAAATAACAAAATATTGAATCCAATGAACAAATTTATTTATTTATGCTCAAATATATAAAATTAGTTTTACCGAAATGTTTAAATATTAACTAAAGATAAATGAATCAATAATTTAGTAAAGCTTTTTAATTGTTACGACAGCAGTAACTTTCAGTTATTATTATATAAATTAATATTATATTTATTTGTTTGTATTAGTTATTTAATAAATTTTCTATCATAAAAATTGTTGTGTTATATGGAGTATAATAATTTTATACATAATTAAAATAGTTTTTATACAATATTATATATTAAATTATTATATGTTGATATTATTATATTAAATTAGCAATAATTATAAATAGATATTAGTTAAATATTACATTTATAATGGTCCAATCATTTCAAAAATTAAATGATTTACGTGTTACATTTGTTGGTATAATTTTTTAACCCGTGTTGTTAAATAACAACGCAGAAATTTTAGTTTGCTTTGTGTTGACGTAACGATTTTTCTTCAAAAACGCCATGGAACGTTTTCTTTGTGGGGAAAATAGCTATCCAATCCGACATAAAGGAAAATGAGTATGCAATTTTATACTTCAACCAATCGATCCTTCAATGTGCTACGAGAAATTAATGTAAACGCACAATGGACTCGAAAAAACTCTCATTAGCATCATTCAGAAACCCTCAGTTGGTAAACTTCCACATCCTTGTTCCACCTGGATTAATAATTAATAAAATGTGAATTGGACGTTTTGCTCAGTTGATGTACAACCCCGAAATAAATTAAACTTACGTACTTACGTATGTAGTTTTATTTATTCGGGATTATTTCGGGACGCCACCGAAACGGGGGCGTTATCTAATTTTAAATTCAACAATAGGAACGTCTCTGAAATAGATATAATCGTCTGCAACATAAATTCAACATGTAAACATCGGAGTTTGTGCCCGTTTTTTATCGATAAATTAACTATTATTGGATTGGATCACGAAAGTTATATGTGGGGGGCACAAATGTGTGCAGTTCCGGATTATTTATTTATTAATTTTGCGTTGAATTTATGAGCCCGCGTTTTGTTTCACCAACCATTACCGTCAGGTGAATAATATGAAAAAGTGTGTAAAAACTTTAATAACTAAATAACTGCGGATTTAACGACGCACAGGAATTAATGCACGACATGTTTATGCGAGTTTCAATTCACAAAACAGTTATAATTTTATTCGATAAATTAGACATGAAAGCACACAAGAAAAAATGTTTGAATGTAAATGTAGTTTGTCCTAAGCTAAACTTAATGAGAGCTTAAACTTTACGAACTGTATTAAAATAATATTCAGCATTGGAGGGTTGTTTTGGAGTTGTAGTTTATTTTTGATTTGTGAAATTTAATGCGAAGTAATTCGTTCACGTTGTAAACTTAATAGATGCACATTTGTAATGTTATTAAACATCTTGAATTAAATCGGATTTATCTAAAATTAAGCTGCAGCAAAGTCTTATCTTTGTTAGAATTGGAAAACGATACGTTCATTTAATTTAATACTAATTACGTTTGCCTAACTTCCTTAAAGTAAAGACAAAGATAGAATTATTACAAAAGTGTGCCAGATTATTTAATATTGTTTTTGAACTGAAAATAAGAATATAAAACTTGAACAAAAGTTAATTATAATTTTATTTTACACATTAAAAAAATCTGTCTAATGTGGAACTAAACATTGGTTGTTATAAGTTATTGACATTATTAAAATTAACTCAAAGGTGACTTAGGAAACAAAGCTTTATTAACTTTGAAAGCTAAAAATTTAATATCTGTGTAACTGAAAAATTGAACAGAAGATTTATGAGATTTTTATTTTATAAATCCATTGTTGTCTTATTTGAATAACTTTTTTATACCAAATCTTATAAATTAACATTTTAATAGTGTGTTTAACAAGGAACTAAACTCTTTGTTCCTAAGCTACTTTATTCAGTGAATTCAACTTCAACAATTTTTTATGAGTGTAATTATTTTTGAAAAAAAAGTGGAAAAATGAAAATATTACTTTTCTAAACTGTCAGTTAGTTGTTTTAGTAAATTATTAATTGCTTTAATTATTTGATAATTAATAGACAACCTCAACAATTTAAGTATTAAAATATAAATAATTAATTATATCCTCTTATAAAATAATACTATCAAGAATTTTATTATTTTATTTATAAAGTTTATTCAGTGGATTCAATAATTTATTATGGGTTTATTTACTTTTGAAAAAACTTTAATAAAAAAGGTGGAAATATGAAAATATTACTTTTCTAAATTGTCAAATAGTTCAATTATTTATTAATTAACAGCCAATCTTAACGACTCAAAAGCTAAAATGTGTGTAATTAATTATATCCTCAAATAAAACTACACTATCAAGAATTGTATCCTTTTATTTATCAAGCTTATTGAATGTACTCTATAATTTTATTAAAATTTCATTTATTTTTCAAAAAACTGGAATAAAAATAGAGGAAAATGTAAAAATATTGTTTTACTAAATTATTAATTCGTTCAATTATTTGTTAATTGACAGACAATGTCAATAATTTAAATATTAAAATATATATAATTAATTTATCCTTTCATAAAACAATACTATTAAGAATTTTATTACTTTATTTATAAAATTTATTGAGTGAATTCAATAATTTATTAAGTGTTAATTTGTTTTTGAAAATATTACTTTCCTAAATAGTCAATTACACCAATTATTTATTAATTAACAGCCAATCTCAACGACTCAAAAGTTAAAATTTATGTAATTAATTATATCATCTCATAAAACAACGCTATCGAGAATTTTATCCTCTTATTTATTAAGTTTGTTGAATAGACTCTATAATTTTATTAAGAATTTATTTATTTTTTAAAATAAATCAATAAAATTGCTGAAAAATGTTTTACTAAATTATTAATTGCTCCAATTATTTATTAATTAACTGTCAATCTCAACAATTTAAATAATAATATATATAATTAATCATATTCTCTCATAAAACAAAACTATTAAGAATTTTATCCTTTTATTTATTAAGTTTATTGAATGGACTCTATAATTTTATTAAGAAGTCATTTATTTTTTAAAAAACTTGGACAAATGTGAAATTTTTGTTTTAATAAATTATTAAATGCTTTAATTATTTATTAATTAGTAGACAATCTCAACAATTTAAATATTAAATATATAATATTAATTATATCCTCTTAAATTTTATTATTTTATTCCAATAAATTCAATAATTTTTTGTTTATTTTTGAGAAAACAATGAACAATAAAAATGTGGCAATATTGTTAAACTAAATTACCAATTACTTAAATTATAAAAAGTGTTGTCAATTATTTATTAATTAAGTTAAATTACATTTATTTTTTTGTGTTTTTAATTGGGATTATAATATATTTATATGAAATTTGAAAAATATACTTTATATCAAGTTAATTTAGAATTTCCTATGTATATTTTAACTTAATATTTAAAAAAATGATTTCTTTTACTTAATAGAATAATAAATACATATATAGTCCATAAAAACAATTAAATATTTTTGTGGAGTATTTATTTTTAATTTTAAATACAAATTTACGATTTTACATTTTTAAAAATAAACATATTTTAATGCAAATAATGTTATTTATTTCTCCTAAAATGACGTGCTGAAAAATTTTAATAATTTACTTTGTACCTAAATTCTTATAAAACTTTCAAAAATTGTTCAAAATTATCCAAAATTTTTAAGCACTGCATTTTTTATAAAGGATCGAGACGACAACAAAGACGAAAGCTCCGTGGTTTATAAAAAATGCACATTTCTGTCCCTACCTTTTAATAAAAAGCTCCATAATAAAGCACAGCCAACCAAATTATTGTTCCACTAAAACATCATGTCATGACAATTACAAAACACAGCCGACCACCAAATAAAGGAAATGAAAATAAAAAAAGATAGTTTTATGAGTAAGTCCTTTATTAAAAAGCACAGTTCAAATCCACAATCGGGTCCGTCGTCAGTTTTCAGTTTGAGTTTAACAGATCGGGTCCGCCGAAATCGGACCGCCACTCGCGTCGGCCACGAAATAAACAAATATTATTGCCGCACGGAACCGCCGCCGTCGCACTCGACTCCCCTCAGCGAGTCTGTGTCCCGGGAACTGAACGCGTAGCGCGCGTACCACGTAGATGTAGACGGGCGTACGGCGTCCCCACCATCCCTACCCCGAAAGCGCGGCACGAAAGCTCCGACCGGCCGAACGTAAGTCCGACCCGGGTTCGGCCCCGCTCTATCCGCATCCCTTCCCCACTCGTCCTCGCCAGCGCCGCTCTCTTTCCAACCCCGCACTCTATTTTAAATTTCTTTGCCCGTGCCGCGGCCGCCCCAACGACGACGGCGACGACGACGGGGTCGGCGCTTCCGAGTTTCGGTTTGCCGCACGTCGCAACCGCTCCTGGCTGGACCTGCCTGCTTTAATGGGTTCCTTATGGGTTCGACTTATCATTTTTATTGTGCCATATAAACGGCACCATCTAGTTTTTATTTACCTGTGTAGTTAGCGGGACTAAGTTCCGGGTTTGGCCTTTTTGTGTCCGGATTATCGTCCCTATTTACATGACAAAGGTACTCGGACGAACTTCACAAAGAACAATACCTCTTCATATAATAATGACTATTATGTCGTTGTACCAAAAATAATCATTTTTTATTTATGTATACCTACACAACACAAGTAACATATAATAAAGTTTTAGATATCATTCAGATGGAGAATCAATATAAATTAGCCTAATCATAAAGTAAAAGTATTGTATTAATGTCAATATCAATTTACCTAATCAAAAATTATGTACATAAATGTGAAGTAATCTGTGTAAGCTTTATTGTTTAAAGCTTTCATCATATTGTGTATGATAAAATTTGGTATCAAAAAAAAAAAAAATTTTTACAACTTCTTGATAGACAAAACACAAAATGTCAATGAATGGTTCCTTTCAGATGTACTCTTTTATCTCCCAGATAGAATGAGATACTTAGCAAATCTTTTTAATCCTTAAATAACTTCTAAATAACTTTATTATTATCACCAAGAGCTGCAACTTTAATTTATTAAAATAACCATTAATAGCACTTCTAGCACCAATACAAGGTAATTACATCTGAAGAAGTCGATGATGATTGATGACAACTTTGAACATTAGTTCATTCTTATTGACCTTTATGGAGACAGACTTCATTATTAACACCAAAAGCTCTAACTTTGAAGGTGGAAACTGCTGAATTTATTAAAATAACCTTTAATAGCACTTCTGGGTCTTCATTGTTAAATCTTTCACCATCAAGACATCCCAAATTCACTCCATATATGAAAACAGTAACTAATTCAAGGGAATAACATCTGAAAAAGATGATATTTATGACAACTTTGAACTTTAGTTCGTTCATATTGACCTTGATAGAGACAGACTTCATTATTAACACCAAAAGCTTCAAATTTAATAGTGGAAACTGCTGAATTTAGTAAAATAACCATTAGTAGCATTTCTAGCTCTTCATTGTTAAATCTTTCACCACCAATACATCCCAAATATACTCCATATATGAAAACAATAACTAATCCAAAGAAATTACTTCTGAAGAAGAGGATATTTATGACAACTTTGGTCTTTAGTTCATTTATATTAACGTTGATGGAGACAGACTTCATTATTAACACCAAAAGCTTCAATTTTAATAGTGGAAACTGCTGAAATTATTAAAATAACCATTAATAGCACTTATAGTTCTTCATTGTTGAATCTTTCACCACCAAAACATCACACACAAAACAGTAACTAATTCAAGGAATTACATCTGAAGATGAGGATATTATTAGTTCATTCTTATTGACCTTGATGGAAACAAACTTCATTTATAACACCAAAAACTCTAACTTTGAAGGTGGAAACAGATGAATTTATTAAAATAACTATTAACAGTACTTCTAGCTCTTCATTGTTAAACCTTTCACCATCAAGACATCCCAAATACACTTCATATGTGAAAACTGTAACCTATCCAAGGAATTACACTTGAAAAAGAGGATATTTATGACAACTTTGAACTTTAGTTCATTCTTATTGACCTTGATGGAGACAGACTTCATTTATAACACCAAAAGCTGCATCTTTAATGGAAAAAACTGCTGAATTTATTAAAATAACCATTAATAGCACTTCTAGCTCTTCGTTGTTAGATCTTTCACCGCCAAAACATCCCAAATACACTCCATATATGAAAACAGTAACCAATCGAAAGAATTACATCTGAAGAAGAGGATATTTATGACAACAACACCAAAAGCTATAAATTTAATGGTATAAATTGCTGAATATATTAAAATGAAAGAAATCTACTTCTACATTTTGATCACCTACTTTAGAAACACCTCATACCATACATATACGTCACATAAATATTGTGTGCACAACCTATAATATCTGCCATATATCAAAACATTTTTCACAAGACTTATTTCCTTTGTAGGGATAAATAAAACACCACCACAAAAACTTCTCGCTGACAAACACAAAAGTATGAGAAAAAAAAAGTTGACAATAACTTTTTCGAAGTCTCCCCTATGTCTGTTGCAACCCCCAATTACTATTACCGTCCGGCCCTTCTCCGGTTTACAAGCGTGCGAATCGGGATCATCAATGATAGAAAATATGTTTTATTCAATTTGACGTAACGGTTTAAGGGTAAAAGGGATAGACAATTTTTTTCCCTTTACGGAAATGGTCCGGTGTCGCCACCCCCAATTTTCTGGCGGTCGGGGGAATGAAATTTTAATTTGGTGGCTTCCCACTAAGTGGAATTTGCTTTGTAAATGAAGTCGTTGTCTTTCATGTTTTTGTATCGAGTCATAGATTTAAAGTCAAAGATTGTTTGAAATGCACCTGCAGCGAAAGGCGCACACCCACACAACAAAAGGGAATATGGGACTTTAATCATTCACCTCACCTGCGTGTGTGTGTCTGTGTTGTCGTCTGGGGCGCATTTACAAAGTTTATCTAGTTATCAGGCAGTCATTTGTTAACTAATTAAATTGACTGATACTTCAGCTACTGTACAGGTTGTCAGTTTGTTAGTCACCTTCTCGAATTTCAATAACGCCGACGGCTTTGCAATATTAAATTCTGTTGTGGTTTAGATCTGCCATCAAGTCGAGTTATCAGACGGCTGACGGTGTTTTAAAAGTTTTTACGGGGGGAGGGGTGTAATTAAAAATGCTTTATTAAATTCTCCACCAGTAAACTCCAGGTATTAATACATGCAAGTGCACATCCTTGATTTTAATTTGTGTAATTGTTACAATTAGTAAGTGGGGTGGATTAAATTATGATATGGTTTGTATGAATTTGGGTCTGTTTGCTCGTTTAGTTCAAGATATTTGTATACATGCTAAATTAATTAATTACTTGTTGTTATGTGTTATTATCGGTACAAATGGTATTTCATAAATATGAAATAATATTCTATTATTATTATTATATAATTATTTATTATAATATTTATAATAATAAAGAATAATAAATAAAATTATAATAATAATTATTATTATTAAATAATTAAAATATATGAATAATAAATGACATCCGACTTTGAACATGCGACAGGCGACATCTCGCATGCGACATGTGGCATGCGACATACGACAGGCGACATACGACATGTCGCAGGCGACATGTGGCATGCAACAGGCGACATGTGGCATACGACATGCGACAAGCAACATGTCGCATGCGACAAGCGACATACAACATGTCGCAGGTGACATGTGATATGCGACATACGACATGTCGCAGGCAACATGTGGTCTGCGACAGGCGACATACGACATGTCGCATACGATAGGCGACATGTCGCATGCGACATACGACATGTCGCAGGCAACATGTGGCATGCGACAGGCAACATACGACATGTGGCATGCGACAAGCGACGTGTCGCATACGACAGGCGACATGTCGCATGCAACATCCGCCAGGCGACACACGACATGCGACACACATTTCATAAATATGAAATAATATTCTATTATTATTATTATATAATTATTTATTATATTTATAATAAAAAGAATAATAAATAAAATTATAATAATAATTATTATTATTAAATAATTAAAATATATGAATAATAAATGACATCCGACTTTGAACATGCGACAGGCGACATCTCGCATGCGACATACGACAGGCGACATACGACATGTCGCAGGCGACATGTGGCTTGCAACAGGCGACATGTGGCATACGACATGCTACAAGCGACATGTCGCATGCGACAAGTAACATGTCGCATGCGACAAGCGACATGCATGCGACATACAACATGTCGCAGGCGACATGTGATATGCGACATACGACATGTCGCAGGCAACATGTGGTCTGCGACAGGCGACATACGACATGTCGCATACGACAGGCGACATGTGGCATGCGACATACGACATGTCGCAGACGACATGTGGCATACGACAGGCGACATACGACATGTCGCAGGCAACATGTGGCATGCGACAGGCAACATACGACATGTCGCCTGCGACATGTGGCATGCGACATACGACAAGCGACGTGTCGCATACGACAGGCGACATGTCGCATGCAACATCCGCCAGGCGACACACGACATGCGACACACATTTCATAAATATGAAATAATATTCTATTATTATTATTATATAATTATTTATTATAATATTTATAATAAAAGAATAATAAATAAAATTATAATAATAATTATTATTATTAAATAATTAAAATATATGAATAATAAATGACATCCGACTTTGAACATGCGACAGGCGACATCTCGCATGCGACATACGACAGGCGACATACGACATGTCGCAGGCGACATGTGGCTTGCAACAGGCGACATGTAGCATACGACATGCTACAAGCGACATGTCGCATGCGACAAGTAACATGTCGCATGCGATAAGCGACATGCATGCGACATACAACATGTCGCAGGCGACATGTGATATGCGACATACGACATGTCGCAGGCAACATGTGGTCTGCGACAGGCGACATACGACATGTCGCAGGCGACATGTGGCATGCAACAGGCGACATGTGGCATACGACATGCGACAAGCGACATGTCGCATGCGACAAGCGACATGTCGCATGCGACAAGCGACATGCATGCGACATACAACATGTCGCAGGCGACATGTGACATGCGACATACGACATGTCGCAGGCAACATGTGGTCTGCGACAGGCGACATACGACATGTCGCATACGACAGGCGACATGTCGCATGCGACATCCGCCAGACGACACACGACATGCGACACACGACATGTGTTACGTCATACCAAATACGATATATGAAAACGATATAATAATATATATATATATTATATTTCCTTTTATTAAAAGCTTTAAAAAGATGGCATAGAAAGAAATAGGACTGGAAAAAGAAGGGAATTCCCTAAAATTTGCGTTATCATACAAAATAATTATTATAATTTAGTTTGGGGAAATCTAAAAAAAAAAGGGTTTCAAATCACCTTGTACCAAACTTTGGGAAGATGGACAGGATGAATGAAACAAGCTTTCAACAGTAAAATTACAATAATATTGTTTTAAGGTGAACATGTTAAAAAGTGACATTTTAATTCGTGTTTAAATATTTCACGTGCACGCGAACCGGCCCATGGAAAATTCAAGGGAGCCACGCTGCACCAAGGAAAATACTGACGGTACCACGTGATTTTTCACGCGTCCGAGCCGCCGAAATTTCAGCAGCACCAAAGCCAGTTGGAACGAATTATGCTCCGTTTTTGTTCATCCCTCTCCCTCTTTGTTACACAGTCGATAAACTTAACTCCGTCCAATACAATACGCGGCGAAAAACCGGCATTTAGCCCCCGTCAGATGTTCGGGGTGCGTCTGCGCGCGGCCACCCCGTCGTCGGCTTTTGTGCCCCGCGAATCAGACGGATAAAGATCAGATACGGGACTGGATCAGGTGTATGAATGTACCTTGTTCTGTGTGTATACCGGTTTCAACACGTGATTGATAAGATATCGCGTTTTGGCACGACGCTAAATTGGAAATAAATTACGTATTTTCCGAGCCGCACAAGATGGTTATTACCGGGAAACTGTATTATTAAATGGCTACCTAATAAATCTCTTTCAGGTCGGCCCTTTTTTTGTGCCGATCTTTTATTTATTTCCTTTACATGTACGGGCTTCAATGTTGATACTTTATCTGAGATAACGAATTGAAAATACCTATTGATGATATTTTTGTAGGATTTAATCTTAAAATAAGTTAACAATACAATTGATTTTTGATTTTTATGCTTTTTATTACTCCTTAAAAGTTTAAAAAGAATCAGAAGGTTATCAAGACATTTTACCTCTAATAAAATATGATCATCAGATTATTATTATTATCAGTCACCTGATAAAAGTTTTGTGTTGATAAATTTGTGTAGTGACTATTATACTTTTTACTGGTTTTTCTATAAATTGGTCTCTAACAAATAGTTTAGAAGTTAAAAAGGGGTTTTAATGTTATTCTTTCAGCCTTACAACCTCTAATAAAATGTAAACGTATGTAAAAGAATATAATTGAAGACGAAATCATGAAAATGAATTTATCTCTAAATAATTTTAAAAATGAAACAAGTTAATAAGTATTTTATCACTGCAATACTTACTACCTCTAATAAAATATGATCCTCAGAATATTGAGTCATCTGATAAAAGATTTGAGTTAATAAATTTGTGTAGTAATCATCACTTTTATCCTTTTTACTGTTTGTTCTATAAATTGGTCTCTAACAAATAGTTTAGAAGTTAAAAAGGGGTTATATACTCCTTCAGCCTTACAACCTCTAAACATATGTAAAAGGATATATTTGGCGATGAAATCATAAAAATGAATTTATCTCCAAATAATTTTGAATATTAAACAAGTAAATAAGTATTTTATCACTGTAATATTTACTACCTCTAATAAAATGTGATCCTCAGAATATCGAGTCACCTGATACAAATATTGAATTAATAAATTTGTATAGTAATAATCACTTTTATCATTATTACTGGTTGTTCTATAAATTGGTCTCTAACAAATAGTTTAGTAGTTAAAAAGAGGTTTTATTGTTATTTCTTCAGCCTTACAACCTCTAATAAAATGTAAATATATGTATAAGAATATTATTAACGATGAAATGATGAAAATGAATTTGCCCCTAAAGAATTTTAAATATTAAACAAGTTAATAAGTATTTTATCACTGTAATACTTACTACCTCTAATAAAATGTGATCCTCAGAATATCGAGTCACCTGATACAAATATTGAATTAATAAATTTGTATAGTAATAATCACTTTTATCATTATTACTGGTTGTTCTATAAATTGGTCTCTAACAAATAGTTTAGTAGTTAAAAAGAGGTTTTATTGTTATTTCTTCAGCCTTACAACCTCTAATAAAATGTAAATATATGTATAAGAATATTATTAACGATGAAATGATGAAAATGAATTTGCCCCTAAAGAATTTTAAATATTAAACAAGTTAATAAGTATTTTATCACTGTAATACTTACTACCTCTAATAAAATGTGATCCTCAGAATATCGAGTCACCTGATAAAAATTTTGAGTTAATAAATTTGTATAGTAATCATCACTTTTATCATTATTACTGGTTGTTCTATAAATCGGTCTCTAACAAATAATTTAGTAGTTAAAAAGAGGTTTTATTGTTATTTCTTCAGCCTTACAACCTCTAATAAAATATAAATATATGTATAAGAATATTATCAACGATGAAATGATGAAAATGAATTTGCCTCTAAATAATTTTAAATATTAAACAAGTTAATAAGTATTTTATCACTGTAATACTTACTACCTCTAATAAAATGTTATCCTCAGAATATCGAGTCACCTGATAAAAATTTTGAGTTAATAAATTTGTATAGTAATCATCACTTTTATCATTATTACTGGTTGTTCTATAAATTGGTCTCTAACAAATAGTTTAGTAGTTAAAAAGAGGTTTTATTGTTATTTCTTCAGCCTTACTACCTCTAATAAAATGTAAATATATGTATAAGAATATTATTAACGATGAAATGATGAAAATGAATTTACCTCTAAATAATTTTAAATATTAAACAAGTTAATAAGTATTTTATCACTGTAATACTTACTACCTCTAATAAAATGTGATCCTCAGATAATCGAGTCACCTGATAAAAATTTTGAGTTAATAAATTTGTATAGTAATCATCACTTTTATCATTATTACTGGTTGTTCTATAAATTGGTCTCTAACAAATAATTTAGTAGTTAAAAAGAGGTTTTATTGTTATTTCTTCAGCCTTACAACCTCTAATAAAATGTAAATATATGTATAAGAATATTATTAACGATGAAATGATGAAAATGAATTTACCTCTAAATAATTTTAAATATTAAACAAGTTAATAAGTATTTTATCACTGTAATACTTCTACCTCTAATAAAATGTGATTTTCAGAATATCGAGTCACCTGATAAAAATTTTGAGTTAATAAATTTGTATAGTAATCATCACTTTTATCATTATTACTGGTTGTTCTATAAATTGGTCTCTAACAAATAGTTTAGTAGTTAAAAAGAGGTTTTATTGTTATTTCTTCAGCCTTACAACCTCTAATAAAATGTAAATATATGTATAAGAATATTATTAACGATGAAATGATGAAAATGAATTTGCCTCTAAATAATTTTAAATATTAAACAAGTTAATAAGTATTTTATCACTGTAATACTTCTACCTCTAATAAAATGTGATCCTCAGAATATCGAGTCACCTGATAAAAATTTTGAGTTAATAAATTTGTATAGTAATTAGTAGTTAAAAAGAGGTTTTATTGTTATTTCTTCAGCCTTACAACCTCTAATAAAATGTAAATATATGTATAAGAATATTATTAACGATGAAATGATGAAAATGAATTTACCTCTAAATCACTTTAAATATTAAACAAGTTAATAAGTATTTTATCACTGTAATACTTACTACCTCTAATAAAATGTGATAGTTACAAATAGTTAAGAAGTTAAATGAGCATCATATCATTCATAATGAACTGAAGAAAATGAACTTACATCAGAATAATCCACTTAAATGATCAATTAATAATGGACGACAAAAGTTGATGTAATTGAAAGTGCAACCGGTAAAAATCAGTTAATAAAGTCAATTGATTTTATTTGCTGGAGAGTAAATTAATCAGGCCTGTTAACAGAATGCTAAACAATCCATAAATCTGCTTCTATAAAAGTGCAATCGATAGAAACAAAGCAAATAAAGTGGAGTAACTGAGAAACCCATCCAACACGATTTTAACGGCCAAACAAAGGCTTTAAAAAAGGGGACCCTCACTCACGTTTTAACTACCGAAATAAAATTAGCGTTATTTTTTCAAACTCACAATTCGTTAGGCAAGTTCGAATAAATTACGACCGTTTAATTTTATTTATTTTGTCTGTTTTTCGGTCGAGCGAAAAAACGAATGCCGGTCGGACTTTTAACCGTGCGGTTTATACTCTGTACAACAATTATACACCCCGATTGACTTGGTCGGATTAATAAAATTAAATAAAATCACTCGGCTGCAGTGCCGCCCTCCTCCCTCCTTTTGCTGGAGCTGCTGCGACAATTGTGCGACTTCGTTTTGTTATTATTGACTATTTTCTCGACTAATTAGGTCCTAATAATTGACCACTTCTTTCTGGGCACCGTCGTTTAATTAGACTTAAATCCTGTTAGAGTTACCATTCTGACCGATTTAACCATTCGCCACCCTTTCGAATCGATTAACAGATGATTACGTAAATCGATTATCAGTTAGTCAATTATGTTGCATTTGATAGATTCGTTATGGAAGTCGATTTAAGGTGGAGAAAATTAAATTATCGTCCTATAGAAATTTGCAATTAAACTCCAATTATGGCCCGATTCAGGATTTGTAAATAAACCGAAATGATTTATGAACTCGCCTGAGATTGGGATTATGGGGCTGAATTAACGTTAGTTTTCTCCAACTATCCGAGCTTTGTTTGGGCCTTGTTCGTTAATAATTAATACAAATGCTGATTCAGATGATGATGCATCCACAAATTCATGTTTAAAATTGATCTGGATATTCAGAATAATTTATTTTTTTATTTTTGTATTTCAGTGTCAAAAATCTGGTTTAAATTAATTAACTGGGACTGTTCAGCTTATGCCCTTTATTTAAATTAAATTGGGCAAAAACATTTTGAAGTCCTGTTTGTAAGCGTGGAATTTCGAATGTAAATTAATCGAATTATCTGTCTGACAATCACAAAATCTAGTTTAGTTCATGTGGAGTTCGTTATTAAATTATTTCCTAATCCCAAAGCTGTCATCAACATTTATTTCTAAACAATAATAAATAGTGAAACGGCAATATTGAAATATTTGTGCTGTTTGCACTGATTGCAATTTGTGTTGTGGACTTTTAGTTGTTGTAATTAAGGTTTTGTAAAAAGACAACCGAATGTTTAATTATAGACGAACTTTTTGCGTAATGAAAATTATAATTAAAAGCAACACTTGAGGTGTGAAACTAAAACGAACATGCAAAATAACCATCTCTTACAAAGCTGGAATGCTTTTGTAACAGCTTGCCTTTCAGTTATCTATTTTGGCTTTAAATATATTTATAATTACACATTATAACAGTCTTGTACACACACTGCTTAATATAAATTAATGGTTAGATGACTTAATTTGATCACAGACACTTTTCATATCAACAATTTTATTAATTTAATTAATATTTTTTATGTTTATAGTTAGTTTATTAGTGTCGTAAATGTTGAAACATCAATAAAACACTTTACTTCTTGAATATTTCATGACAACTTGTTACAGAGCTTATTAACAAAAGCATTTAACATATTATGAAGTTATTACACAATGTTTTAATTCAAGATCTTTATTAATTCCTGTAATATACTGATGTTAATATTTTATTCGATGTTGAAGGTATTAAAACAGACAGAAGTACACAGTATATTTAGAAAGTACTCTTATAATTAGATATTTTAACTAAAAATTCTGCATTTAATGTTTTTAAGTGAATTGATGTAGATTAAAGAAGATGCTCTTACATAATATTTTAACCAAAATAATAAATTCTAAGGACACCGTAACCTCACAGGCGCATCCACCAAAATTTCAAATCTACATTTGGATATCTGATACTATTAAATCTCTTCATTATTTAATTTTATGTGTTTAATATTTTTTAACTGTAGATTAAAGAAGTGATTTACTTCCTTTGGTTTGGACTTAGGTAGTTAGAAAGACAGACATCCATTTCTTAAATATTTTAGAAGATACTCGTTACAATTAGATAAAACTTTAACCAAATAATAAAATAAAAAAAATAAAAATAATAAATACTAAGGCCACCATAATGTTTTTTAACTGAATTAATGTAGACTAAAGAAGTAATGTTCCTTCTTTGGTTTGGACTTAAGTAGTTAGAAAGACAGACCTTCATATCTTAGATATTTTAGAAAATACTCATACAATTAGATAATATTTTAACCAAAATAATAAATACTAAGACCACCATAATCTCGGAGAAGCTTTTAAGGCAACTTCCATAAAAATTTCAAACCCACATTTGGATTTTTGATGTTAATAAACCTCTTCCTTATTTAATATTCTGTGTTTAATGTTTTTTAACTGAATTAATGTAGATTAAAGAAGTAATTTCCCTTCTTTGGTTTGGACTTAAGTAGTTAGAAAGACAGACCTTCATATCTTAGATATTTTAGAAAATACTCATACAATTAGATAATATTTTAACCAAAATAATAAATACTAAGACCACCATAATCTTGGAGAAGCTTTTAAGGCAACTTCCACAAAAATTTCAAACCCACATTTGGATTTTTGATGTTAATAAACCTCTTCCTTATTTAATATTCTGTGTTTAATGTTTTTTAATTGAATTAATGTAGATTAAAGAAGTAATTTCCCTTCTTTGGTTTGGACTTAAGTAGTTGCAAAGACAGATCTTCATATCTTAGATATTTTAGAAAATACTCATACAAGTAGATAATATTTTAACCAAAATAATAAATACTAAGAACACCATAATATTGGAGAAGCTTTTAAGGCAACTTCCACAAAAATTTCAAACGTACATTTGGATTTTTAATGTTAATAAACCTCTTCGTTATTTAATATTCTGTGTTTAATGTTTTTTAATTGAATTAATGTAGATTAAAGAAGTAATTTCCCTTCTTTGGTTTGGACTTAAGTAGTTAGAAAGACAGACCTTCATATCTTAGATATTTTAGAAAATACTCATACAATTAGATAATATTTTAACCAAAATAATAAATACTAAGACCACCATAATCTTGGAGAAGCTTTTAAGGCAACTTCCACAAAAATTTCAAACCCACATTTGGATTTTTGATGTTAATAAACCTCTTCCTTATTTAATATTCTGTGTTTAATGTTTTTTAATTGAATTAATGTAGATTAAAGAAGTAATTTCCCTTCTTTGGTTTGGACTTAAGTAGTTGCAAAGACAGATCTTCATATCTTAGATATTTTAGAAAATACTCATACAAGTAGATAATATTTTAACCAAAATAATAAATACTAAGAACACCATAATATTGGAGAAGCTTTTAAGGCAACTTCCACAAAAATTTCAAACGTACATTTGGATTTTTAATGTTAATAAACCTCTTCGTTATTTAATATTCTGTGTTTAATGTTTTTTAATTGAATTAATGTAGATTAAAGAAGTAATTTCCCTTCTTTGGTTTGGACTTAAGTAGTTAGAAAGACAGACCTTCATATATTTGATATTTTAGAAAATACTCATACAATTAGATAATATTTTAACCAAAATAATAAATACTAAGACCACCATAATCTTGGAGAAGCTTTTAAGGCAACTTCCACAAAAATTTCAAACCCACATTTGGATTTTTGATGTTAATAAACCTCTTCCTTTGTTTAATATTCTGTGTTTAATGTTTTTTAACTGAATTAATGTAGATTAAAGAAGTAATTTCCCTTCTTTGGTTTGGACTTAAGTAGTTGCAAAGACAGACCTTCATATCTTAGATATTTTAGAAAATACTCATACAATTAGATAATATTTTAACCAAAATAATAAATACTAAGACCACCATAATCTTTGAGAAGCTTTTAAGGCAACTTCCATAAAAATTTCAAACCCACATTTGGATTTTTGATGTTAATAAACCTCTTCCTTATTTAATATTCTGTGTTTAATCTTTTTTAACTGAATTAATGTAGATTAAAGAAGTAATTTCCCTTCTTTGGTTTGGACTTAAGTAGTTAGAAAGACAGACCTTCATATCTTAGATATTTTAGAAAATACTCATACAATTAGATAATATTTTAACCAAAATAATAAATACTAAGACCACCATAATCTTGGAGAAGCTTTTAAGGCAACTTCCACAAAAATTTCAAACCCACATTTGGATTTTTGATGTTAATAAACCTCTTCCTTATTTAATATTCTGTGTTTAATGTTTTTTAATTGAATTAATGTAGATTAAAGAAGTAATTTCCCTTCTTTGGTTTGGACTTAAGTAGTTGCAAAGACAGATCTTCATATCTTAGATATTTTAGAAAATACTCATACAAGTAGATAATATTTTAACCAAAATAATAAATACTAAGAACACCATAATCTTGGAGAAGCTTTTAAGGCAACTTCCACAAAAATTTCAAACCCACATTTGGATTTTTAATGTTAATAAACCTCTTCGTTATTGAATATTCTGTGTTTAATGTTTTTTAACTGAATTAATGTAGATTAAAGAAGTAATTTCCCTTCTTTGGTTTGGACTTAAGTAGTTAGAAAGACAGACATTCATATCTTAGATATTTTAGAAAATACTCATATAATTAGATAATATTTTAACCAAAATAATAAATACTAAGACCACCATAATATTGGAGAAGCTTTTAAGGCAACTTCCACAAAAATTTCAAACCCACATTTGGATTTTTGATGTTAATAAACCTCTTCCTTATTTAATATTCTGTGTTTAATGTTTTTTAACTGAATTAATGTAGATTAAAGAAGTAATTTCCCTTCTTTGGTTTGGACTTAAGTAGTTAGAAAGACAGACCTTCATATCTTAGATATTTTAGAAAATACTCATACAATTAGATAATATTTTAACCAAAATAATAAATACTAAGAACACCATAATCTTGGAGAAGCTTTTAAGGCAACTTCCACAAAAATTTCAAACCCACATTTGGATTTTTGATGTTAATAAACCTCTTCGTTATTTAATATTCTGTGTTTAATGTTTTTTAACTGAATTAATGTAGATTAAAGAAGTAATTTCCCTTCTTTGGTTTGGACTTAATTAGTTAGAAAGACAGACCTTCATATCTTAGATATTTTAGAAAATACTCATACAATTAGATAATATTTTAACCAAAATAATAAATACTAAGACCACCATAATCTTGGAGAAGCTTTTAAGGCAACTTCCACAAAAATTTCAAACCCACATTTGGATTTTTAATGTTAATAAACCTCTTCGTTATTTAATATTCTGTGTTTAATGTTTTTTAATTGAATTAATGTAGATTAAAGAAGTAATTTCCCTTCTTTGGTTTGGACTTAAGTAGTTAGAAAGACAGACCTTCATATCTTAGATATTTTAGAAAATACTCATACAATTAGATAATATTTTAACCAAAATAATAAATACTAAGACCACCATAATCTTGGAGAAGCTTTTAAGGCAACTTCCACAAAAATTTCAAACCCACATTTGGATTTTTGATGTTAATAAACCTCTTCCTTATTTAATATTCTGTGTTTAATGTTTTTTAACTGAATTAATGTAGATTAAAGAAGTAATTTCCCTTCTTTAGTTTGGACTTAAGTAGTTGCAAAGACAGACCTTCATATCTTAGATATTTTAGAAAATACTCATACAATTAGATAATATTTTAACCAAAATAATAAATACTAAGACCACCATAATCTTTGAGAAGCTTTTAAGGCAACTTCCATAAAAATTTCAAACCCACATTTGGATTTTTGATGTTAATAAACCTCTTCGTTATTTAATATTCTGTGTTTAATGTTTTTTAACTGAATTAATGTAGATTAAAGAAGTAATTTCCCTTCTTTGGTTTGGACTTAAGTAGTTAGAAAAACAGACATTCATATCTTAGATATTTTAGAAAATACTCATATAATTAGATAATATTTTAACCAAAATAATAAATACTAAGACCACCATAATCTTGGAGAAGCTTTTAAGGCAACTTCCACAAAAATTTCAAACCCACATTTGGATTTTTGATGTTAATAAACCTCTTCCTTATTTAATATTCTGTGTTTAATGTTTTTTAATTGAATTAATGTAGATTAAAGAAGTAATTTCCCTTCTTTGGTTTGGACTTAAGTAGTTGCAAAGACAGACCTTCATATCTTAGATATTTTAGAAAATACTCATACAATTAGATAATATTTTAACCAAAATAATAAATACTAAGACCACTATAATCTTGGAGAAGCTTTTAAGGCAACTTCCACAAAAATTTCAAACCCACATTTGGATTTTTGATGTTAATAAACCTCTTCCTTATTTAATATTCTGTGTTTAATGTTTTTTAACTGAATTAATGTAGATTAAAGAAATAATTTCCCTTCTTTGGTTTGGACTTAAGTAGTTGCAAAGACAGACCTTCATATCTTAGATATTTTAGAAAATACTCATACAATTAGATAATATTTTAACCAAAATAATAAATACTAAGACCACCATAATCTTTGAGAAGCTTTTAAGGCAACTTCCATAAAAATTTCAAACCCACATTTGGATTTTTGATGTTAATAAACCTCTTCCTTATTTAATATTCTGTGTTTAATCTTTTTTAACTGAATTAATGTAGATTAAAGAAGTAATTTCCCTTCTTTGGTTTGGACTTAAGTAGTTAGAAAGACAGACCTTCATATCTTAGATATTTTATAAAATACTCATACAATTAGATAATATTTTAACCAAAATAATAAATACTAAGAACACCATAATCTTGGAGAAGCTTTTAAGGCAACTTCCACAAAAATTTCAAACCCACATTTGGATTTTTGATGTTAATAAACCTCTTCCTTATTTAATATTCTGTGTTTAATGTTTTTTAACTGAATTAATGTAGATTAAAGAAGTAATTTCCCTTCTTTGGTTTGGACTTAAGTAGTTAGAAAGACAGACCTTCATATCTTAGATATTTTAGAAAATACTCATACAATTAGATAATATTTTAACCAAAATAATAAATACTAAGAACACCATAATCTTGGAGAAGCTTTTAAGGCAACTTCCACAAAAATTTCAAACCCACATTTGGATTTTTAATGTTAATAAACCTCTTCGTTATTTAATATTCTGTGTTTAATGTTTTTTAATTGAATTAATGTAGATTAAAGAAGTAATTTCCCTTCTTTGGTTTGGACTTAAGTAGTTAGAAAGACAGACCTTCATATCTTAGATATTTTAGAAAATACTCATACAATTAGATAATATTTTAACCAAAATAATAAATACTAAGACCACCATAATCTTGGAGAAGCTTTTAAGGCAACTTCCACAAAAATTTCAAACCCACATTTGGATTTTTGATGTTAATAAACCTCTTCCTTATTTAATATTCTGTGTTTAATGTTTTTTAACTGAATTAATGTAGATTAAAGAAGTAATTTCCCTTCTTTGGTTTGGACTTAAGTAGTTGCAAAGACAGACCTTCATATCTTAGATATTTTAGAAAATACTCATACAATTAGATAATATTTTAACCAAAATAATAAATACTAAGATCACCATAATCTTTGAGAAGCTTTTAAGGCAACTTCCATAAAAATTTCAAACCCACATTTGGATTTTTGATGTTAATAAACCTCTTCGTTATTTAATATTCTGTGTTTAATGTTTTTTAACTGAATTAATGTAGATTAAAGAAGTAATTTCCCTTCTTTGGTTTGGACTTAAGTAGTTAGAAAAACAGACATTCATATCTTAGATATTTTAGAAAATACTCATATAATTAGATAATATTTTAACCAAAATAATAAATACTAAGACCACCATAATCTTGGAGAAGCTTTTAAGGCAACTTCCACAAAAATTTCAAACCCACATTTGGATTTTTGATGTTAATAAACCTCTTCCTTATTTAATATTCTGTGTTTAATGTTTTTTAACTGAATTAATGTAGTTTAAAGAAGTAATTTCCCTTCTTTGGTTTGGACTTAAGTAGTTGCAAAGACAGACTTTCATATCTTAGATATTTTAGAAAATACTCATACAATTAGATAATATTTTAACCAAAATAATAAATACTAAAACCACCATAATCTTGGAGAAGCTTTTAAGGCAACTTCCACAAAAATTTCAAACCCACATTTGGATTTTTAATGTTAATAAACCTCTTCGTTATTTAATATTCTGTGTTTAATGTTTTTTAATTGAATTAATGTAGATTAAAGAAGTAATTTCCCGTCTTTGGTTTGGACTTAAGTAGTTGCAAAGACAGACCTTCATATCTTAGATATTTTAGAAAATACTCATACAATTAGATAATATTTTAACCAAAATAATAAATACTAAGAACACCATAATCTTGGAGAAGCTTTTAAGGCAACTTCCACAAAAATTTCAAACCCACATTTGGATTTTTGATGTTAATAAACCTCTTCCTTATTTAATATTCTGTGTTTAATGTTTTTTAACTGAATTAATGTAGATTAAAGAAGTAATTTCCCTTCTTTGGTTTGGACTTAAGTAGTTAGAAAGACAGACATTCATATCTTAGATATTTTAGAAAATACTCATACAATTAGATAATATTTTAACCAAAATAATAAATACTAAGACCACCATAATCTTGGAGAAGCTTTTAAGGCAACTTCCACAAAAATTTCAAACCCACATTTGGATTTTTAATGTTAATAAACCTCTTCGTTATTTAATATTCTGTGTTTAATGTTTTTTAATTGAATTAATGTAGATTAAAGAAGTAATTTCCCTTCTTTGGTTTGGACTTAAGTAGTTGCAAAGACAGATCTTCATATCTTAGATATTTTAGAAAATACTCATACAAGTAGATAATATTTTAACCAAAATAATAAATACTAAGAACACCATAATCTTGGAGAAGCTTTTAAGGCAACTTCCACAAAAATTTCAAACGTACATTTGGATTTTTAATGTTAATAAACCTCTTCGTTATTTAATATTCTGTGTTTAATGTTTTTTAATTGAATTAATGTAGATTAAAGAAGTAATTTCCCTTCTTTGGTTTGGACTTAAGTAGTTAGAAAGACAGACCTTCATATCTTAGATATTTTAGAAAATACTCATACAATTAGATAATATTTTAACCAAAATAATAAATACTAAGACCACCATAATCTTGGAGAAGCTTTTAAGGCAACTTCCACAAAAATTTCAAACCCACATTTGGATTTTTGATGTTAATAAACCTCTTCCTTATTTAATATTCTGTGTTTAATGTTTTTTAACTGAATTAATGTAGATTAAAGAAGTAATTTCCCTTCTTTGGTTTGGACTTAAGTAGTTGCAAAGACAGACCTTCATATCTTAGATATTTTAGAAAATACTCATACAATTAGATAATATTTTAACCAAAATAATAAATACTAAGATCACCATAATCTTTGAGAAGCTTTTAAGGCAACTTCCATAAAAATTTCAAACCCACATTTGGATTTTTGATGTTAATAAACCTCTTCGTTATTTAATATTCTGTGTTTAATGTTTTTTAACTGAATTAATGTAGATTAAAGAAGTAATTTCCCTTCTTTGGTTTGGACTTAAGTAGTTAGAAAGACAGACATTCATATCTTAGATATTTTAGAAAATACTCATATAATTAGATAATATTTTAACCAAAATAATAAATACTAAGACCACCATAATCTTGGAGAAGCTTTTAAGGCAACTTCCACAAAAATTTCAAACCCACATTTGGATTTTTAATGTTAATAAACCTCTTCGTTATTTAATATTCTGTGTTTAATGTTTTTTAACTGAATTGTAGATTAAAGAAGTAATTTCCCTTCTTTGGTTTGGACTTAAGTAGTTAGAAAGACAGACATTCATATCTTAGATATTTTAGAAAATACTCATACAATTAGATATTATTTTAACCAAAATAATTAATACTAAGAACACCATAATCTTGGAGAAGCTTTTAAGACAACTTCCACAAAAATTTCAAACCTAAATTTGGATTTTCTGATATTATTAAATCACTTCATTATTTAATATTCTGTGTTGAAGCTTTTAATCTTAGAATTGGAGCCAAATTTCAGACTATGTTATTGAATATTCAGTGTATTTTGTGTAGATTAAAAACATGACATCGTCCCACCGGTTCGAAATGATCGACATCACCCCCAACAAACGTAAAAAACGACAAATTCCACGTTGAAACGACAACAAAAGACAATATTAATCTTTCGTTTCCATCCCTTCACACCGTCATAATTGCCGTGTACATATTTTGGATGTTTAATGTTTTTATGAAACAATGGTTCTTTGTTGGTTATTTACCGGAACGTGTTCAGGGCCGAAGCTTGGGCCGTTGATGTGATAAAACAGGAGTTGTGTAAACGGATTTTTATTTTACATGCCTTTTACATGAATCAGGAAAACGTCGGACTGTTTGATGAATTTTTCAAACTACCTTTATCTTTGACTCTATGTTTTACACGTCAAAAGTGACGGGGGAAATCATTATTTAATAATTGTAACATCAATTTATGTTTAAGAGGTCAATAAAAAGACAATAATAACAACAATAAGTAACGATTCACTTCATATACGTCACATTAAAGTCAGTTAATCGATTCTGAAGGGTGGCAAATTGTTTAATCAGACAGAAAATGTACGTTTGGTGAATGAAGAGAATTAAATTTGAGTTTGTACTGAACTATATCTTAATCCTCCCCTAGGAAAACAGATTTGGATTCTATTTCCCAATTAATTTTAATTGGAAACTAGAAAAATTTAATGCAATAGTAACGAATTTATTATTTGAGAACGTCAATGCCAGAAGATACATTGAGGTCATTTCGATCTGTCAACAGAACATTAAGCATCGTTTCGTTCCAACGATCCGTTAAAAATTTTCTGAGAACTAAAAACTTACATGTGGATAAAATATGAACCAACATACACGTATTGATGGATCTTAAAATATCAAACAACCAAAACACAAACAAGTGACAATGACAAATTACTGGTTAATCTTTGTGACAAAGAAAGGTTAACTGTTGTATGATGTGAGTGGAACTTTGCCAATAATAAGTCAAGATGCAAATTACTTCAGTTACTTCATTATTAAATTAAATTAATTGTCCTATAGAGTCCAATAAATCAATGAATAACTGATAAAACTCGAAAATTCCAGAGCACCAAAGATTGACAAGGTTTTTTAATTATTTTCTTAAATACTTGAAGAAGGAGCATTTGCCCACATTAAAAAAAGAAAAAAGTCGAAAGCTATGCGAGTTATTTGTGCGTGGGGCGAAGATTCGGAATATTTTTAGGCCGATTAATTTTCGCGGGGGACTAATAAATTGGCTGAGTGGTTTTTCAGCTGAAAGATGTCTCCTAAAATAGAGATTTATCGCGTCCATTTGTAATTAGCGGGATTAGTAAATACAGTTCGGGGCTTTTGGCCATCGATTTTCCGTTAATGCATTTTATATTATGGCTTTAATTTCTTTTCGATTGGGTTTTATTTATATTTTTGGTGCGCAATTTTAATGTGAATTGATTTATGATGGGACGTCCGAAGTTTGAATTTATTTAAACTCGTACCATCAATCTTTTGGGAGCATTTGAAAGTTTTTGCCGTCAATGCATGTATTAAACATTCCCGCGGGAACAAGTCATATTTGCATGTTGAAGAAATTTAAGTCGGTCTCTGTTGCACTCGACAAACACCATAACGACGAATATTTGTAATAATCCTCTATCAGTTCTATTCATCTGCATTTCGGTGTGGAAAATATATTAGTTGCAACTTGCTGGGTGTGAAACTGCATTCACTTTATTTTCACTTATATACGGCAACGGGGAATATTAGATACGATTTTATCCTGTTACTGTTACTTTGTCATATGAGAATACGTATGGATTATTTTGCTAATATTCCTTTTGTTCATTATCATAAAGTTTCGAAACGATTCCGATGGCCCAATTGTGCATTACAGCACAATAATTTAAAGGATTTTAAACTAATTTTATTATAACAGCAAAATAAAATGATGGAGTTGTAAATGTATGAATATTTTATATAAATAATAGGAATTGGAATAGGAATAAGAATAGTAATAGGAATAATAATAGGAATTGTAAAAGGAATAGTAATAGGAATAGTAATAGGAATAAAAATAGAAATAGTAATAGGAATAAGAACAGTAATGGGAATAGTAATAGGAAAACGAATAGGAATAGTAATAGGAAAACGAATAGGAATAGTATTAGGAATAGGAATATTAATAAGAATAAGAATAGTAATAGGAATAAGAACAGTAATGGGAATAGTAATAGAAAAACGAATAGGAATAGTACCAGGAACAGTAATGGGAATAAGAATAGGAATAGTAATAGAAATATGAATAGAAATAGGAATGGTAATAGGAATAGTAATAGGAATAGTATTAGTAATAGGAATAGGAATAAGAATAGGAATAGGAACAGTAATAGGAACAGGGATAGGAATAGGAATAAGAATAGGAATAGAAATAGTAATACGAATAATAATAAGAATAGAAATAGTAATAGGAATAGTAACAGGAATACGAATATAAATAGTAATATGAATAGTAATAGGAATAGTAATAGGAAAAACGAATAGGAATAATAATAGGAATAGTACCAGAAATAGTAATGGGAATAAGAATAGGAATTGGAATAGGAATAGTAATAGGAAAAACGAATAGAAATAGTAATAGGAATAGTACCAGGAATAGTAATGGGAATAGTAATAGGAATAATAATAGGAATAGGAATATTAATAGGAATAAGAATTGGAATAGTAATGGAATAAGAACAGTAATGGGAATAGTAATAGGAAAACCAATAGAAATAGTACCAGGAACAGAAATGGGAATAAGAATGGGAATAGTAATAGGAATAGTAATAGGAATTTGAATAGGAATAGGAATAATAATAGGAATAGTATTAGGAATAGGAATAATATTAGGAATAGGAATAGGAATAGTAATAGGAACAGGGATAGGAATAAGAATAAGAATAGGAATAGAAATAGTAATACGAATAATAATAATAGAAATATGAATACGAATATTAATAGTAATTTGAATAGTAATGGGAAAAACGAATAGGAATAGTAATAGGAATAGTACCAAGAATAGTAATGGGAATAAGAATAGGAATAGTAATATAAATAGTACTAGGAATAGTAATGGGAATAAGAATAGGAATAGGGATAGGAATAAGAATAGGAATAGTATTAGGAATAGAAATATTAATAGGAATAAGAAGAGGAATAGTAATAGGAAAAACGAATAGGAATAGTAATAGGAATAGTACCAGGAACAGTAATGGGAATAAGAATAGGAATAGGAATACTAATTGGAATAGGAATAGTGATAGAAATAGTAATACGAATAATAATAGGAATAGAAATAGTAATGAAAATAGAAATAGGAATACGAATAGAAATAGTAATAGGAATAGAACTAGAAATAAGAATAGGAATAAGAATAAAAATAGTATAATAATAGTAGAAAGAATTGAATATATTATAAATTGGTTGTTCAATGTATTTTGATTAATTAATAATTAAAAAAAAAAGACTTTCATAGAATTTTGACAACACAATTAATAAATGACGTTTCAATAAAACAAATGTTGTTGAAGATAAATTTTATAAATTGTTTAGTCTTGCTTAAATGATTATTAGACTTTAATTACTTAATTACGTGTTAGATCACGACAATTCAACATTCCAATTTTTTGTAGTAAATATACAAATAAACATTTCTAAGTAACATAGAATTTAAGTTCATTATGGTCGAAAGCTTCATGTGTTCGAGACATAAAAATATAAATTTAGATCCGACCAAGATTGTTACTAAGTAAATTTTAATTCTATTGTTAACGTTTATTATAATGCATGTTGAATTAATTCTGGTTATCAGCCAGTTTCTTTTTCATCATGAACATTCATGTTCAAGCATTTATAGGGCATTAATCTGCCTCACACACCATTTACAAGACACGCATAATAAAAGTCCAATTTTTGAGTTCGGATTTAATGACCCTTAAGTCATGTTTTTTTTAATTACTTCTTTGTTAAAATATTGAAAAAATTAATAAAATTAAATTTTCATTAAGGCCGGCAACTTTTAAAGTCAATTTTCCGTTAGAAAACACGGCTCATTTAATAACACCGGTTAATCGGCTTAGGGGATTTGCATAATGCGAAGTTTGTGACGGGAAATCCTTTTGTCCACCGTTCGGAGATAAACAGAGAAACACGGCACGATTAAAATATGCGTCCGTCAACGTTCCGCCGCCGAATATTATATTTATGTTGCCGTAGGTATGATTAATCGGCCGCGTTCTTGGGTTAAATATTTCGGAACTTCCCTCTCCGGGAGCGTCACGGGTTAATTAACGATGCGTACGTCCCCTGTCAAAAATGTGGGTGGGCAAGACAAACATTCAGGTGTCTGTCTTGCATATGAAATTAGGTTAGGAAGTCTCTGAATAATCTGTAATCTATCTGTTAAAATATTATTGATAACAATATATATGTATATGGTGATTGGTGATGATGGTCACCAATCACCAACATCACCAATCACCAACGTCACAATCACCATTATCACCAACACCATAATCACCATGTTCACCATTAACTTCACCATCACCATCACATCAGTTACTTAGACAAGATTTATAATATACAATATACAAGTGAGTATTTTTTCAATTTGGTGTTTATTGGTGTAATTTCCTAAATAATACAAAAATGGAAATAAAACACAGATTAAATATAGTAATAGGTTTTATAACAAAGATACTTCCGCAGGAAAAGCGTGAAAAGTCATGAAACGTACTCCCGAAATCCAATTTCGATTATGGAAGCAGTAAATTATATTTCATTTAATGTAATTTAGTGTTCAGGGTGCGATTTCCATACAGCTTAATAAAAAGTATGGCCGGGGTGAATAGTTAAATTTCAGACGGTGGTTAGTGAAGGTCTGGTCAGTCATCAGATAAGCATCCCACCCTCGTCAAAGTGGCAGGTAACCGGATACACCCCTATTAATATGCGCCACCAATTCTCCCTTTTCATACACTTGCACGCACTTTTTGTCAGGCCCTCTTTTTATTTTAAACCGTACCCGTATTTATCACATACTTAATTGTTTCTCTAATTACTGACCAAAAAAATGACCCATGTAATTTTAAAATACTGTTTATATTAATAAATTAATTAACTAGCTAAAGCGTTAATGATTACATCAATGTTATGGTCTAATGAAAAATGCAACAAATCCACTCCATGTACAGAAACATAATGGAAACCTGATTTCGTTTCGAAAGCGGCCATTCCACTTACAAATAAAGTCATCGTGTTAGATCAATTAGATTCTTTACAAATAAAGTAAATTCCTTGATAAACCTCCAATCGTGTCATCTTATTGTTGAACAAACGTTATTATCTAAATTCCGCACATTCCAATTCGTTACTTTGGCCAAACATGAAGTGTCTGGTGTTGGTACTGTACGTGTTAATTTGGGGGTTGGGTGGTGCCAAAAGGCTGCATAGGGGTAGAAGAACTGGAGGCAATTTGATTCCTCCCACCACCGAGGACAGGATGATGGTTTTTCAGGATCAGTATTTCGAACAGGTTTTGGACCATTCTGATCCTACGAATCGGGCCACTTGGAAGCAGGTACCATTCCTTTTTTTACATTGGGACACTTTAAAACTAAACGATAAGAAAATGTCTACAAAATTAATATAAATATTTTCTTGTTCTTCTTATTTTCTCTTTCTTCTAACCTAACCTGACCTAACCTCACCTAACCAAATCTAACCTAATTTAACCTAAGTTAGGTTAGGATATATATATATATATAAACAGGTGTTAGACCATTCTAATCCTACAAATCGAGTCCCTTTTTTTACATTGGGACATTAGGGAAATTATAAATGTATAAATATTTCTTTAATAAGCACCAACACAGTCTGACCTAACCTAACCTAACCAAATCTAATCTAATTTAACCCAAGTTAGATTATTATTATATGTATATATAGAGAGAGAAAAAACAGTCCAATAAAAATGTTTAACTATTAAAACTGGGGAATAGAACTTTATTTTTCTCTTAAAAGTTTTATGTTAGGAATGTAAAATAAGATGTATCATAAGATAGTCATTTCAATTAATTTTGGAGCGATTTCCCGATCTCCTACGCAGCATTCACTTTGGTAAACACTGCGGTGAATATGTTGCATACAATCGCAACGCCAATATTAAAAGTGACCTCATAATTGAATCATCTGTTTCTGTTTATAGGACTGGACGTTCGTCGGCTCGTTAGCTCAGTTGGTTAGAGCATCAGACTTTTAAAATGACTTGTTGGAGGTCGTGGGTTCAATTCCCACACGAGCCCTTTTTGCCCCAAAACTTTGTTTTATTACATTCATAAATTTATTTGTTTAATTCGCAGAGGTACTACTTGAACGACAACTTCTTCAACAAATCCAAACGAAACGTGGCCTTCCTAATGGTCGGAGGCGAAGCTGAGATAAGCTCAAAGTGGATGTACCAAGGGGCGTGGATCAAGTCAGCCAAAGAGCACGGTGCCATTTGCTTTCAACTGGAACACAGGTTTTATGGTACCAGTCAACCATTTCAGGATTTGAGCACTGAACACCTTAAACTTTTAACCAGTCAACAAGCTTTGGACGATCTGGCCACGTTTATTGTGGCCATGAACAAAAGATACGAATTGTTGGATGTTAAGTGGATAACTTTTGGAGGCTCTTATTCAGGGTCTTTGGCAGCTTGGCTGAGGATGAAGTACTCGCATTTGGTTCATGGAGCTGTCTCTTCTAGTGCTCCTTTGTATGCTAAGGTAGACTTCGAAGGTCTGCCTCTAAGGAACTTGTTAATCAGTCAATAATAATGAGTTACTTTTAGAATACTTCTTGGTGGTTGCCAAAGACTTAAGCACTGTTTACAGCGAAGAGTGTGCTTCAGTAGTAAAAACAGCTCTGTCGTTGCTAGAGGAGAAGGTTCTTGAAGGAAATGACACCCTTGGAGAAACGTTCAATCTTTGTGACACTAAAGTTAATACAAACGTAGGCAACGACGTGTCCAATTTATTTTCATTAATGACGGACTCCTTCGCTTATGCAGCACAATACAACAACGATAATCGAAATGGCGAGTTCAATATAAATTATGTCTGCGACATAATGACGAATTCGAGTTTTGGCAACGTACTCGACCGATTAGCATATCTCAATGCGGACGCTGATTGTATTGATTACAGCTTCGAGTCCATGATTCGGGAGCTGAGGAACGAAACTTTGGACAGTGGTGTTTCCGAAGGAGGCAACTTTTACATGAATAAATCAACGAAATTAATAGTAACACGTGTTCGTTTCAGCTCGCCAATGGACTTACCAAACATGCACCGAATTCGCCTTTTATCAGACAACGAACGGGCTCCCGCAAATATTTACCAACAGAATTCCGTTACAATTCTACATTGACATCTGTTCAGAAACGTTTGGTGCAGAGATAAATCATACGTACCTAAACCGAATTACGGAGAGGACGAACGTCATTTATGGCGCTTATGATATTCAAGTTTCCAACGTCGTTTTCGTCCATGGAACGCTCGATCCTTGGTATCCTTTGGGTCTTATCGGGAGTAATGAGGAAGGGATGACTACTGTTTTAATTAACGGTTGGTGTTGGTGGGAAAAATACGGTGGACTTTAATGTTTTAAATGGTTTCAGGAACGGCGCATTGTGCCAATATGTACGATGAAAAGGAAGATGATTCAAAGGATTTAAAGGAAGCAAGGGATGTCGTTCAAAAGTTAATTCGAACGTGGATAAACGAATTATAAAAGTATTATTTTTAAATGTGCTTTAATGATTTGAATTCCTGAACGTCGTATTATGTATAGGCAACCCAGTTTACACCCTGCAGGATCGATGAAGACTGATACAACACTATTGTTTGGGAAAATAGTCTTTGTCTCCTTATTTTGTAACATTGTAACATATATTTAACAACTTTATGTTAATAAATTTGAAATTTATTATTAAATGTTGAAAATATTTTAAATTATCGTTAAAAACTGATGTAAACCTCAAAGTTCTTAAGAATAGCAGGAAAGCCATGTTTCGTCTGAATTTCCTGAAGAATTACATTACAAAAAAGTGACAATTTTATATGGGAATTATTTATTATTAACAAAATTATTTGATATATTTACAATATTATAAAAGAAGGGCTCGTGTGGGATTTGAACCCACGACCTTCAACAATCAAATAGATTCAGCGTGACGCTCTAACCAACTAAGCTAACGAGCCAACGAATATCCTGCTGTATAATCAGGATTTTGTGATTCAAATATGACATCATTTATTACTTTTAACACTGATTCTGAAGGACTGTGGATAGGCAACTCTGGTTACACATTTAAACTGTATTGAATATATTATTCTAATGATTTAATAAAAGTGTGTTTTTTAATAGTTAATTAATGGTTGAAAATATAAAAACAAAATCAGTAACAAGACATAAACAATTGCTTAATGTTTATTTGAATCGATTATACATAAAAATTGGCCTTTTTTCTGTCTCTGTCATGCGTGATATCTCCCTCACAATTCAGTAGGGTCAAAGGCTTCCCTATGGGTATATTTAGAAATTCACTCATATTAAACATACTTAATTCAAAAAATTGTTAATTTATTATTGCATTAACAATAAGTTGTTAATTTATACAAGCAATCCTAATTGAAATAAGTCAATATAATTAGAAAGTACAATCGGATTGGATATTGTGTTAAAATTATGACATTAATAGAAAAGATTCTTCTGGTTTATAATCAACAATTTTATTATAATTTCAAAATACGAGTAAAAACATTCACCACGTGTATAATTGTTGACGTTGTTCCCAATAAACATTGATTTCATTGGTGGATCTTATGATTAATTACTTACACGTGATTATTTTTGTATGAAACTTTGAAATGTTCAAAGTTAAAATAAATATTTTAATTACCCACATGATTATCTTGAAACCTGATAATTTTTGCTGATAATTATAAAGTGCTTGATACACATTTTTTTTTAATATTAATTAAAAACAATTTTAATAAAAATTTAAAAAATACACACACATGTTAATTAAGCATAAAATATGAACTAGAAATTCAGCATTATTAGTTTAACAATAGTAAGGTTTTGTTACAACAAACCAGTGGCAATAATTAATATACACATGTTAATTTAAGATGTATATCTGACTTAATAACAATTATGTAGTTACTTTGATTGAACAGGAGCACAATTACAAAATATATAATAGTTGTTATGCAGGAAGTGGTTTTTACAAGAATGTTTACAACTGTGGTCATTCAGTACAGCTATACATTAATGAATTACAATATTTACATTACATTGTCCTTGTCGGAATAATTAAAATCAGAAGCAGATTTACTATTTTGAATGCTTTTTGTTTAATTATTTAATTGTTATTTAAATCAATTTATAGGTTTGTTAGTCCAATACTTCATTGAAGTATTTTCTGCAGTTACTAAAGATAAGTGACGTCATACTATAGTATAATTAATTGTCCTGTCATCTAAGGACATGAAACATAGTATTTTACAATGTAGACAAATATATTATGCAATGTGCAAATTGTATAATTAATGGGTTTTTTGAATTTATAGAGGAATGGAATTTAATTTTAATTAATCAGTTTAATGGTATAGTTTGAGAATAATAATTAATCTTTTTACTGCTACACTGAATGGACTGTATAATAAAAAATTAATCTCAAGTTATTACAAAATGATCAGATATGGTCAAACAATAAGATCCCATATATTTTAAGATTCTTCAGTCTGACAAGAATTTATTGTTCAGTGTCATTGAAAAGACATTTTTATATTTAGACGTATAATTTTCGTTTTTTCCACATTATTGACGTCAAGATATTTTCCAAATTCTCATTAACAAACGAGTATCAATAAAAATTGTTTTGTGTTTTTAATATAGATGTCAGAAAGTTAATAATAATATTTTATTAATGTTTATTTTTTGAATTTTTTACATTAATTAAACTTTTGATTGTTTAGTACACATTTACGACTATTTGTGTGTATTTCGAAATGCGGAAAACATTAAACAAACAAATATATTTGTTGGTTATATTTGAATATAAATTGTACAATAATTATACATTAATTAACCACATTTTTTCTTATTTTCGAAAATATTTATTTAAAATTTAATTATTTACTACTAATGTTTAATATTTATAAGGCGTAAATCATATCACACCTTAATAATTTCAGTACGAAAATAATTTTTTGTATTTATATATTTACTAACAAAGCAATATTTTTAATAACGTGATGCATAATGTAAACATGCGAGATGTGCACCTTTGATTAGCTATTTTGTGTACATAAATGTTAATGATGGAAATCATTAAAATAAGCTCCACAGTTTTTCAAGGATTTATCTGCAATAGGCAATAATATTTGTACAACCTCCAATTAACATGCACAGAATTCGTATTCGATATTTTTGGCTGTAGAAATGCTTAATTAATTTTGTATGACACCAGCAGGAATTAATTGAATTTTCATTGTACAATTTCACCGCATTACTGCAGGTTGATTTCTCCTGCTCGTCATTATAATTTTATTAAAATCCTTTTAAAAATATATTACCCACACCTTTGTTTCTATTTTTATCACCATTTTCTGAACGTTTAATTTAATCATTTGGGCACAGGTGTGAAAGTTAGTTGGTGAAAATGATCTGTAATTAACCACTAAGAATTTTTGAATGACTTTTTAATTTTCTTAGGCACTATGACTAACTTAATAAGAAACAATATCATTTCCAGAAACATTAATTGGTTAAAGTTTGATGACCTGTTAAAATAATGGATAATTATATTTAGTAAATACTATTTTAGACACTGAAGTAACAAAATTAATTAAAATATAAGTATTGTTTTTTACATTTCATTTTGGCATTGATATTGACTTCCTGAAAGTGTATTCAAGAACCTTCCTAGTAATAAACTATAATTATACATCAGTATGACTATATAACAAGTTACATTCATATTTCCTTTCGTTAAACAACAAAACAATCCAAAGGGAGACAAAAAAGCGTCGTAAAACACAGATAAAGTTGTTTGTGTCTTTGGTGACACTAATCTAAATTGATTACAATATTATTCCAGACGAGGCAAAAGCTGAATTTTTAATCATTCACTACTTTCAGGTACCCTAAACTGTAAACAATAAAATTTATGAAATGTGGCCACCAAATCTCTAACCTAACCTAACTTAATTTAACCTAACCTAACCTAAGAATATAAATGAAGCATGAAATAAGAAACAAAAAAGTTGTTTTTATGAGAAATATATATTCCAATATATCAGGTGTGTTACCTTGATACATTGACCATCAATGACTTGAGAACAATTCCAATACAGATTTGTTTTGACCTCCTCAGCCATTAAAATATTTATATCTGCATTTGTGTGTAGAAATGTCATCTGCATAAAGCATAATCACATTTCTTATTAGCATCATTAAGTGTGTGTGAATTAATTCGATTCGTCTGTAATTTTCTAATATCCAATATTTGATTTACTTCAGAAATAAGGCCAAACAGTTGATAAACGTTATAGGAGAAGAGAAATAACTCTTTATACCTACATAATGGAGTAAAAAATGTATTTTAATCTATAGTCTCTGATTATTCATGGTTGAAAGACAAAAAATATAGAATACAAAACTACATTAGATTAGTCATAATCTCCAAATTACCACAGTGGTGAAGTAACATAATGAAGAACAAAGTCCAGATTACCCAAGTTCCGGTTAACCGGTTTACTACTATCGAGACTCCGCATTATTCTAATTAACGAAAATTGATAGATATTCCCTATTTAGATTACGGGTAATCCCCGATCTATTTCACAAAATATCCTTTAGCAACTCGTTTAAATTGGAGATTGGAATAATGGGTCTGATTAATGGAGGACTTTCAAAATGCACATTTAATTCAAAATTTAATTGTAATTAAACAGTTTTAAGTTTTTTATTGACTTTGAGGCACAAATAATAAATAAAATCTCATTTAATCAATTGAATTCTTGTTTTTGATTATAAGTTAGGTTAGGTTAGGTTCTATTAGGTTATGTTAGGTTAGATTCGGTTAATAAAAAAGGAGAATGACAGTCAATGTCACGTGCTTTTAAAAGTTCAAGTCATGCTTTTTGAAACCCGATACCACTTGGGAACTTTTAAATAATCTACGTGTAGACACATTTTTTATGATAACTATAGTGAGTTCGCATAAATAAACGCATGGTTCATTAAACTACAAGTAATCTTATACCTTCATATATGTCATTTGAACAATCAACACATAAACAACACACTTTTTAATTTAACTGTGTCCTTATTTAATATTCCAACTTTGGAGGTTGAAGTTTTTTAAAAAAGATGTTTATATTTTTATAAGATTCTAATTAAGATACCTTAGTTTTGATACTAATTAGAATTTTAGAATAGATAGTGTGTTTTTATTATAAATTTTATTAAGCTTATTTACTAATTTGTTAATAAAATTAATTTGGGTCACCAATAAACATCAATGGAAGATAAAATTAATTCTAGTCCATGATATAAATCAGGTAATTTAGTTAAAAAAAAAACAATTAAAAAGTGAACCCAGAACCAATTTGACATAGGTAGATGCAGACCACAGACATTGTTCCCACCATTGACATACCAAGAGACCAGCATAGATCACTTGCCATATTACCCAAGACATTTTGAACCATTACCTCGTCAAGTTCACTCGCAGAACATTTCGTTTCGTGTCTAGTTTCTTCACTGATGTGCATGTTTGGTGTTTGGTTTCGCTGTGGTTGTTTGTAACTTAATCTTAGGCACGTGAGTACAAATTTATTATTATTTGTAACTAAAAATCTTCATACATTTTCTTTAAAATACCATTTTTGGCTTTTTTTTAAGTAAAAAAATATATATTTGGAGAACTATGTAATTTTAAATAATAATATTAATTTTAAAATTTAATTTATTAAACAATTTTTAATTATAAACAATATTTGTTAATATTATAGAAAAATTAATATTTATTATAATTATGTTACAAAATTATAAAATATGAACATTTTGGCACCATTAACAGGTTATTGTATATAAAAAGTTTTTTTATTGTTTAAAAAACTAATAAAATTAGATAATTAGAAATAATTTTTTTTTATTATTTAATTAATTTAATACAAAAATATATATAAGAAACAATATTAATAATAATAAAATATTTTATAATAAGATTATATCATTTATTAGTTATTTCCTGGTATATCAATTATTTATTATTTATAAACAATATGTTAATCACATTATGACATATGTATATTTTATAATAATATTTTTATAATTTTATTTATTTTTTTTAATTTTTAAAGTTAAAAACAAATTCAACAACAAAGTTATTGTTCATTACAAAATACCCCCACTTTTCTTTAATTATTTAAATTTATCACATTTATTAATAAAAATTCTTATTTTTAGTAAAATTAATTTACAAAGAATTTAATATTTATTAAAATAAATATATGTAGTATAATATTTAAGAAGTTATTATTATTATTATTAATTAATTATTAATATATTAAAACTGAAAAATATATAATAATTTAACCTACTGAAGAAATATGGAACAACTAATAATTAATAAAATGTGTCCAGTACCACGTTTGGTACTTTTTTGTTATGATTTATCACTTATTTTTTCTTATTACATAAAAATTCTTAATTTATATAAATTATTATATTAGTAAAGTTAGGTTAGAATAGGTTAGATTTAGTTAAATTAGGTTAACGACTAATAATTAATGAAAATAATTTTATTTTATTATTTTATATAAATTATTATATTAGTAAAGTTAAGTTAGGTTAGGTTAACGACTAATAATTGATAAAAATGATTTTATTTTGTTTTTAATATTTCAATGGTTTTATCAATCAAAGTCAATAGAAAAAACATAAGAAAAGAATAAAGTAATTAAAGAAATCAATCAAAATCAATAAATATCTGTCATAGAAAACACTTTAATAAAATTCAAAGTGTTGGAAATAAATAATTTATAAAAAAATCAATGTCAAGAATAATTAAGCAGTTTTAGTCATTCTTATTAATTTTTTATATTAATTAAACATCACAATTTATATTATAAATAATTATATTGATTTTAATAAAATTAATGTGTCAATTATATTTGACAGTCTTTAAATGTAGTTACATGTGTAATTAATAATAATTTCGGAAGGGTATTTTTTAGGTTAACCATTAATTGAACAAAATAAATATATAGTTTATTGTTTATGACAATAGTATTTGTAAATTTCTATATTGTTGAGAGAGATTTTCACCATAAATACGATTTTAAATTAACAAGGGGAAATTTTAGTTGTATTTCGCCATTTTTTTAATTTCAAAATATTCCACTTAAGTGCATTTGGAATAATTACAATTCTCAGGAAAACACATTAAGAGTGTGCAATTTGTTAAAAACATTAATAAGCAGTCGGGATTTTCTGAATGTTATTACATAAATAAATAGATTAAATCACGAAAATATTTTTAAATGGTTTCACAAAACTGTAATTTTTGTTTCTGTGTTACATAATTTCGATCCGGCGTTGGAGTTTCCAATTTGAAGCCAATTTAACGGAAGACGCAGAATTGATTTAGCCTTAGGAAGACTAAACACGTTAAGTCATAAATATTAATATAAAAAACAGTTAAAGAAATAATTAATGGGCAAGTTTTAAATAAACCAAATTTAATATAACCACCTGTGGATGGACATTCCTTAAATACACGTTCTGGAACTGGACTTAAACGGTTTTTGCTATTTAAGTGTTACAGAAATTTTGTAATTTGCACCAAAATAGTCGGATAAAATTTGTTGCCTATATGGGAACCGAAGTCGCAATAATCTACTTAGCGTCGTTATAATTAGTCAATTGTGGAACTAAAATCATCTATTCAATGGGCACTTTCTAATTCGCTTCTATATCGCAACGGAATAACGAAACATGTTTTAACAACGATAATTTTGTTTGAACTTTTGCAATTATTGGTGGCGGTCTTTTTTTATAATTGTAGGAAATTTACTGACTTACAAGTCAGCCATTCATCCATCATGTACTTTAATTAAAATAAATTTTTAATGATTTTAAAATGTGATTAAAATAGATTTTATTTGAGAATTTATTAGGTTTATTTATTTTATTAGATTTATTTATATTTTATTTTTTATTATATTATAAAAAAAGAATAAAATCTCCAATTAAAAAAATGTAAAATAATTGACATAATTTTTTATTTTTTATTCACCATTGAAAATATACGTATTTTATTTTTTATTTATGTTATAAAATCTGAATAAAATCAAAATTTAGAATTTACTTAGATTTTAAGATTTAATTCAATTAACCTCATTTTTGATAAATAAATAAATAATCAATAATATACACAAAAAAAAATGTAATAATAAATATCTTTATTTATTGAAAAAACATATTTTATTTTTTAATTATATTATAAAATCTGAATAAAATCTAAATTTAAAAATTTCGCAGATTTTAAAATTTTATATTATTACTTAAATTAAATAAATAAATAAAATTAATTAATTAAACATAACCTAACTTAACCTAAACTAACCTGACCTGACCTGACCTGACCTAACCTAGATGTTTTTGAGACGAAGTGTCAATTTGTAAATTTGCTAATTTAAAATGTTAATTTTTATTTTTTTAATTGGTATTGAAAATATACATATTTTATTTTTTATTTATGTTATAAAATCTGGATAAAAACAAACTTTAAAAAACTATTAACATTACTTAAAGTAAATAAATAAGTATAATTAATTAATTAAACATAACCTAACCTAACTTAACCTAACTTAACTTGATCTAACCTAACTATTTTTTTAGAACTGACATTAATTTTTTTATTTATTTCATTAAACAATATATTATTTATTTTATTTTTTATTTATACTATAAAATCTGAATATAATTAAACTTTGGAAATTTCACAAATTTTATATTTTAATTCTATTAATATTGCTTTTATATTTATCAATAATATAGTCAAAAAATAATAATAATAAAAATAATAAATATATTTTACTTGAATAAATAACTAATTTATTTTTTATCTTATGTTTAATATTTTAAAGAATTTTCATTAGATATTTTTAAAAAATTACTTAAATAATATTAAACTTATTTATTATTTTTTTTACATTTATTTACACGTGTGTTATACAAACTTGTTGATTTAAATGTTAATTAAAATTTAAAGTCATTAATTTTAATCTAAACAAGAATATTTTAGATTATTTAATATTGAATATTGTATTTTTAAGGAAATCTAATTTAAAATTGAATTAAATTGAATAGTAAAATTAATTATTTAAATTTTAATTAATCAAAACAGAAATAAATGTTTCAAAATGTAATTTCATATTCATATAAAGAATTTTAATTTAAAATTATTTATTTATATACATTATATAAGATTATAAAATTTACTGGAAAATCTTCATTTATTTAAATATGAATTTTAAATTCAATACAAATTATTAGTTAATAAAATTTATTGTATTAAATATATTTTTTTTTAAATATTAATGACAACTTATTCAGGATTTATTAAATTTAATAAAAACATAAACATAAGATATTTTAAAATTAATAATTAATTATTATTTTATATATTTTATTGTGTTATATTATTTTATAACAATTTTCTATCAACGTAAACAATTATTTGGTTAAATATTTTTTTTTTTGTAATTAATGTCGTCTGACCCAAATTTATTTATGCTTCCTTGATTTTCCTGATTAATGCTTTTTGTAGACATTGACATTTTTGCATAAATTGTTTAAGTAGACCGAAGACGTTTTAGCAAAAGTTGAACACTTGTATACAACAACAATTTCCACATTTTAACTGTTAACAAACAATTGATTTGCATCTACAACAAAACAAACACCTTAAAGAAACATCTAAATATTCCAATTGCCAATCAACACATATTGACAAACATTATATTCAACTAATTAATTAACACTAAAACATTCCTAAATCATGTAGATTTATTCAACAATTTTTTTATAACATTTAAGGTTATTTCCTGAATGTGGTTATTTTAATAGTTTTTTTTTTTAGAAAAAGTTCATGGAAAAAAATAAACGTGCCCAATTTGATTATTAATAACTTTATTAATTTTTTTTATCAACAAACTAGTAATATTAATATGCAATAAGTTTACTGTTATGGTGTTATTTTTGGGAATTATAAAATAAACAAAAAATAAATCAATTGTTTTTAATGTTGTGGGTGGTTCTGACTTAATTTAAGTCCCATTACATTGTTCAAGGTCCATGAGTGACTAATAATAAATAATATTCGTTGAAAACATCTAAAAAACGGAGTGTCAAAAATTGCTTAGATACTTACTTTTCGATTTGTGCCACAATTATCATATTAATTGCGTTAACACATAATTCAATTATGAAAATGTCAAACATGTTATAAAGGTAAAAATATGTTTGCCCAACGTGCAAACCACCATTTACATCACGTTGCGACAGTTTGCCACGATAAATCTGAACGAAAGGGAGAGTTTGAAGCTGTCATATGCGTTACAGTTTCGCAACGAACGTTCCGATGTAAATTTCAAGATTGGCTGAAAGCAGGTACCGTTTAATTTGTAGACACGAACCCCGGTTAATGTTTGCGCTCTAGTAATTGTTCGTAATAGATTTTTGGGCCGAAAGTGAAACGCAAGGTCGAAACTGAACGACAACAAATTGTGATTGGACTTTTCCAATTAGGAACAAAGTAAACGTGGCCAGGAAACTACATCGTTTTTTATAAAGCACAGTCAGGAATTAAATTTTGCTTATTTCGTACAATTTAGTGTGAAATTAAACCGTAATTTCAAATATGTAATTTTATTTTCAGACATTTTAAAATGGCGATCACATCCAGCTTCTTCAACAGCTACAAAACCTTCATGGAGCAACACAGTCGTGAGTATTAACACTAATTTTATTTAATACACAATGTATAAAAAACTAAGTTTCTAGACTTAAATTATTAGTAGTTTTTTCACCTTCCTACAACTCAAACCTGTGCCAATTTAGTGACCATGACAGATTGAATGTCAAAAGATTATTATGGAAGATTTTGCTGTAAAAAAGTTCATTATTACCTGTACTTTTTTTGTTTAAACTATTTTAATTATACTTAAATATGTTGTAGGAACGTAATAACTATTAATTACTATTACTAATAGCAATTAGTCTAGTCTAGCCTAGACTACTAATATATAATTAAATGTGATGAATTATTGATTCTATTGATTTGAGATCTTGTAAGTCATTATTCATTAAAATAGAATTTAAAATTAATTGTATCGAAAATCCATTCCATTAAAAAAATTAAAGTTTTATTAATTTAATTTAATACATAAAAGTCCATATTTCCCTATTGTTCTCAACACTGATAATAATATTTTTTAAAACTATTAGTTTTTCATATTATTTGGACAATGTAGAGTCTTATCTAACCTAACCTAACTTAACCTAACTTTCTTCTTATTTAGATAAAACAATTAATTTCCATCAAAGCAAATAATTTGTAAATAATAATTACTTTAATAGTGGAGAAAGTACTTAATTAACAAACATTAATATTATAATATATTTATTTTTAAATGAAGAGAAAAATAAATAATAAAAGTATATTTAATTATATTTTTTAAACAGTTTTTATTATTAACTTTTCCCTTACAACAATTAATTTGTACACACATTAAATTTTAATATTTCTACACGCATTCGATATTTAAGTTCTGTAGACTTGGAAAAAATTATATTGCAAAATTATAATTTGTAATTTATGGGCTAGTAAAAATTTATGGCCGGTAAAATATCGCAGATTATACCCATAATTGATTTAAAACACCATTATTAGGTTGCTTCTGGAATACCTTGACTCAAATGCTGCAATTCTCTGTTGTGGCAACGGGAAATTGTTCTGTCTGTGATTTATGGCGGACATTTAAATAAATTCCGTGTTACTCACTCTCACTTACACTCTTGTACATCAAGTAATTTATTTTTTAGATCCATCCACCAAAAATTGGTTTCTGATGGGCACCCCGGTACCACTGTTGATCATTTTGGTGACCTACGTGTATTTTTGTAAGTCGGCCGGGCCTAGGTTTATGCGTGACAGGAAACCTTACGATCTCAAGAACGTGATTGTCGTCTACAACATCATTCAAGTGCTGTTAAGTGTGTACATTGTGTGGGTGGTAAGTTGGAGTTGTATTATTAAAATGGAGGAACCTAACCTAACCTTACTTTTGCAGGGTACGCCATATTGGATTGGAGGCAAGTATAATTTTGCTTGTGAACCAGTCGGGAATGATTATGCCGTCCAGTCAACTGTTTGGGTCTATTTTATGTGTAAAATTATTGAATTACTAGATACAGTACGCACAATATTATTTCTTTACAAAGAATAATTAACAACTAATTATATGTTTTGTAGGTGTTTTTCGTATTAAGAAAGAAGTACAATCAAGTGTCCTATTTGCACGTGTACCACCACACCTTGATGCCAATTTGTGCGTGGATAGGAACGAATTTCCTGCCAGGTACTAAAATTGCTGCAGACAAACAACAATTTTATTTACAATTTATTATTTTTAGGTGGGCACGGTACCTTGTTGGGTTACATTAACTCATTCATTCACATCATTATGTACGCCTATTACTTAATATCGTCGATGGGACCTCAATATCAAAAATATCTGTGGTGGAAGAAGTACTTGACATCCATGCAATTGGTAAGAAGCCATGAATAGTGGGATTGTCAGCTTTTCTTTTTATGTCAAAGTCTGATTTATGTTTTATTCATTTTGCTAACAAATGAGAATCTTAAACATTTTATATTGATTGAATTTTGACAAAAGGAAGATAAAATAACGTTTGAAGGGAAGAATAGACATTCAATGAGTGTGAAGAAAGCTGCACCTTATTATGGTGATATAATTAGTTGGTTCCAACACTTAAAGTCAAGATAAAGGAACGTTTAAAGCAATTGTTTGAAGGGACTTTATCTTCAAAGTGTGTGTGGCGACATTATGGTGACATAATTCTATGATGTTACTTCATCAAGTCATTGTACTGCAATTAATTACTTTCTTAATGAGTTCAACAGCTTTTTCCAACAGTTTAAAGAAACTAGAGGGTTATTGATGTGCCTTTTTCAGATCCAGTTCGTCATAATCTTCGTCCACAACTTCCAAGTGATGTTCAGAACATGCGACTACCCCAAGTTCATAAACTTCCTCCTTCTCTCCCAGGCAGCCTACTTCCTCTACCTCTTTGGACTCTTCTACAAGAAGACCTACTTGAAGAACTCCAAGACTTCATCCAACACAACTAAACCAACGAATGGAATCAAAATTAGTGACTATTCGAAGGGTGTTATTTGTAATGGATACGTTGCTTCACTTTATGCAACCACTGGCAAAGTTAAGAACACGTAAAATTAAGTATTGTATATTTATGTAATTTGTACAAATTTATGTTAGTATTTATGTTTATTATTATTTTGTTTACATTTAGTTAGTATATTATTAACGTTAGTCGATTAATTCCAAAATGAAACAAATTAATGGACTTAAAATGTCTACGCAAAAATGATTGGCAGGAAATGGATGAAAATTTGTATACTACAATGTGATATGTAGAATTATTATTAGAAAATGAAAATAACAACATTAACTACGCATTAAGTAGCATTAACGTAAATGAGGTATTCTAGAATCTATGCAAATCAAAATTTTATGTCTAGTCAGAATAAAATCATTTTTGAAACCATTAGTAATGTAAACTTTCAATTTTTTTAAGTTACTTTAAGTTAAACATTCTGTATCTGTATCTGTGTTTACTTGATTTTATTATAATTTTAGATGTTATTGCCTTGTTTATAGATGTAAATTAATGTATTAAATTAAATTTATAACAAAAATTTATTATAGAATTGTTATAAATTAAATTATTTTCATTTTGCTCACTCTCATTGATGTATGTATGTATTATGTAGGTATATATTTTTTAAAAAGAAAATATTTTTTTAGAAATTATTATTTTTAAATTGAATTGTTTATTGTTTTCACTTTATTGTATTTCATAGATTAGAATAATAAACAATATACTAGTTTATTAAGTGAGAAGTAATAAACTATTTCCAGTGTCACGTATTGTTAGTTGCATACTCATGGGGGTACAATCATTTTTCAACGTACCATAGCCCCAACCTCAGGTTTTGTCTCTTCAGCATTGGTAATCTTTAGAACATCATCTTAAAGAGATAAAATTATCCAAAGTGTTTGGGCCAAAAGTGCCAAATTTGACAAAAACTCATTAATTTTTGCCTTTATGGGTGAAGTGGTGTGATTTGATGAAATAACACTTTCCTTAACTACAAATATGTCATAACTTTGCCATCAGATTGAATTGTCCTTCTTTTTTTGAAGAACTTCAGTCAGTATTCACCCATATTTAATTGATTGTGATAAAGAACTTGCTCAAAAGTCAAAGATTTTATTGAAGTTTCTTCTTGGAATTCATACAAAATAGAAATACAGAATTCTGTTGTTGTAAATGAAGGAGCAGACTTCACTATCATCAATTTTAACCCACTTCTTGTCTTAAAACCGTTGTAACTCTTTTGATATTGATCTTAATTAATTTAATAAATGAATGGAAGCATTAATAGGTGTAAAACAACTGCAAGAACAGTTTTCCATTTCTGTTGTGAAAGTTATCGTAAAAATGAGAAACTGGATATAAAGACATTGTTATTAATTTACAATTTGATGTTAACTGAATATAAGAACAATTATCCAAGTGAATTTATGACATTTGTTAGACTGCTAAAGTCGAGGAACTAAAAAATTAAAACTCACCACTTTCTAGTGAAGTTAGTAAAGTGATAGCAAAATTATTAATAAATGCGCATTTGTTACGATTTCTACGTTTGTTTTATGTTAGATGATTGTCTTGATAAAAAAGTAAATATGTTGACGTAAATTAGTCGAAGCATATCTGCGTCAAAAAAACAAAAAAAAAGAATTAAGTTTTTCAACAATCAAAAACGTGCCTCAGATGTCGTAATAAAATTTTATTCGCCATTCATCCGTAATACCCGAACGAAATCTTCACGCGTTCCGGTTTAATGACCCACTTCTCGATTCAGTGGCTTCCACTTCGTTTTCGTTGATGACAAAGGTACATGGCACACAGCATCACCTTGCCACCGTTCTTGGGCCAGCATCCACCACTGTTTTGGGACTACTAGGTCATTGATTCATTGACGTTAGGAAAGTTCAATGAAAATGCACGACCTTCGAATTACTATAATAAAATTAGATTTTCCTCAAGTCGTTCCGTTTATTATGATGCACTCCTTAAAAATTCAGACCTGGGCCAGACTTCCCGGATTGATTGGTTCAAGGTCCAGCCATGAATAAATTGACAGATGTACTGACTGGGATCAAATTCCAAAATATTAAATAAAGGCTTCATATTGGACTCTTCTAGAGGAAATTTCCAAACCTGCAGCCAAAACAGGTCGGTCCACCATTCATTGAGGTCATTTAATGGCTTACTTAGATGGGGAGTAGGTAAAAACATTGATTTGGCGCCTATTTCGTAGAACAATGGCAACCCATTTTTATTCGTTTTATTAAAACGGTGACCCTACCACCACACTAGAGGAAGTCGAGTGCTAGTTGTGGAGTCATTAATTCCAAAAAAATATTATATGTGCCAGTTCACTATTCATGTCCAGGTGGTGTAATAAGTGAATAGGATGGCTCTTCTGATCAAGAAAGGATTTGTGTTGTATAATTATCTCTTCCAGGAACTGGCAGGTAACTATTTTATTTAACTTGGAAACTTCTCCGTTGCCTCTGGAGTAAAAATTAAGTGATTATTATTTTCTTCTCGGTACTGGTGATTAAACTTCAATTTACAAACAAGTTCCAATTAAAAAAAAAACAATTTTAAAGAGAAATTAACTTATGTACTACATACTCGTGAAGTTAAAGGTCAATATGAATGAGTGTCCACTTAATCATAATTCATTCACCATTTACCATTGCTAATTCTTGATTTTCAGGTGTTTTTCCAATTTCACCTTTGATAAATTAATGCATATTTTAGATCCACGTGCCGAAAGCCTGCCCCTATTAAAAACACCATTTCCAACGATACTGATTTTGATCCTCTATCAAAAATTCAGCTATGACTGGGGTCCAAAGTTTATGGCCAACAGGAAGCCTTACAACATCAAAAACGTGATACTCTGGTTTAATATAATACAAGTGATCATAAATTCCACCTTAACCATAATTGTAAGCTTTATTGCTTTGAATTTTTTGATTTATCAATAACTTCCAGTTGATTTTAGGGCTTGAAGTTGTACTTCAGCCATAGTTGGCTTTGCCAGCCCATCAACTGGTCCTGGACTCCTGAAGGGTTTTATGAGTTGCACCTCACTTATATTTATTATCTGTTAAAAATTAGTGACCTAGCTGATACAGTAAGTAACTTATTTAATTATTTATTATGTAATTAACGAAATAACATAATGGACTCATTTGGAATTTAGTGCTAAAGCAATTAATTATCATATAATTAAGGAATTATACTTTGTATCAATGCAAAATATTTATAATGGATAATGATGTCATATATCACGATGTTATTGATTTCTGTCCACGTGGATTATTGATTTTTGATCCATATTAATTAAGCATAAAATTTAAAAAATAATCGACTCTTGGTTTCTTCTAAAACACGCTAAAATTATTAAAATTTGAACTTTTTCAGTGTTAAAAAGCTTTAAAAAATAATTGTGATAAACAAATAATAATAAAAATAATTATTTTAAACAAATAAAATTAAAAATATTTATGATTTACTTCAATAATACAAAAAATATACTAAATATTGAGCTAAAATTATTAAAATTTGGACTTTTTCAGTGTATATTGTTAAAAAATAATTATTTTAAACAAATAAATTGATTGAGTTATTTAAATAATACAAATATTTATTAAATATGTATTTTTTCTATTTTATGATTTACTTAAATAATACAATCAAATATATTTTTATATACAAAATTAATTAAAAAGCAATTAAATTATTCTGTGAAAAATTAAATGAAAATATTATTTTACATAAACAATAAGGAAATCAGGGGGAGCTAATTGAATGAAATTTAAATTTCAAATTAATACTTTTAAAAGGTATTTGTCTCAATCAATTTAATAAAGATTGAAGAATATATGATTAATATTTGTTATTTTTAGGTGTTTTTCATTTTGAAAAAGAATTACAGACAAGTGACCTTCCTACACACCTACCATCACTTCGGCATGGTTTTAATCACATGGGTGGCATCCAGATTTGTGCCAGGTGGACATGGGGTGGTGATAGGTTTGGTTAATTGTTTTGTCCACTCTGTCATGTATTTTTACTACTTGCTATCAGTCTATGATCCATCTTACAAGAAGAGTATTAGGATTAAGAAGCTGATCACTCAGCTGCAGCTGGTAACACCCTAATACTAATAATAATAGAGTTAGAATACTTTTGGGATTAATACTTTTGTTTCAGACTCAGTTTATGTTGTTCTTGATCATTTTTGGAAGGCTGCTGTTTGTGGAATGTTCCTACCCCAAAATTGTGTCGTTCTTTTTCGTCCCACAAAACTTGTTCATGTTCGTCTTGTTCAGTGACTTCTACTACAAAACTTACATAAGGAAGAAAGCACCCAAAGTCCCAGTTAAAGAGGAATAATCCAAAATGAGTTTAACTAATACGAAAAGAGTACAAACCTTTTATAAATTATCAACATCTTAGTACTGAGGGTTGTTTTAAAATAAAATACAAAGGTTTTATTAACATGAATTAGAAATAGAAATATTTCCAACTGATCTATAGTAGTTAATTTTAGTGTAATTCTGTTTTAATACAAAAATTTACTGTGTAAATTTTAATACTTAGTCGTATTAATTGTATTAATTATAGACGAATAACGAAATAAGTTTAAAATGTTAATTAGTATTAATAAATGTTAATGAAGCAAGATGGATTAGCTAAATTAATACATTATGTGCTTCATCATGTTCAAAAGAAGCTAAAAGTATGTGATATGTAAATTTACAGCTTAGAACAGCATAATTAAGTTACTTGCAGTGTAATTAATAAGATTTACTTACTAATAATATAAAATGGGAATTGTTTAAGGAATGTACTAATCATGTGTCCATAATTTATAAGAATAGAATAGCAAATAATCGAAATATATCAGTAACAAAGCATATTGTTTGCCATTGACGAGATCCATTTCCTTCCATCACTTATTTAAATACAAAGAACTTTTGATACCCTTGACATTTTTGCATTATTCATTTTGTCGGAGAGTCTTTAACCCTGTGGAGTACTTTTTGATAATAAAATGATGTGACAGATTATTAATTATCTAATTAAAATTAAGGGAATAAGGGGAACACAAAAATTAGTTAAATTTATTAGTATTTAATATTTGTTACATAAATTAAAAGGGAGTAATTTTTTTTAATTAAATTAAAATAAATAAAATTTGGTGCAATATCTTGATAATAAAATATGTAAAGGTAATAAAGTAATTAAGAATTAATAAAGAATAAAAATAAGTAATAATACTGAAAATAGAATAGAAAAAAAGAAGATAATCAATTTTAATTTTTAACAGTAAAATTAACAATTAAAATAATATATTTAAAAATATTTTAGAAGCATTATTTTCATTTGAAAACGACATTTGCAATTTAAATTACAAAAATTAAAAATTCAATTTAAGAAATGAGGACAAATATTTTTATAAATGAAAATTATCTTTTTTTAATTAATTTAATTGGTTATTATTTTTAATTTTATAAATTTAAATTTAATTTTTAAAATTTTATATATTAATTAATATTCTTATTATTAATTTAATATTTTAATTGATTATTTAGAAATTTTATAACTTAATTAAATCATTATTTTTTTAATTTAATTGAATATTTATAATCTTTTAATGTTTTTTTTTTCAATTTCATAAATTTATGTTTCAATTTTTTTTATTTAAAAATTTGTTTTTAAAATTTTATAAACTTACATTAATAATTTTATATTATTAATTGGTTACTTTTCATTGTTGAGGATAATTTTTAAAATTTTATATAATAATTAATATCCTTATTATTAATAATAATTTATTAATTTAATTGATTATTTTTTTCATTTTGAAAGCTAAATTTTCTCATTTTGTACATTTTATATTAATAATTTTAATTCTATATTAAATTTAAAAATTTATTTGTTTATTTTTACTTTTTAATGCTTTTTAATTTTGAAAAATAAATTAACATTTCTAATTAATTGAATATTTTTAATATTTTAAGTTTATTTCTTAAATTTTATAAATTTATTTAATTAACTTTTTTTTTAATTTTTAGAGCTTACTTTTTTAAAATAAATTGTTATTTTCATTTTATTTAGATTTATTTTGTGAAATTTAATTTTGTCAGCGTCAAATTTTATTTGTTAAAAAGCTAAGAATAAACTTTAGGCATTTTTTAATGACTTTGAGTTTTGTAATTAATGTCTTTAGTGGAATTCTTCCTTTGACGGAATATTCCACACTTCAGTTTTGCTTTTCGACATCATTATCATATAAATGATACCCAAAAATGTAATTACATCGACGCATCGCAAACAAAAGGTCAGTGTTTAAAAGAATAAATTAATCCATATACAATAAATTAGCACGGCCATCAATTGTGGTTGTTAAAAATTTGTTTCAGTCTTGAAATACCGCTCCATTGGTCTCCATTATGTTCCTGGTGCTGAAAAAGCTCGTGTATTGGTATTTCAAGGTGTTTGAGTATGCAGGTAAAACTGTTTTCAGCCTATTTTATCAACAAATAATAATCGAACATTGGTAGACCCCAGAACGGAGGACCTTTGGCTGATGAAGTCTCCGTTCCTCATTGTGGGCTTCGCCGGATTTTATCTGTATCTGGTCAACTACCTCAAGAGGTTCATGAAACAACGTGAGCCTTACGACATAAAACACGTGATGTTGCTTTATAATGGTTTGCAGGTTGTTTTTAATAGCTACATTTTTTATTACGTGAGTACAAACAACAAAAGTAGGTATGCTTTGTTACTTGTTGTATGTTTAAGGCTTTGTTGGAGTCGCTGCAGCTGAGTCTGGCTTGCTCTCCTGTTATTTATTCACATGATCCTTGGCAACTATTTATTTTGAGGATTGCTTACTTCTATTTCATAACTAAACTACTCGATACTTTGGACACAGTAAGTGGAAACAAGTACAGAATTATATTTATTGAATAATGTGTGGTTGAAGCTGTTCTTCATCCTTCGTAAGAAAGACTCCCACGTGTCATTCCTCCACACCTACCACCACTTCGGGATGATCCTGCTGACTTGGTTTGGGGTCAAATTCTTGGGTGGTGGTCACAGCATTTACCTGGGAGTCATCAACTCCTTCGTGCACATGTGCATGTACTCCTACTACTTCCTCTCAGCCCTAGACGAGAAGTACAAGCAGAAGATCTGGCTGAAGAAGCTCATCACCCAGCTGCAGATGGTACCAACTCAATAAATAATCGATTTGCACACTTAAAACTTTGTTTTTTAGATACAATTCTTCACCCTGACTTGCATCTTCGGGTACCTTTTGTTCACCGACTGTTCGTACCCGAAGTACGCCTCCTTCGTGTTCGTACCCCAATGCATTTTCATGCAGTGCCTGTTCGGGGAGTTTTACTACAGAACCTACATCACCCCCAAGAAGAAAACTGCTTAAACAATTATTGTTATACAATAAGTATTAGTTTTTTAATTTAATAAACCTGCTGTTTACTTAACCATCTTATTATTTAAATCCCAACTAAATGTGCATTTCCTTTCGTTTACTTTTACTTAAAAAAACACGTAATAAAATAAACTTTTACGTCCGTTTGATGAGTTGAAATTGTAAATTTTCACTTACCGTAGGTTACGACTTAAAGGTCAATAGCCAGGATTTATTTACATTTCTACTTTATTAATAAATTACACAAGGAACTGTTAAATGCCAAACTGAATCGATTAATGTGTCCTATTATATTCAAATTTTCGAAAGATTATCATACACGATAAGCCCGGACAGACCAATGGTCTTTTTTAAATCAACTTCAGTGGACATAGTTTAGTGATTTTACAGTTCGATGGCTCTAATATTGAAGAAACTCTATCAGGGGTACTTTTGGATATTCGAAGAATGTCCAGGTAAGTTTTATTACCACCAACACGGATCTCTTATTTATTTAATCTTCGTCTTTTGTTGCAGATCCAAGAGTAAACGATTATTTTCTTCTGGCAAGTCCTTTGCATGTACTTCCAGTTGGAATAGCTTACCTCTACTTCTGCCTCAACTTGGGACCAAGGCTGATGAAGAACAGAGAAGCTTTCGACTTAAAGTACACCCTCATCATTTTTAACATCATACAAGTGGTGGTTAATGCTTACGTTTTACTTGGGGTGAGTCTTACACTTAAATTAGTTAAGCTTTTATAACTTAATTCCTAATTGTAGGTTGTGATTTATTTGCCCAAACTGGACTTATATTGTGGAGACGTTGATTACTCAGTCAATCCAGACACTCAACGTCTAATTGGGACAATTTACATCTACTTCTTGATGAAAATACTTGATTTGCTGGACACTGTAAGTACTTTTCGTCAGTACTTCTTCAGGACGAACTAAATAAGTTTGTTTGTAGGTGTTTTTCGTGCTGAGAAAGAAACAGTCACAGGTCTCCTTCCTGCACGTCTATCACCACTTCAACATGGTGATGGCCAGCTGGATAGCCATGAAATTTTTGGCTGGAGGTGCCACCATAGTCGTCGGAGCTGTCAACGCCTTCGTACACATCGTCATGTACAGTTACTACCTTCTGACTGCCTACGATGAAAACTACAAGAACAGTATTTGGTGGAAGAAGCACATAACTCAGCTACAACTGGTAATGATCAAACAATAAAAGTACCAGTACTGTTTTATTAATTAATTTAAATCGATGGTTGTAGGTGCAGTTCTTGTTCTTCATCTTGTACTTCGGAAGGTATTTCTTCATCAGTGGTTGCACCTACCCATTGTTCATCACGTTCCTCTTCATACCTCAGAACTTCTTCATGCTGTGCCTCTTCGGAGAGTTTTACTACAGAACGTACATTAAGGGGAGCAAACCAGCTAAAACAACAGGTTGACTGTTATTTGTTGTTAATAAAAAGTGTGATTTAAATGTCCGTAAGACTTAAATGCGTACCTTAACCAGAACTTAGCTTCGTATTAATTTAATTTCATGCAATTTTAATGTAAACTTATTATAGAATAAAGTTATAATTAATTAAAATTGTTTGTGTCCCACGTCAGCCGAATTTTTTGGTTGGTAAGTCATACATCCATCAGTTTACCAATTTGTACTACAATGTGGGTCATTGGGTCAGAAATATACCGGTGCGGAGCAGGTACCATTATTAAGAAAATCGTGGACCCGCAACGGAGCCGAATTATTTTTACGCAGTGCTAAAAGCCGCTGAAGAACAAAATAACAGTTAGGATGTTTGTGTATGTTAAACACGGACGTTAAATAATTATACACATGTTCAGGATATTTGAAAAATTTAAGGAGGGGATTTAATTCCAATTGGATTACTATTAAAAACGTAATTATGGGAAAATTTCTATTTTATCGGCAAATTTTTGTGGTATTTCAAATTTATTCAAATGGTAATTATTGTACTATAAATATTCCAAATGTCCAGTTTAGATTTCCTCGTATTTTGCTTAATAATTATTTGGAATTTCACAAATTTATTATTTCTTTTAATGTAAAATGTTAATTTTTTCCTTAAAAACATTTTATTTTATACATTTTATATGAACAATCAATGTTTTATATTGCACACTTAAATATTTTTATTTTACTCCAAATAATTCTTAATGTATGATTATTTTTTTTATTTATTAGTTTTTTAGTGAAAAATATTAATGATTTCATAAAAAAACATTTTATTTTGAACATTTTATAAAAATATTTATATATTTTTTAATATTTATTTTACTCCAAATAATTCTTAATTTATGATTATTTTTTATTTATTTATTGTTTTTTAGTGTAAAATATTAATGATTTCATAAAAAACATTTTATTTTGAACATTTTATAAAAATATTTAATGTTTTCTATTGTACATCTAAATATTTTTATTTTACTCCAAATAATTCTTCATTTATGATTATTTTTTATTTATTTATTAGTTTTTTAGTGTAAAATATTAATGATTTCATAAAAAAACATTTTATTCTGGACATTTTATAAAAATATTTAATGTTTTCTATTGTACATGTAAATATTTTTATTTTACTCCAAATAATTCTTAATTTATGATTATTTTTTATTTATTTATTAGTTTTTGAGTGTAAAATGTTAAAAATTTCATAAAAAAACATTTTATTTTGAACATTATATAAAAATATTTAATGTTTTCTATTGTACATCTAAATATTTTTATTTTACTCCAAATAATCCTTAATTTATGATTATTTTTTATTTATTTATTAGTTTTTTAGTGTAAAATATTAATGATTTCATAAAAAAACATTTTATTTTGAACATTTTATAAAAATATTTAATGTTTTCTGTTGTACATCTAAATATTTTTATTTTACTCCAAATAATTCTTAATTTATGATTATTTTTTATTTATTTATTAGTTTTTTAGTGTAAAATATTAATGATTTCATAAAAAAAACATTTTATTCTGAACATTTTATAAAAATATTTAATGTTTTCTATTGTACATCTAAATATTTTTATTTTACTCCAAATAATTCTTAATTTATGATTATTTTTTATTTATTTATTAGTTTTTGAGTGTAAAATGTTAAAAATTTCATAAAAAAACATTTTATTTTGAACATTATATAAAAATATTTAATGTTTTCTATTGTACATCTAAATATTTTTATTTTACTCCAAATAATCCTTAATTTATGATTATTTTTTATTTATTTATTAGTTTTTTAGTGTAAAATATTAATGATTTCATAAAAAAACATTTTATTTTGAACATTTTATAAAAATATTTAATGTTTTCTGTTGTACATCTAAATATTTTTATTTTACTCCAAATAATTCTTAATTTATGATTATTTTTTTATTTATTTATTAGTTTTTTAGTGTAAAATATTAATGATTTCATAAAAAAACATTTTATTCTGAACATTTTATAAAAATATTTAATGTTTTCTACTGTACATCTAAATATTTTTATTTTACTCCAAATAATTCTTAATTTATGATTATTTTTTATTTATTTATTAGTTTTTGAGTGTAAAATGTTAAAAATTTCATAAAAAAACATTTTATTTTGAACATTTTATAAAAATATTTAATATTCTCTATTGTACATCTAAATATTTTTATTTTACTCCAAATAATCCTTAATTTATGATTATTTTTTATTTATTTATTAGTTTTTTAGTGTAAAATATTAATGATTTCATAAAAAAACATTTAATTTTGAACATTTTATAAAAATATTTAATGTTTTCAGTTGTACATCTAAATATTTTTATTTTACTCCAAATAATTCTTAATTTATGATTATTTTTTTATTTATTTATTAGTTTTTTAGTGTAAAATATTAATGATTTCATAAAAAAAACATTTTATTCTGAACATTTTATAAAAATATTTAATGTTTTCTATTGTACATCTAAATATTTTTATTTTACTCCAAATAATTCTTAATTTATGATTATTTTTTATTTATTTATTAGTTTTTGAGTGTAAAATGTTAAAAATTTCATAAAAAAACATTTTATTTTGAACATTTTATAAAAATATTTAATATTCTCTATTGTACATCTAAATATTTTTATTTTACTCCAAATAATCCTTAATTTATGATTATTTTTTATTTATTTATTAGTTTTTTAGTGTAAAATATTAATGATTTCATAAAAAAACATTTTATTTTGAACATTTTATAAAAATATTTAATGTTTTCTGTTGTACATCTAAATATTTTTATTTTACTCCAAATAATTCTTAATTTATGATTATTTTTTATTTATTTATTAGTTTTTTAGTGTAAAATATTAATGATTTCATAAAAAACATTTTATTTTGAAAAATTAATGATTAAATATTTTATTTGAAGGCCTTTCATAATTATAAAACATTGAAACTATGGAGTATAGGTACTGAAGATTAAAATTATCAATTAATAAATTTATGATTTGACGTAATTTGTTGTAAGTTAAGTATTCATTTATTATATTCTACGTACTTTTGTTATACTCTTACGCATTTCACATTCTACGTGAGTCATGGGTAATTTAAGCTTTTATCAGGCAATTTTCGTATTGACTAATTACTTACAGTAGTACTAATTTTCAGTATGTTTTCCTGTTCACCTTATTCACACAATCATGTTTAGGAACAAAAAGAAGGGTGGAAATTAAACATGGAATATGTGAGAAACATTTTGAAGAATAATTTATTACATCAGTACCACATTCCACGTGTCCAAGTACTTCTAAAGTAGTTTATTAATGTCTCTTACATACTTTGGTCCAAGGTTCTTCCAATTACTGTCTCTAAATCTTTTTTTACAATGATATAAAGGTATAGGATCAAAATACTCCACGTGAAGTACTTAAAGGGTGATTTTAACATCAGTTTTGGTTTAAAGTACTCATTGTCAGTCCTCAGACTTGAACTTTCCGGGGTATATCTTCATAAAATCATATAAGTACAACACTCCAGTGGAAGATTTAAGAGTTGTGGAAGTGGAAGAGTTGGTACTTCAATGATGATAAAGGTTAGAAGCCTCCATTCCACCTCTTCCAGTAAGAAAATATAATTGAAAATATAGTTTTAATGCTTAAATAGATTGTGTTAATTATTTTCGATAATTTTTTCATATTTATTAGAGTCATGTCAACAACCAGTGAAGTAAAAACATCGGTTTCACTTTACCTTACTTACCATTCTTTTAATCGTTTTGATTTTCTACTAATTATGAATAAAGGCGCGCACGCCAATTACCAACATCCTACAGATGAAAACCCGATGAACCAATATATAATTTTACTCCCATCGGTAAAATTTCATCCGGCGATTTTCATAAATTCGAAAATGGTCAGCAAAAAACGGCGGTACGAAAGAGAAATAAAACGGGTACGCCGACAATGGACAAGATTCGTCTGTCTGTGGATGATTTAACTTTCTTTCCCGTGTAAAGCAGGTTAATATGTTAACGTAACTTGCTGTGCGTTGACTTTTTGCCTGCCGGACACAAGAACAGTTATCCGTTTGTTACTCCCGTCAATATCTCAACTCCCAGACGTGCTCACCCAATCTTTAATTACAAAAATATTATTGGATTATTATAAATGCAAATAAAAACGAAGTTTTATGCTTTATCATTTGTTTGAAATACTCTAAAAAGTTGTTTAGAATGGAACTATTGTATCTAAATCATTTCAGCCACATTACAATCTACACTTAAGGACAATAACTATTAATCTTACTATTTACTAAAAGCAATTAAATGACCTACTTTAGTAACTGCAATTAATATTAAAAACTCCAACAAAAAAAAAACTAGACAGTTGTGTGTTAAAATATTCGAGATGACATCATTATTTATTTGACATGGTTATTTAAAAGTAATTTTGTAGTATTAGTTTGATTCACTTTAAGTTAATGTACTGTTAGTAAACGAAGGTAAATCAGGAAGAGATTATAAAATAAGAAAGTTTACTATGGAAAATGCAATAAAACCATTAGTAAAACGCTATTGTTTCCCGACAAATTATCAACATGTAAAATTCTTGAAACATAATTTTATGCATTACAATTATTTCTTGCATGTTACAACATTTTTTTTATTTATTACTCAGAAAATACTTATTTTAACTTCTTATCTTAAAGTTATATTTATTTGCTCAGAAAATACTTTTTCTGTATTTTCTAATTTAGGTTAGGTTAGGTTATGTTTACTTATTTTTGGACACAAATATATATATTAATATTTTTATTTTTGTATAACAATTTTCGTGTATTATTATATTTATTAATTTAAATGTTTGGAAAATACTTTTTTCTGAATTTTTAACATAGGTTAGGTTATGTTAATTTAAATGTTTGAAAATACTTTTTCTGTATTTTTATATAGGTTAGGTTAGGTTCATCTTTTTTTGTACATACATATACCTAATTAATTTTTTTTATTTTAAATAAACAAATTATAAACAATTTGAGTGTATTATTATATTTATTAATTTAAATGTTTGGAAAATACTTTTTTCTGTTTCTTTTTTTAATATAGGTTTATTTATTTTTGAACATACATATACCTAATTAATTATATTTTTATTTTCAATAAACAAATTATAAATAATTTGAGTGTATTATTATATTTATTAATTTAAATGAAAAATACTTTCTTCTGTTTTTTTTAATATAGATTAGGTTATGTTTATTTATTTTTGGATATAAATATACCTAATTATTTATATTTTAATTTTTGTATAAACAAATTATAAACAATTTGAGTGTATTATTATATTTATTAATTTAAGTGTTTGGAAAATACTTTTCTCTGTATTTTTAATACAAGTTGGGTTAGGTTATGTTATTTTTATTTATTTTTACAATTTATTTATATTTTTGAGTAAACAAATTGTAAATAATTTGTATTTATTAATTTAAATGTTTGGAAAATACTTTTTCTATATTTTTTAATATAGGTTAGGTTATGTTAGGTTAAATTAGGTTAGATATTTATTTTTAGACATAAATTTACCCATTTATTTATATTTTTATTTTTATATAAACAATTATAAACAATTTATATTAGTATTATATTTATTTTAATAATTTAGATACTTTTCCTGCATTTTTTAAGTATTAATTTTATATTTTGGAGTTAAATTATTAATTAATTATTTTACGATAAAACCCAAACATTTTGAAAAACATAAATTAAGTAAGTGTGAATAAAAACCTGTGTAAATTAGGAAATCAATTATTTAAGTAATAAAACCCGCTGTTAATAAATTAATTGCTTAGAAATCACTTTTTCCCTTTTTTTAGCCATTTCAATTAGGTTATATCGAATTTAAAAAATGTGCACATGACATGAAACACAAACTGTAAAACTGCTAAAAAGCATTTTAATTTGTACGCTGTTTTACGTGCAATTAATATTTCCGAATTTCGGCCGAAAAGACATTAAATAGTATGGCTTATTAATGTTTATTTACCACTTTAAATTCCCGTTTCGGAATTAAGCGATAATACTTCACTAATTATAATTTTATCGTTTCGAGTAAATAGTTATTGTTAATAAGTAGACGCAGTATATTACTTAATTGCAGGTAGATAAAATTTTCCTTCTAATGAGCACTTAATAAATATAATTTTATCGGAATTTTTACATGTCGATTTTAGAAAAAACTAACTGCACATATACAAGGTGATCAAATTATTATTTTTTAAATAAACCAACTCACTTTCACACTATTAAAATGATTAAAAAATTAATAATTTAATAAAAAAGTACAAAAAAATTAGTTAATTTTAATTTCAACATTCAGTGGCGTAGAAAATAGGGGGGGAAAGGGGGGCCCCCTAAAAAATCTACGCTACTGTATCATTATGGAAAAAGTTTATTAAATTATTTGTAATATTTTAAGGGGGCACCTTAGATAAAAATTTTATTCAGATTTTATTTCTTATTGAACGTACTCAGTTGTTATTAAATTTTAACCCCCTATTTTAGAACCACCTTGTATAAATTCACCATTTCGGATTTCCTGTAACGCTTACCATATTTTTTGAATGTTTTCAGGAGTAAATTTATTAGATAAGACAAAGGTAAAGTAGTTGAAATAATCAAATAATAAATAGGTAAAGGGTTTATTTGTTAAACCACCCTCTTGAGAACACTATAAACTTTTCAGAAACCAAAGATATATAGATATATATTTAAAATATACCTTTGAAACACTTCGAAGTACTTGACATTAATGTGATTATTAAAAAGTAAGCCACAGAATCGCTGAGTTATTTTTGTGGGCCAAATTGTATGGAAAATTATTTGGCCCACCATGTCATTGGTATCCCTTTCCATCTTCAATCTAATGGGTTTCGGATAAGTAAAAGCACTTGCTACACGTCCAAATGTAGGAACATGCTCACTTTTGTATATGAAAGCATGGCGTGTAGCAGGTTGCTTTCAGTTGTGTATTAGTATTTGTTGGAGAAAGGTGAAATAACATCGAGCCACTTTGGACAGTCGGTACCATTTCTACTTCAGTTGTTTGTTTCGTTTTTAGTTCTTTAGTTAGTTTTTAGTCATAGGTGAGTACAACACTTTTAATAATTTTAATAGTTTTACTAAGTATTTTACTAATGTGCATTAGTTTATATTTTTATTCAAATAATAAACCATACTTTTAATTTTTTAATCCTTACAAATTGCCTAAAATATTTTAAATTTATTTAAATATTTTTTCCAAATTTTTATATTCATCTAATTTTATTTTATTAAATAAATTAATAAAAATAATTTATTTTTTATTTAATTTCTATTAAATTATTGTAATTTCATAAAATTTCTCTTTATTATTTTAAAATTAATTTATTACTTTTATAAATTTACTTCTTTATTAATTACTTAGGGGTAAAATTTAATTAAAATTTATAAAATATATTTATTTATTTTTTTAAATAATTTTATAAAAAAATAAAACAAAATTTACTTATTTATTATTTATGATTATAATTATTAAAAGGTTAATTACTTAGGGACCAAATTTAATACTTTAATTATAAATTGGTTTTGATAATAATATTTTAAGCCATATAATTATTTCTTTTTAATAATTTATAAAAATAATTTTTACTTATTTATTATTTAAGATTATAATTATCAAAAGTTTAATTAATTAGGGACCTCTTAAGGTCAAATTTGATTATAAATTAGTTTTAATAAAATTTTTTACAATATATTTATTTCTATTTAATAATTTATAATAAAATCAAACTTTCATTTAGATTTTTATTATTTAAGATTATAACTATTAAAAGATTAATTACTCAGGGACCAAATATAATACTTAAAAAGGTCACATTTAATTATAAATTAGCTTTGATAAAATTTAATAATATTTTATACCATATATTTATTTCTTTTTAATAATTTATAAAAAAATTAAACCTTCACATAGTTATTTATTATTTAGGATTATAATTATTAAAAGTTTAATTACTTAGGGACCAAATTTATTACTTAATTTAATAAAATTTTGTACCATATATTTATTTCTTTTTAATAATTTATAAAAAATTTACCCTTCATTTAGTTATTTATTATTTATGTTGATATTTATTAAAATATTAATTACTTAGGGACTACATTTAATACTTAAGAGGTCACATTTGGTCATAAATTAGTTTTGATAAAATTTAATAAAATTTTGTATCATATATTTATTTCTTTTTAATAATTTATAAAAAAAATAAACCTTCACTTAGTTTTTTATTATTTATGTTGATATTAAAATTAAATAAAATTGAGTAATAATTTTTCAATTATTTTATAAATAATTTGTGTATTTATTACACACTATTATAAATATTAATAAATTTAATTATATCTACTTAACTAAAGAGTACCATTTAATAAATAAGGTGTTTTAAAATTATTTAATATTAAATTGAGCTGATTAACTATTAACTAATTTAAATATTAAATAGCAGTAACTTTTTAGAGGAAGTATTTATCTAATTTACGACGTTTCACACAATTTCATTGTCAAATACTTTCTTGTAATAATTATGCATAACATAAACCACTAATTTTAATTATTGAATAATTCTAAATGGGCACGTTAAACGTACATTTTTTCTGTACACCTAAGTAATTATTTATTGTAAAAGTGCATAATTTTTTATCGGGGTCATTGAACGTATTTTGCTGACGAATCTCGATGATCATATGACATTAAGGAATTTAATCAAAATTATAATTTTTTACTCATATAATTAATTTTAATTTGGGTCAGATTAATTTAATGGAAAATAATTTGCCAATAATCACTGTTGTTGTTAACTTACGTCCACAATTATTTATTTTTTTTTTTTTTCATAATTTAATTACTTTTTTTATTGAGTAATAATCTGTTATCTTTTATAGCTTTAAACAATATGGCATTTATGTTGTAACTTTTAACGTAAAATTAAAATTAGCAATTTTAATTGATTTTAATAAATAAATTTTATTTAGTTGTTTAGTACTTCAAGACTTTCTCAAACAATATCAATTAAAAGTGATTAAGGTGTGAAATTACACTCACAGCTCAAGTTTCTTATCATTTTAATGTATTTGGTTGTTTTACTAAACAAGTTGTGTTCAAGCTTTCTACACAACTTAATCCCTTTATAGAAATATTAAAAATGAAACAGAAAAATCTTAGTTGGACTTTAATAGCTGCAATGACCTTATAAAATACCTTAAAGTTCAATAGAAACTAACTAAACGATTGTCAACCTGTTGTGCAGCCAATTTCTCTTTCCTTCCAAAACCAGATGGTTTTCATTTCCACTAATGGATTAAAAATCAATTCAATAAATCCCCAATCACCACAACTGAGTCGGCAATTAACGGAGACGAGCCGCATTGAACGGCTGAAAGAAAGTTCGAATAATTCATGTTGTTTAGAAGAGCAAATTGCGGTCATCGTTTTTAACGTGAAGGGAAAATGGTACCGGCCACACTGCCGTTGAAAACGAAACGGAATTCGCTTGGCCTCATTTAAGCCGACCGTGTCTCGAACCACACATTTCATGTTACAGGTTAAGATGTCTTCCCTCATGCACTTAGTGGTGGAGAACTACAACGAGCTGCTCGAGTCAAAAAAAGGTACCATCATGCCTCTTTCCTTAGTTTTATTGCTAATTATTTGACGTGTTTTAGACCCCCTGGTGGACTCGTGGCTGTTCATGCAGTCCCCCGTTCCAGTAACAACGATTCTAGTCATCTATTTGTACTTCGTGTTAAAGCTAGGGCCTCAGTTGATGAAGAACAGGGAGGCGTTCAACTTAAAGTACGTGATGATCGCCTACAACGCCTACCAAGTGCTGTTCAGCACGTGGCTTTGTGCGCAGGCGTTCAAAGTCAAGAACGCCGTACCGTACTTGCTCAACCACACCTGCAAGAACCCGGCTCCCAACAAGGAGTTTCAGGACGCAGTAAGTTACTCCAAAGGGCTAATTTTTGGGTTACTATACGTTGTTTTGTTGTTGTAGCTGGCCTGTGGTGCCTGGTGGTACTTCTTTTCCAAAATTGTGGAGCTGCTGGACACCGTCTTCTTTGTATTAAGGAAGAAACAGTCGCAGGTGACCTTTCTGCACGTCTACCACCACGGGGTCACCATGTTCTTCTCTTGGGGCTACCTCAAGTTCTTGCCGGGTAAGTGAAACACTAAAAGTCTGACCTTATTGTTGTCCACGCACTGTTTCCTTCACAAACCATTGTATTTTATTAATAAGGTGAGCAAGGAGTGGTGATTGGCTTCCTGAACTCCATGGTGCACATAGTGATGTACTTCTACTACTTCCTGGCGGCCCTAGGACCCAAGTACCAGAAGTACCTGTGGTGGAAGAAGTACATGACTTGGATCCAACTGGTGAGCACAAGAAAGTTTGATTAATAAAAAGGAGAAATTGCATTCGTGACGCTTAACGTAATGAATTGTGCACACACGCATCTAAAAATTTTCTAATTGCTTCCACAGACACAATTCTGCATCATGCTGGCCTACCTGGTGTTCGTAATTGCGATGGACTGCAAGTTGCCGAAGGCGCTGACGTTCTTCTTCGTCGGCAACGTGGTGATCTTCCTGTACCTATTCACCGACTTCTACAGAAAAGCCTACAACAAGAAACCAAAGAGGGGGGCCGAAACGACGGTCAAAACTACTAAGGTTCACTAGAGAACAAACTATTAGTGAGATATGTGCATTTATGTATGAATGAGTTTAGTATTTATTACAAAATTACCTTTAGTTTGTTTTGTATATTTTTAACCTAAAAACAACGTTTTGGAGGATTGAGGTTAGGTTAGTTAAAGGACTAAGAAGCAAAGGATTTACTTTGTGGTCCAATATTTACTTTACTTCTTACCCCCTTGATGATGATGATGATAATGATGATGATGTTACCTTTAGTTATGACCCATTGAGTCGACGTTGAAAGGAGGGCATCCATTTCTTGTTTTTGTAGCTAAATTTGCTCTGCTTTTTTGTCTGTTCTACCTCAATGAATTTTTATATTCTTCGTTATATTAATGAATAAGTTTACAGTTATATATTTTTTAAATGATGACAGGCTGAACAGAATTGAAAGGTATCCATTGTTATGATAATATAATAAGCATTAATAATTTATTTGTATTGTTTTGTACATATATATTTTGCTTGTGTAAATATCGGCAATAAATGTATGGTCATGACACAAAATGCTTTTTCTTACACACCTCACATTAAAAACCACTGTTTGTGTTGTTAAATATTGTTTATTAAATAAATATAATAATTAAATATATTTATAAATACTCTACTTAGCCTTCACTTTGTTCTTTCCAGCATCTTGGTTGTTATTATAAGCCTTTTTGTAAAAGTCGTTGAATAAGTGGTAGAAGAATATGGAGTTGGGTAAGGTGAACAAAAGGGTCCATTTGGGGAAGCCACAGTCATAAAATAGTAGTTGCGCATTGTGTAAGAATATCATACAAAATTGTGCCTGAAACAACCCATCACTAACTCACAATCATCAAACCTCGTTTGGGGGTACGTACCATTTGCATTGTGGTGATGTACTTCTTCCACCACAAGTACTTCTGCACTTTAGGTCCTAGGGCTGCCAGTAAGTAGTAGGAGTACATAATAATGTGGACGAAGCAGTTGATCAACCCCACGAAAGTGCCATGCCCACCTGGTATGTACTTGGCGGTACCCCAGGATATCAACATCATGCCACAGTGGTGGTAGATGTGCAGAAAGGTTATTTGTCGGTCGTTCTTCCTCAGGACGAAGAACACCGTGTCCAGTAGCTCAGTTATTTTGCTCAAGAAGTACAGGTACACACCTCTGGCCACCTATTAATGAAAGTTTAAGTATTTGAAGGATTAGGCAAGGTCGTACCCTTACCCTCATAGCCCTGGGTGACCGCGAGTAGTCGACTGGCTGGCACGTCCAGTTGTAGTGCCTCCAAGCTGCATCAATTGCCTACAACAAACAACTAAGTAGTACCTGGTTGTGTTATCTTAGTTTATAAGTAGTACCTCGTAAAATATGTAGGTGCTAGCAATGACTTGGAAAATATTGTACACTAATAATATCTTTTTGAGGTTGTATGGCTTCCTGTCTTTCATGTAGTTGGGCCCCCATTTCAGGACGAACAGCAGGTAGACAGCAAATATGGAAAGCACTGGAATTGGGTCTGCCAGGAGGGGCCATTCGCTGGATCTGGGATCTTAAACCAAAATTAATTTATTAATGAACAAAAATCAAAATTGTTTTATTGGTGATATGCATGAATGGTACGACATATTAATTATGTTAATTTATTACTTAAAGACGTTTTATTTCGTTGATTGTTTCGGTCTAAAATATTTCAAATTCTAATTTTAAACGAGTTGAATGACACTGATTTCGGGTTAATCCAAGACAATTGATTGGTGGGTACCACTTTTAATGTTAATGTAAATTACAATAAGAAATAGAAATTAAATAAATTAAAATCTATTTTTAGACATGTTTTATGGATCCTTTTACCTTTTATACTCAAATTTCAAAAAATTGAAGGAAATATTTCCAATTTTTTGAGAATTATTTGAATTAATATTCCCCTTTGTTCATTTCTTATTGATTATTTCTGCATATTTTGTGTTTGATATTGTTATTTTACTCTAATTTTTATCATATTAATTAACGTTAACTTCCATTTTATTACTTTATTTTATTCCTAAAGGTTTTAATAAATTACTCAACGTGTAATAATTAATTTTAACACTTTACTTCAAAACCTACACATTTTTTTCAAATTATTGTTGACTCATCCTTTATTGTTATGTACATTTTCCTCAATGATATTTAATTTTTTTATTGAAAAATTAATGCTCAATATGAAGATAATTAAGAAAAATAAAATGTTGCCACTCTCCCCTAATAATAATTACATTTATTTTTGTTCAATTTTTAGTTTTTAATATTAAAATATTAAAATGGTACTTACCAGCAAGATCCTTAAACAGATAATCCCAATAACTGAACGTTTGATTTTGGGAGTCCAGGGTTGCCATTTCTACACTCTACCCAGCCAACTTACCAAGCTACAAACTGAACGAAATGGTCTAAAAATTAATTTATACGTATTAGAATCTTATTATGGAGTCCATATTTTAGCATAATTCACGAATTAGAAGCACGTTTTGTTACATACTTGCTACAAGTACGTCATGACATAGTAAACGCAAATTGATAAATCAAAATATCAAATCGAATCAGAATTTCATTTTGAGGTACCATTGAAAAATTACAGAAATGTTGAGTCATTAGGTTAAACTTTGATGGGGAGTTAACCATTGGACCAGCTACATTCACAGAGTAAATTAATAAAAGATCAATTATTTATTAAATAATATAATATAACCAATTTTATCAATTGGCAATTTTTTAATTCTATTTTCCCTTGGTGAAAATTTACTTAAAGTTTAGTAAAAGCCAGTTGCTTGTTCTATTATTTGGTATTAATGTAGGTTGAACTAGCTGAACCCACTGAATTAATGTTATTGTCTGTTTGTTTTTGATTTTTATGCATTTGAAATGATAAGAAAACCCAATGAAACAATTCACTTGAACTTAACACACATGTGGATAATTATGGTAATCATTTGAACCTATTAAATAAAATTGGAACATTGAGCCTAGTAACTCATCCTGGTGCTAGCTTCAGTTATGAAGTACTCTCAAGAAATTGACACCAAATACATTCACTTAAAAAGAATAAGTAATTTTAATCCATTTAAGTAAAAATAGTTTGGTGGTACCATCAGAGTATCAGTGGTGGTACTCCTGGTGAAAAAGGACAAGAAAAAGTTAGTTCGTAAGTACACCTTCTTCATTGATTTGATAAGAGATAAGATTTTAATAAGATTAGTCTTCTTTCAACTACATTAAGATGAAGAAGTACCCAAGAAATTTAGTGACATCTTAAGACTAACAAATTTTGATTACTTTTTAAGATTTTTGTTTACCCAATAATGAATAAAACTCATTCATCACCCCTAGACAATTTATTGAACATCAAGCTTAGCATGGGAGAATCTTCCAGACGCCTTCTAAAGGATGGTACCCCTTGTTCTCCCACGTAAAGACGTGTCGCCTGTTCTTGTCGCGTTTAAGTCTGTTGTCTCCAGGATAAAAGTATTCACCATTGAAGTGCCTAATGAAAACGTTATCGTTGTCGGGTATCGGTACTAAGTACCATCTGATTGTATCCTTGTCGTCTATAACGGAGGAGGTGTACACGTCCCTTCTGGACTGCACAACATCGTTACTCACACGCATATATTCTTGGTACTCAAACGATTTAATGCTGAAAGTATTTTCTTCGTCGTCGTTGAGGGATATTTCCCAGAAGTTTTGGGTGTTGGGTGGTATACCTAGTGGAGATGCTGGCCCCCAAGTGAAAACATGTCTGGTGTCTTTCAATAACTGCCTTCTCATTGGATACAAATACTCTTTATAATACACACTGTCGATGCAAACTCTCGGTGCAAACAGGGCGGTTTTGAGGGAGTCTGGAAACGTGTTATTTATGTGTACAAGATCATTTATGAAGTCTTCTTTAAGCGAAGCATCCTTTGACATCTCATCCACTCGTTTAATGAGGTAAATTACAAGAGAGGATGGTTTTTCCTTTGCTTTCAAATCGTCACAGATCACCTTCAAGGCTGCAATCTTCTGATCAAACGTGGCTAACATGTCCAGGAACTCGTGTATGAAGTACTCAAAGTCAGTGGTTAAACTACTTGAAAATGCTTGTACTAAGCTGCTAAATTCACTTTTGTCGAAAGCCCATACATCACTAATGATTTCACTAAGTTTTTTATCAAATCTTTTGTTTTTGACAGCTTCTAAGACGCTCTTCGTCTCTTCCTCCAACAAAGACTTTTTGCATTCATCTAGTAAACCAGTCGCTTTGTCTTTAACTTCCTGAGGTACCTCGGATTGGGAAGTTATTTTTAGTAAACTACGAATGATCTGTCTCATATTTACTTTATACATACAAGATTCAGATGTATCTTGCTTCCTGTATAGGAAGGCCAACATGTCCACACTCTGAGACAAGTCTTGGATATAATTAGCGAAGCTTAGTATCGTATGAAAATTACTTTGATCGTTGTCCAACAACTTTTCGATTGAACTGTGTCTAACTTCTTGATCTAATAAATTCATGTCCTCTTCAGCTTCGTCAAACTGATAGTGGGCTATGTCTTCTGAAAATTTCAATGCTAGATCATCGGGGTCGGTGTAGGGGACATCACAGTTCATGGCTAATGACAAATGAAGTGTCATCAGGAGTATTAAATATTTGTCCATCATTTCAAATCTGTAATGCAAAATTAATTGTGTATTGACTTTTGAGTCAGAGGGTGCCCTTAATTATTACAAAAATTTATTTATTTATTTAATTTTATTAATTTAATTAACTTATTTAATTTATTTAATATTTATATAATTTAGTTAATTAATTTATTTAATTTTTTTTAATTTATTTAATAAATTTAATTTATTTTATTTAATTTTAAATTGATTTTTTTTATAAAATTTAATTTATTTAATTAATTTATTTAATTTATTTAGTTTATTTAATAATTTATTTAATTTATTTAATTTACTTAATTAATTTTTTAATTTATTTAATATATTTAATTAATTTATTTAATTTACCTAATTAATTTTTTTTTATTTATTTAATATTTTTAACTAATTTATTAATTTATTTAATTAATTAAATTTATTTAATAAATTTTTATAATTTATTCAATTAATTTATTTAATTTACTTAATTAATTTATTTAATTTATTTATTTGATTTATTTAATTTATTTATTTAATTTAGTTATTTAATTTATTTAATTAATTTATTTATTTTAGTTGATTTATTAAATTTATTTAATTAATTTATTTAAGTTATTTAATTAATTTAATTTTTTTAATTAATTTAATTTATATTATTTAATTGTAAATTTATTTTTTTTTTTACAAAATTGTTCACACAATAATATTTTTAAGGTAGAATTCCTTTTTAAATATTATAAATTATATATTAATTTATTTAATATAATTTAGTTAATTTATTTTATGTTATTTAATTTTTTTATAAATTTTTATATTGTAAAAAAGAAAATATTTAAATCAAATTGATTAACTTCCTTTATAAAATTTTTTAATATTATTCAAAGGAACCAATGAATCGTTAAGAACAACATAACAATTTTTAATTTCAAATAATATTAATTTACATACTGTTTTCCCTTAAAAATTGTCATCTGATTTAATGATAAAGTACTTAATAAAATTACAAATAGAAAATTATTATTCTATATAAAAAAATGTGTCACTGAAATGAATTATTCAATTTCGAATTAAATGGTATAATTATAAATAAATGTTTTACTAACCTTGATGTTCAAAAAACTGCACAAATATCCACTTCATTTGATAAAAAGTGATGTCAAGTTACCAAGTTACCTGACTATCAATAAATATTCAATTCAAATAAAAAAATTAAAATAAAAAACGTAATAAAACTTTATACTAATTTAAAAAATAACTATAAAAAATAATTGGAAGGTGAGTTAAAATGTGTTTTCATTGATAGTCTGTAAACTTACAGTGCATTTTAATTTTTTTATTTAATTTATTAATATTAAACTACATTTCTATTGGTAATAAGATTTTCTAATTAACATTTTGCCATTATTATTGAATGAAATACTTTTGAACGTGTCGTTTTAATTAGCATTTTGGCATAGAAGTAATTATAATACAATGTTCAATTAACGTAAATGACACAGCAACAGAAATTGATTAGTTTGCAGAAAGAGAGTGAATGTTCCACCGGTCCAAAGTAAACTCCAATAACATCAAAACCGTACGAGTAACGAGTAAATGGGGTAAGAATTATAAATTTACTTCAAAAAAGCTGAAGTCTAGTTGATACCGATTTAATTCAAGTGGGTACTCACGTGCTTCATTTTGCCTAAAGTCTTAATCCATTTGGTAAGTCACAAAAACTTTCAGGCACATCCCCAATTTTTCAGCGAATGTCAACCAAATACAGCACAAACCAAACACAAAATGGAGTGTCGCACGAATATTATCGGAAACGTTATATCAAACCGCCCTACTCCCGACTAAAAACTTTCGTTCATTATGAAAGAAATGGACTCAACAATTGCTTCGAGATTTCCTTAATTTTATAAAACCGTTTGCGTAACGTGATGGCTTAAATGACCTGAACAATCCAATGGCTAATCTACAATAATATGTATTGTTTTATGTTTCCTTATTGCTTAAATAATTTAAATTGACAAAGCTCTTCAAGTGTACATTTTATGGTTTACTAAAGGTTAATTACAAAACTGATTATGTTAATCAAACTACACCATAAAACGGAATTAGTTGAGTGCAATTAGATGGTTGCAGTTACTTCACTCTTTTGATTGTTTAAAATTGTGTAAACAATCATTACTATATATTAGATTGAACCCGGACTAAAACATGTTTAAAATAAAATTACATTCAATTAAATTTAACTAATTGGATGGATGAACCTAATTAATAAATTAACTGGATTATGTTACATGTGTTAACTAATACTCAGTTTTTTAATGAACCAATTAATGGTGGTTTATGCTAAATTAATTTTTATTATGGCAATGCTAAATTATTTTATGCACAAAGAGAAAGTTGCCGGATATGCAATCATCAATTTAAAACAAATTTACAAGTACTAAGGTACAAAGTCGATTAAATAATTAAAAACGAACTCAAATTGTTCATAAATAATATTAAATGTCCGCCTAAATTTTAATTGTTAATCCACGTGTTATAATGAACTCTTTATTTATTTATTTTTTTTTTTGTGCATTTTTATGTTTTTAGTTCTGGGAATATTTTAAATATTTCATTTGGCAAATTTATGAATAAGGAAATTTAAAAAATGTCAAGGATATGTTGTTAATAAACGAAGATATTTTACTCATTAACGAAAATTAACCTTTTTGACGAAACATAGTTGATTTCTCCCATTTTTTTATGGATTTAATAAATATAAACAAAATTCCTTGTATTATTTAAATTTAAATTAAAAATGTTATATAATATTTAATATATATGTAAATATTTAATATAAAAATTTATCTGTATAAAACTAAATAAAATAAAATATAACATAATATAACATAATATAATATAACATATATTTGAAGTTAATTAAAATATTTAATTTAAATGTAAATATTTAACATAAAAACGTAAGTATCCTTTTAAAACATAATAAAATATAACATATATAACATAAGAAACATAATATAATATATTATTTAAATTAATTGGAATATTTCATTTAAATGTAAATATTTATTATAAAAATGTAACTTTCCGTGTAGAACTTAATAAAATATAACATATATAACATAAGATAATATAATATAATATAACATATTTCTGAAATTAATTAGATTATTTAATTTAAATGTAAATATTTAATATAAAAATGTACGAATCTGAGTAGAACTAAATAAAATAAAATATAACATAATATAATATAACATATCTTTGAAATTAATTGAATTATTTAATTTAAATGTAAATATTTAACATAAAAATATAAATTAAATATAACATAATATAATATAACATATCTTTGAACATACGTTGGAATATGGAATATTTAGCATAAAACGTATCTTGTAAAACTTAATAAAATATGACATATATAACATAAGATAAAATAATATGATATATCTTTGAAATTAATTGGAATATTTAATTTCAGTATAAATATTTAACATAAAAAGTAAGTATCTATGTAAAACTTAATAAAATATAACATATATAACATAAGATAACATAATATAATATAACACATCTTTGAAATTAATTTAAATATTTAATTTAAATGTAAATATTTAATATAAAAATGTAACTTTTCGTGTAGAATGTAATAAAATATAATATATATATAACATAATATAATATAACATATTTTTGAAATTAATTGAAATATTTCATTTAAATGTAAATATTTGATATAAAAATGTAACTTTCCGCGTAGAACTTAATAAAATATAACATATATAACATAAGATAATATAATATAATATAACATATTTCTGAAATTAATTAGATTATTTAATTTAAATGTAAATATTTAATATAAAAATGTACGAATCTGAGTAGAACTAAATAAAATAAAATATAACATAATATAATATAACATATCTTTGAAATTAATTGAATTATTTAATTTAAATGTAAATATTTAACATAAAAATATAAATTAAATATAACATAATATAATATAACATATCTTTGAACATACGTTTGAAGTTAATTGGAATATTTAACATAAAAAGTATCTTGTAAAACTTAATAAAATATGACATATATAACATAAGATAAAATAATATATCTTTGAAATTAATTGGAATATTTAATTTCAGTATAAATATTTAACATAAAATGTAAGTATCCATGTAAAACTTAATAAAATATAACATATATAACATAAGATAACATAATATAATATAACACATCTTTGAAATTAATTTAAATATTTAATTTAAATGTAAATATTTAATATAAAAATGTAACTTTTCGTGTAGAATGTAATAAAATATAATATATATAACATAATATAATATAACATATTTTTGAAATTAATTGAAATATTTCATTTAAATGTAAATATTTGATATAAAAATGTAACTTTTCATGTAGAATGTAATAAAATATAACATATATAACATAACATAATATAATATAACATGTCTGTAAAATTAATTGGAAAATTTGATTTAATTGTAAATATTTAATATAAAAATGTAAATAAAATAAGTATAACATAATATAACATAAGATAACGTAATATATTAAAACATATCTTTGAAATTAATTGAAATATTTAATTTAAATGTAAATATTTAATATAAAAATGTAACTTTTCGTGTAGAATGTAATAAAATATAAAATATATAACATAATATATAATAATTATAAATAATATATAATTTTTAAAAGAAACCTTCGTAACGATGTAAAAAATATATAGTTTCTGGTATTTAAATTAAAAAATAAATCATAAAAATAATTACCCACATTTTAAATTAAAAAATATACCAAAGAATTGAATAACAAATTAAGTAATCTAAATAAACTAATTACACATAAAAATACACATTAAAAATAATCATTACTTTTCCTTATTCTAAAAATAATTATAAAAATAATTACTAATTATTTAAATTTTAAAAGGAAAACGTAAAAATGTGATATTTTTGTTTTAAAACTATTTTGTCATCGATCAACAAATAAATCAACACTTTTATTAACATAATTTTGTTTAGTTCATCAGATTTATCAAAATGTATTTTCATATAAGAAAATAGTCCTTTGTTTATAATTTATAGGTATAATAATATATGAAATAATATGTAACAAAAACAAAAATTACATAACATCATTTCTAAAGAATCATCAAGTTGTTAAACAAAAAATTAATTAAACCTGTTGGAGAAAAAAAAGACAGATATAAATTTTGTTTATTTAATAAATTTTATTTCACACAAGGAATGTAAAAATATTTGTTATTAATTAAGTTAAATAATATTAAAGTTTTATTTGAATTTAAAAAATGTTTTTTGGTTAACTTACCTTTGTTTTCCAAGAGTTAAATGTTAGAAATCATGACCAGTAACTTTCATGTAATAAATATCACGAAAATAAATTCACGTTCTAATTAATTGTAATTACAATTAGTAAACGTTTCCTCGTTAGGACTAATTAAAATTGATGCGTTTCCCCAAAACCATTTAGCAGATGTCCAACGCATTATTTATATCGGTTGATCATAGTCCATTCAAATTTACAATTAATCTAAAATTAATCCAATTAATTGTTGGTGCGGGAAACACTAATAATAACACACGATTTAAATTTTCTAACATTTTAATAAAAAAATAATTTAAACTAATAAACAAACAATATAAAATTCACGAAACCTTCTTAGACACATTGTTGTTGGAGCTTTCCTTTGGTAAATAAGCTTTTTTATAAAAATTCGAGAACATATTATAAAACAATACTGCGTTGGGCAAAGCAATAATGGCCAACCCCCTTGGATACCCACAGTTGGTCCAGATCAGTTGTGAACTGTGGACGAAGATCATCAAGAACTGAATCTGCAACAAACCTTCACCTAGTGAAAAGCTCTCAAGCAAAGTAACTTGCCCACCATCTGTATGAGTGTGATGTGCTTCTTCCACCACAGGTACTTCTGGTACTCCGGCCCCATGGCTGCCAACATGTAGTACGTGTACATGATGATGTGCACGAACGAATTGATGAGACCCATGAATATAAGATGACCCCCGGGCACGAACCTGGCCCCGATCCAGCCCACGTACAGCATGAACGTGTGGTGGTACAGATGCAGGAACGTCACCTGGCTGGACTTCTTCCTCAGCACGAAGAACACCGTGTCCAGGAGCTCGGACACTTTAGCCAGGTAAAACACGTAGACTCCTCGTGCTACCTGTTGAACCAATTTATTGTCGGTTGAACGATTGGGTAATTGTGGGGCTTACCCTCATTGCTGATGGACTTGTAGTTCTATCCACTGGTTCGCACTTAAGACTGTAACCCCTCAGCCAGGCTGCATCCAAAGACTCATAGAATATGTAGGTGCTGAGCAAAACCTGAATGAAGTTGTAGACTATCAGGGTGTTCTTAATTTGGAACGGTTTCCTGTTTTGCATGTAAAGAGGCCCTAATTTCAACACAAACAACAAATAAATGGTGGCTAGCGATGTTACAGGAAGAACTCCATCCACCAGGAACCAATTTGAGGTGCGGGGGTCTGCGAAAAGTACAAACTTTAACTGGGGCAAGACAAAACATTAGTTAATTCACCTGCCAAGTCGTAAATCACATAGTTGAAGTGGGCTTTAATGGTGCTGACCAATGAAGCCATCTTAAACTGCAACAAAAAGAACACGAACTGTATTTTATAATACAGTAGGCACATAAATAATCAACATGTTCAATTAGACTTGTTGATTTAAACATTACCCTTGAGCTAAAAAACATTTATTTTTTGATCAATATTATTGAACCATATTAATTAATATTAATTTATTCGTGTAGGAAGAAAACAATTTGAACTTTTGTACGATTGTTGGACGTGTTAAAGAAGTTGTCCGGTATTGGAGGTAAACGTCAAGGTTTTTTTGCCTAAAATTCCTTTCAGCTGCACTATGTACGAAGGACAAAGTTCAATGTATAAATTATACACATTTGTGAACATTTTTTCATCCAACTTTTTTTTAATATGTCTGCTCCAAAAGTTTAAAGTCATCATTTACCAAATAGAAGAATATTTGTTGAACATTTATGCCTATTAGAAATCTCCATGAGAAATAGGTGTTTTCATTTGACATAAGAACTTTGATCTATTACTCTTCTAGTATGATTTTTTTTAACCACATAGATTAGTTATTGTTATGGAATGATTTCAGGAGGTCTTAGTTACAGATTAGAAATTCAACAAATCATAATAATAATAATATATACATATTATTGTAGTTATTGATTAAATTTTGAAATAATCATTTAAATATCGTTAGAGCTGAGATTGAATTGTTGTTATCACCCAACATATTAGTTGTGTGGTAAGGTTCATAGACACTGTCTATGGTCAAGATTTTTTTTAAATGTCAATGTCATCTAGATATTGTACTAAAAGAGAACTAGTTTTTGGATGGTATATTTCTGTAAATTTTTTGACTTTTGCTGCAATGGCAGTGTTAACATTAAAGGTTAAAAAACTGTGATTAGTATGAAGATACACACTTGACTACTTATTTTGCTCAGTACATCAAATGACTTTAAATATTTTATCTGAATATTTCATTATTTTATCAAAAAGTATAAATAACGTGCATTATTTTCAAGTTATTAAAATTTTATAAATTAATTTTAATAATTTATAAAATTTTAAATATTATTAAAACTTTAAAAAATGAAGACAGGAAGAGTATTATTATAATAATTCCTATTTGTACAAGGAACCTCATTAAAGGGACAAAATAAAAATATTTTTGTAGCTAATATTAATGTTAATAATAATTATAATAATTTTTCTTAATTAAGTAAGAATAAAATAAGAAATGCCTCATACAGGTACGACCAACAGAAGTTACTCATAGGCCTATAGTTCCAGAGATAATTTAAATGTAATTTTCTGATAATGAAGCACAGAAGTCATCAAAATTGTATACGTTATTTAAATTTATAATTAAAAAATATTAAAGCTTCAAAAAATATTTAAAATAAAGACAGAATGGCTTTTAATATAATAGTTCCTATTTGTACAAGAGTGAACCTCATTAAAGAGACAAAATAGAAGTATTTTTATACCCAATATAAGTGTTAAAATAATTATAATAATTTTTCTTAATTAAGTAAAAATAAAATAAGAAATGCCTCATACAGGTACGACTAACAGAAGTTACTCATAGGTTTATAGTTCCAGAGATAATTTAAATGTAATTTTCTGATAATGAAGCACAGAAGTCATCAAAATTGTATACGTTATTTAAATTTATAATTAAAAAATATTAAAGCTTCAAAAAATATTTAAAATAAAGACAGAATGGCTTTTAATATAATAGTTCCTATTTGTACAAGAGTGAACCTCATTAAAGAGACAAAATAGAAGTATTTTTATACCCAATATAAGTGTTAAAATAATTATAATAATTTTTCTTAATTAAGTAAAAATAAAATAAGAAATGTCTCATACAGGTACGACCAACAGAAGTTACTCATAGGTTTATAGTTCCAGAGATAATTTAAATGTAATTTTCTGATAATGAAGCACAGAAGTCATCAAAATTGTATATGTTATTTAAATTTATAATTAAAAAATATTAAAGCTTTAAAAAGTATTTAAAATAAAGACAGAAGGGCTTTTAATATAATAGTTCCTATTTGTACAAGAGTGAACCTCATTAAAGAGACAAAATAGAAGTATTTTTATACCCAATATAAGTGTTAAAATAATTATAATAATTTTTCTTAATTAAGTAAAAATAAAATAAGAAATGCCTCATATAGGTACGACCAACAGAAGTTACTCATAGGTTTATAGTTCCAGAGATAATTTAAATGTAATTTTCTGATAATGAAGCACAGAAGTCATCAAAATTGTATACGTTATTTAAATTTATAATTAAAAAATATTAAAGCTTCAAAAAATATTTAAAATAAAGACAGAAGGGCTTTTAATATAATAGTTCCTATTTGTACAAGAGTGAACCTCATTAAAGAGACAAAATAGAAGTATTTTTATACCCAATATAAGTGTTAAAATAATTATAATAATTTTTCTTAATTAAGTAAAAATAAAATAAGAAATGCAGGTACGACCAACAGAAGTTACTCATAGGTTTATAGTTCCAGAGATAATTTAAATGTAATTTTCTGATAATGAAGCACAGAAGTCATCAAAATTGTATATGTTATTTAAATTTATAATTAAAAAATATTAAAGCTTCAAAAAATATTTAAAATAAAGACAGAAGGGCTTTTAATATAATAGTTCCTATTTGTACAAGAGTGAACCTCATTAAAGAGACAAAATATAAGTATTTTTATACCCAATATAAGTGTTAAAATAATTATAATAATTTTTCTTAATTAAGTAAAAATAAAATAAGAAATGTCTCATACAGGTACGACCAACAGAAGTTACTCATAGGTTTATAGTTCCAGAGATAATTTAAATGTAATTTTCTGATAATGGGACACAGAAGTCATCAAAATTGTATATGTTATTTAAATTTATAATTAAAATATATTAAAGCTTCAAAAAATATTTAAAATAAAGACAGAAGGGGTTTTAATATAATAGTTCCTATTTGTACAAGAGTGAACCTCATTAAAGAGACAAAATAGAAGTATTTTTATACCCAATATAAGTGTTAAAATAATTATAATAATTTTTCTTAATTAAGTAAAAATAAAATAAGAAATGCCTCATATAGGTACGACCAACAGAAGTTACTCATAGGTTTATAGTTCCAGAGATAATTTAAATGTAATTTTCTAATAATGAAGCACAGAAGTTATCAAAATTGTATATGTTATTTAAATTTATAATTAAAAAATATTAAAGTTTCAAAAAATATTTAAAATAAAGACAGAAGGACTTTTAATATAATAGTTCTTATTTGTACAAGAAAGAACCTCATTAAAGAGACAAAATATGAGTATCTTTTGTACCCAATATGAGTGTTAAAATAATTATAATAATTTTTCTTAATCAAGTAAAAATAAAATATGAAATTAAGTAAGAATAATATAAGAAATACCTCATACAGGTACGACCACCAGCATTTACTCATAGGCCTATAGTTCCAGACATAATTTAAATGTATTTTTCTGATAATGAAGCACAGATGACATCAAAATTTATTAAAATTTATAATTAAAAATATATTTAAAATAAGACAGAAGGATAATAATGCCTATTTGTACAATAGGGAACCTCATTAAAGGAACAAAATAAAGCATGAAACTTATACAGACAGTATATTTTAAATACAATTTATTAGTATGAAGCACAGAAATAATCACAATATTGTACATTTAAATAAAAAAACATAATTACAAATTAATTGTATGGTTCAATTTGTGATCGATATTATTGAAACCTTGGAGAAAAACGATACTGGACTAGAACCCATAATAAATCACATTAACATTAATATATTCATGTAAGTGCAAAAACAGGACACTTTTCTAGAAATGTTCCGCCGTACCAAAGAAGTTGTCCGCCATTTGAGGTAAAACGTCAAGGATGTTTCTTTGTCTAAAAAAATTCCTATCCGTTGCTCCGCATGCACAAAGACCAAAGTTCAATGTTCAATTTAAACGAGAGCACAATGGGTTACCGCTCTAATAACTTTCTATAAGTCTTTTATTTTTTGAGTCAAAGCATGTAACACTTTTGTTTTGTTAATTGGTGTTATTTAATGAATCACACAATGGCACGAGAACAAATTAGATATGGTCAGCACGGAATAATTTGTGATCTCAATTTTATAATTAATAACAACACTTTTGTTATATAACAACATTAATTAAAGAAGGGACTTGTAACACCTAAAAATGTGACTTGTTATAAATTTTTATTTTTGATTGTTGTTTACGATTTTGACTGCATTATTGTCTACGTCTTACGTTAAGGGAACATGTGTCAATATGTTGTTATATATTCAATGTTAATATGTTATTGTTGCACTAGACAACAAGCAAATTTAATACTTTGTTTTATTTATGAATTGGAAAATTTTGACGGCAGTAAAATCAAGGTCTGGATTGTTTCCTGAATACAATTAAGGCTAAGCTTTATACAAATCAATATTAATTAAACAATTAAGTTGTGTGGCGCCATTTTAATGCAGTAATCTTAAATTGGGTCAATAAACAACTAAACAACTAAATAACTTTCTTCGGTCACATCAGCTCAGATTTTGAAACAGCAGCAACAACAACTACTTATTTATTATTATTATTATTAATTCTTAGTAACTTACCAGTGATATTTAAAAACACGCAAAGCAATCAATGAACGCACTTTAAACAATGACTTTGAATGAATCTCGGATAACTATCACCGGTATTGGGCCTTACGCAACGAAATTGTTACATGCGAAATTACACCGTAGCAGCACAAATCTGAGTTCCTGCTAATCCGAGATACGCGGTGTTATCCGTCCAACAGGCCAACTGAAAATCGTACAACTAATTGCGATTACATAGTGTATGTTGTTTATTTACGTAAACGTATAATATTTTTTTCTTGCACCTTTTTTCTAGCAAGGTAAGCGACACACGAGCAATCACGACCGGTGAATAGTCCAGGCATCCTTGGATGTGGGCTCCTTGTGGTCAGTGACTCAGAAAGTCGGAAAGGATCGTGCCAACGTCCCCCTGAGACGTAATGAGCCTCATGATAATAACCCAGTTGTCCAATTTTGCCTTTTCGACCGTCATTGTGACGGCCAAAAAATTTCTCAGAAGTGACTGAGTGTTATATTTATACTTTGAACAGGTATCAGGTGCATTTAATTAAAATTGTTCAGCCCAAAATTAATATCAGTGACGCACCGATAATAATTTTTAATATTTTTTTTTTTTTTTTAGTGGGTTAAAAATAATTTTATGTCGGTGCAGTAAAATTTACGATATCCAGTTTCAAATTCTCATTTTTATTTCACAATTAATAATGTTACAACATATATATTGCATCCAGTTTGTATTGCAGTATATTGCAACACTTTAGAAATTAAAAACTGACCCTTTATATGTCACAAAAATTCCATTTGCTGTTAAAAAACTAACATAATATGCAAATGTGCAGTTACCAACGTTTACGAAAGTAAACAATTAATGCATAAAACTTTCCTTAAGTTTAATTTTTTAAACTTTATAAAATCAAATCTATAATATTTTCTTTTCTATTACTTAATATTTTGCCCTTAATTTGATTTAATTTATTTCATATTTTAGCCTAAATTTTAACATAATTTTATTTATTTATTATTTATATTTATTTTTTATAAATTTACAATAACAGTTTACCTTTTAATTTTTCTAAATATTTAAATTTAAATTGTACATTTAATTTGTTAATTTAATTAGAATTTAAGTGTATTATTTTTAATAATAAATTAACAATATTTTAGTTTTAATTTTTTATAATTATATTATTAACTTTATTAATTTTTTAAATTAATTTAATTATTTTAAATATTATATATATATATATATATATATATATATATATATATATATATATATATATATATATATATATATATATAAAATTTATTATTTTTAATATTGAATTAAGTTTTATTTTCTATTCTTTTAATTTAATATTATTGTTAATTTTAACTTATTTTATTTTTAATTTGTAATTTTTTAACTCAAATTTTCTTTATATTTATATTTTTTAATTTTTTAAATTTAAATACTAATTTTAATTCTTTTATTAACTTTTTTAACTTAAATATTTAAATTTCATAAAATAATTTAAATAATTAAAGCTCAAATTTCAATATAAACTAATAATTTTAATTTTATAACCTTAATTTTATGCATTTATATTATATTATTTCAATTTTATTTTAATTAATTAGTTATTTTTAATATTTTAACCTTAAATTTTCAAAATACATTAATTTAAGTTGTTAGTTTTATTTTATTTTTAATATTTTATACATATATTTTTTTAATTTTATAAATTTAAATTATTTTTTTTTTTAATTTTATAAAATTAATTAATTTAATTGGTTATTTTTGATGTTCTAACTTTAAGTACATAAATTTAAATTGTTAATTTTATTATTATTATTATTATTATTATTTAATTGATTATTTATAATTTATTAAATTTTACATAATCAAATTGATGACTCTTCTTATTTTTATTTATTTACGATTAATTTTTTAAATTATATATATTTAAAATATATATTTTTTAAATTTAAATGATAATTTATAAATTTTTCAACATTTAAATTAGTAATTTTAATTTAATTGGGTATTTTTAAGTTTTAAACTAAAATGTTTAAAACATATAATTATAAGTTGTATATCATACATATTTTGATTTATGAAATTCTACACAAAAACTACAGAGTTGTATGTGTCAAATAGTTTAAATTTCAATTAAAATGTAATTTTCAGGCACAAAACTTTTTGAGAATTTGTTTGTATAAATTGTTTAAATAATTCCCTTAATTATATATATATATATATATATTTTTTAATTTTTTAAATTTAAATACTAATTTTAATTCTTTTATTAACTTTTTTAACTTAAATATTTAAATTTCATAAAATAATTTAAATAATTAAAGCTCAAATTTCAATATAAACTAATAATTTTAATTTTATAACCTTAATTTTATGCATTTATATTATATTATTTCAATTTTATTTTAATTAATTAGTTATTTTTAATATTTTAACCTTAAATTTTCAAAATACATTAATTTAAGTTGTTAGTTTTATTTTATTTTTAATATTTTATACATATATTTTTTTAATTTTATAAATTTAAATTATTTTTTTTTTTAATTTTATAAAATTAATTAATTTAATTGGTTATTTTTGATGTTCTAAACTTTAAGTAAATAAATTTAAATTGTTAATTTTATTATTATTATTATTATTATTATAATTTAATTGATTATTTATAATTTATTAAATTTCACATAATCAAATTGATGACTCTTCTTATTTTTAATTATTTACGATTAATTTTTTAAATTATATATATTTAAAATATATATTTTTTAAATTTAAATGATAATTTATAATATTTTCAACATTTAAATTAGTAATTTTAATTTAATTGGGTATTTTTAAGTTTTAAACTAAAATTTTTAAAACATATAATTATAAGTTGTATATCATACATATTTTGATTTATGAAATTCTACACAAAAACTACAGAGTTGTATGTGTCAAATAGTTTAAAAAATTAAAAATTTCAATTAAATTGTAATTTTCAGGCACAAAACTTTTTGAGAATTTGTTTGTATAAATTGTTTAAATAATTACCTTAATTTTATTGATTATTTGTTCGTATTAACAATATGTTACAACACAAGTAAGAGATTTATGTCGTTTAGAACTGGTTGAAACAATAACACATAAATTGATTTAATTTACGTATTAAATAATTAATTAAAGTTTTTATTTGTTATTTAATGTTTTTGTCTCAGCATCACCTTTTAAATCAGCATACTGTTTCAGATTCCTTGACCGTAAACAATTAATGTTTGTTTACCAACAATACTGAAACCTGTAGAAAGATATATTAGATATTCAATTGTTCCAATAAAGAACAGACTTGTTTAACCAACCAAATTGAAAATTTATTATTAAAGAAGTATCCACTGTAATTTAACATACGGAAAATTGTGTACGATATATCACTTTCTTCAATATTCACTTTCACTATTAAAATTACACGTTAATGTTTCCTTAAGGTGGACAAAATAATTAATAAATTGTCCTTGACTTTTTTGCAGTATTTCAAATAAACAACTTAGGAAAAAATTGACTAACAATTGTTATCTCAAAATATTTAATATTTATTTATTTATGCACGACTGTTTCCGCATATTTTAATAATATTTAAATGTATTCGAGCACATCTAAAGTCACTCACAGTTAGTAACGTGTTTTCAGGAAGCCTGAAATAAGAGTGACATCAAATTTTTGAATATTAATTTCCAAATTCTTATGTGTGTGTGTGTGGATATTCAAAAAAAGTTTAAAAAATATGCCTTAATATCTAATCTAAATTAGATTTGTGTATCAATGTATTCAAGTTTTCAGGAAACCTGAAATAAGAGTGACATCAAATTTTTGAATATTAGTTTCAAAATTCTTGTGTGTGTATACAGAAAATTTTAAAAATTATGCCTTAATATGTAAATTAGAGTTGTTTATCAATGGCTGTATTTATTAATTGCTGCGACAAATTAGATATCACTGTGCACTACTTTCGATTTTTTATTTTCACTTTCAATTAGTGTAAATTGAAATCACAAAAACTTCAGTTATTATTATTTAATCCTTTTAATTTTAGATTACAGTTAGAAATAATTAATGAAAGTTGAGTGACCCATTTCACATCTATTTGTTTAAATTACTAAATGTGAGATAATTAACGCACAACATTGTTTTAAGATGATGAAATTAACTTAAATAATTAGTGTAAATTATATTTTTTAGAAATTTACTAGATTAAATATAACATTATAAAAACATGATCACATTATAATTGATTATGACAAAAAATAATTATAATTAATTCTGCAAAAATTTTAAAATATTTTCTTAATTGATAGAAAATAAAAATATTTTGGTTAATTTAAAAATTTAATTATTCTCACACATATAATTCTCAAAAAGTTACTATTAACTCTCTTCAAGACAAAATTATAAAACATTGAAAATATAAATAATTTCATATATATTTAAAATTTTAAATTAAATTTTAACACAATATTTTTTAATATTTTTTTTTTATTATTGAAACAAAATTATTTAAATTAGTAATTTTGAAAATTTAAATTTAATAAAATAAATAAATTAATATTTATTTCAACCTAATCAAAACAATGTCACAATACATTTAAAGTTATTTATAAATATTTTTAATAAAATTGAGTAACTTCTAAAAAATAATATTTCTAATATAGAAAAATAAATAGAAAATATTAAAATAGCATTGAAAAAAGGTTGCCACTCACCGTTTCAAATATGTCCACTTAATTGCACACACTTGATTCGAGGTTTAGCTTAAGACTAATGTGAGATAAATAATCCGGACAACACATTTTGTTAATGAGAATTCGCTGACCTTCCGTGAAGATCCCCTCATCCACGTTACTATTAATTGGTTGCCGGAAAATATTGATATGCTGGATCATTGAATTCGATTTATGTTTTTGTTTTTTACACTAATTGTACCATAAATTCCACACTATTAATTTAAATTTTAACGTTGTGTTAACAAGCTAATTTCACTTAATTTTTAGGCCTTAATTTATCATAAATTTTCATATTTTTTATAATTTTCAAAATTAAATTTTATTTAATACTTTAAATGGCTTTAATTTTTTTATATAAAATTATTTTTAATTCAACTTTAGATTATTTAATTAATAAACTTATTCAAAAAAATGATGGTGTTATTGAAAATGGAATTTTTAAATTTGTATGACGTTTTCAGAAATTATTTATTATTATATTTATTTATTATTTAACATATTATTGACACATCTCTTTTAATTGGTGTTTTTCCAAATATACGGAAAGAATCAACAATTATTCCTGTCCCAAGGTGACAAATACTAGATTTATTAATGAGTTTTGCTAATAAACATTATTGAAGTTTATTAAAAGGATTTTGAGTTTGAGGTTCAAAAAGAGAATAATCTGATTCTTAAAGAACTCATTTAAGTCAAAGTGAATAGTAAAATGTTAAAACAACGTGTTTGACTATGTTTTGGTGCCAAGTATGGTACTACAGGGAACCGCTGTCATGGCTTATTGATTCAATGACTTGCTTAACCATGAAAGGTCTAGTGCAAATGCTGTACAACATAAAAATCAAAATGAAATATATTAATAGAAATGATTGTCGTAATTTGTACAATTTGCATTTTATGTTTTTATAGTGGTTTTTTGTTTACTTTTTTATACATATTTATAGTTTTTATGATTATTCCAATGAAATTATTATTATTAAATATTATTATTATATTTCAATTTAATTTAGGAGGTTTGCTCATAGTTTGTTTGTTTTCATGGGACGATTAATATTTCAAGGAAAACTGCTGCTGCAGTTCAGTATATTGATACATCAAAATTCCAAAAAATCTTAGATTGTTTTGACATGAATTTTTACTTTTCAATTATTTTCTAATTATTTTAAAACAACAAAAATTATTATATTATTAAACACATATTTAATACTTAAATACTATTAATACTATTAAAAACATATTAAAAATATGTAAAATATATGAACGAAATGAATTTGATCATTAATTGTATTTTTAGATAATTATTTTGTCAAATTTTCCCAAATATTTAATGAGTGCATCTTACAAACACGTTTTAAAATATGTATTTTTATTCTCTAATATTAAAACATAACTACGTATATATAAATAAATATTTATTATATTTCATCAATGGCAAATATTAATTATACACATTTAGTTTGTTAATATTAAAAAATATTTTTATTTCCTGAAAAATGTTATATGGGTTGCCTATAGTTAATACATTACAACTGAATTTACTCTTGTATACTACGTGCAAAAAAAACACCTAAATATAATTGATTTATTCCATATTTTTTTTTTTTTGAAAATAATTAACCTATTAACAGAATAATAATTGATTACAAAAAAACAATAATGGGGGAAGGTCTAAAGATCTGGGTGACCAGTTAATGTACCCCTGGCAATATGTGGACGGGGTTTATCTTGATCAAAAGTTAGTACGGGATCTATTCTTATGGAGCGATGAAAATAAGGCTCCAAAAGGTCAACCACATGTCTCTGGGAGGTCATAATAAGATCTGGGTGTTGGTGGTGCATTTTTTTGCAGTTAGTATATCAAGCAAATCACCTAACTTGTTTGAATGGAGTATAGAACTGAAAACTATTGCCTACTTAAATAAACTGAATTATACATATCTTAGTAAAAAAATAGTACTAAAACTATTTAATTAATCTTAAATACAACATAGTCAAATAGTTTTTTGTTTATTTTATTTGCTATTTATAAATGAATGAACCAGTTTATATAAATCAGTATATTGTATTGTAATAATATATGTAGAGTTTTATTAGTTGTCAAATCATAAAGCTACACATTTCATTTTCTGACAGTTTTAAATTATGTACCTAGTTTGAATGGAGTATAAACTATTTATTAATGTAGTATTAGTTGCCTATGGTCGACAAGTGGAATGTAAATAAATTTACCATCAACGGTAACAACTAATTAAAATTTGGCAAATTATTTAATTAATCTATAATATAACATAATCAAATATTTTTTATTTATTTTATTTGTTATTTAACATTAAATGAACAACCAATTTATATGAACCAATAATTTTATTACCTATTTACTATTAAATAACATATGTTGTGTTTTATTAGTTGTTAAATCACAAATCTATACATTTCAAGAATATTTCAGTTAGTAAAGTTTTATTTAAAAACTGTATACCTACTTTCAATGGAGTATAGATTATTTCACATATATTTATTAATGTAGTATTAGTTGCCTAAAGTTGATAAATTATTTTAATTAATCCAAAATAAAATAATGTTTATTTTATTTGTCTATATAATTAAATAAAAGACATTGTGAATTATTACTTATCAATTGTCAAAGCTAACACTTTTCAGGAAATTTCAGACTGTAACTTCCTTCCCTATTTAAAATTGTGTGTAAATCCCCCAATAAATCAATGTCACTACTCAGTAAGAATGTATCAACGAATGATGGTGACTTTTTAGATATCCTCATTAAATAAATTAATTAATCATATTAAGCATTGCATCAAGATAATGATCATTTTTTTAAGTTTCAATGATTACGTTAATAAAAGACTAAAATAAATTGAAATTTGACATAAAATAAATGAGCTAAAAGTAATAAATCTAGAAATATCTTTAAAAATTATCTATTTTTTAACTTTTTGGCACATTTTTGCGTAAGAAATATCTTAGGTCAAAATCAGTGTAATCTGGTGATATGTATGTAGTAATACATATACTATACGTGGTGCTGTAGAGAAATGTTGATGAAAAAGTGCGTAATTGTGAATTAATAAAACACCAAACCAATTTACAAATCTTTCTCAATGACCACGCAAAATTTTGTAACACAGAAATATCCCTAAAAGTGTCTATATCGTGTCGAGGTTACTCTAGTATTTAGCAAATACCTAAATTAATGAGCAAACAAACTACAAACTGACATACGTTTCGACACATTTACACAACATAAATTATCCAGTCAATAGTCCACAGATTGCAGTTGCAACCCAATAAAAAAATAATTATGATGAATTGGTTGGTTAATCAAAACGAAGATGTGCCCATTACACTGAAACATTTTGTCACTTACAATTCACACGTAAACTTTTCCAGTAAAAACATTGTTTAAATTGTTCAATTAAACCCTGAAATGTGCAAAGGTCACGAACATTTTTTGCCTATAAAATAATTAAGACCATATTGTCAATAACATAATAAAGACCTCATAATCAGCATTTCAGTTTTTATGATCTCTCGTCTCGAATTTTGCGTCACTTCAATAATATGAATATTATTGCTTCCTAGAACGTCGTTTTATTGTTAATTAGTATAATTACCTCATTAAAGTGTAACAAATAACGTTTCATACGCACACATGAAAATCTTTTTGATTTTTTTGAGCCTATAGAATGTGGGTTAACACTAAAATATTGAAATCAGGAATTAATTTGTCGAACCAAATTAAAATTCGATTACGGAATATTAACTAATCGCAGAAAGTGTCCGAATTTGAAACCGAAACAAAAAAGATGCTAAAAGTGACGAAAGTGGACAGCTTCAGTGTCAGAAGTGAAACAACTCTTAACGACCTTGACTCGTTTCTCTATTATTGTACGCAATAATGTTTTACTTGGCTTGTTATATAACAAAACCTACTTTTTCGTGTATCGAAGTATCAGAATGGACGATTTGATCACAGCCGGGCTTAAATCGGTTAATTAATGTCGCGGAGTTTTGTAATTTTGATCAGTTTAGATAATTACGCACGTACGCAAAAATATCTGGATCACTAATCTGGGCTAATTATGAGCCGTTCATATCTTTAGGGCATCATACATAAATTTCCTGTAAAATGAAATTGTGACTGAAACATCAAAAATCAATTTCATTTCTTTATTAATTAAATTAATTAAAATATTCACATTCAATAATTATTCTAATGAAAAAGAATTAAATTATTAAATAAAACTGTGTTATTTCTAATAATAAAATATGATGCAAATATTTTTTAAGAAGTTTAGGTTTCAAAAAATCCAAAAAATTCGTATGAATCAAAAGATTCAGTTGAACCAAATATTACCAAAGATTCAGAATATTCAAAAGATCTAAATAATACAAAAATTCCAAAAGATTATAAAGGATCAAAATGAATCAAAACATCCAAATGATCCAAAAGTTTAAAATGACCCGAATGTTTCAAATAATTAAAATAGTACAAATGATTCAAAGGATCCAGATTCAAATGATTTAAATAATTTAAAATATTAAAATGATTCGAATGTTTCAAATATTTAAAATGTTTCAAATGTTTCAAATGAGTCAAATGTTTCAAATTTTTCAAATTTTCAAATGTTTCAAATATTTCAAATGTTTCAAATATGTCAAATGTTTCATATGTGTAACATGTTTCAAAATGTTTCAAATGTTTCAAATGTTTCAAATGTTTCAAATGTTTCAAATGTTTCAAATGTTTCAAATGTTTCAAATGTTTCAAATGTTTCAAATGTTTCAAATGTGACAAATGTTCCAAAATGTTTCAAATATTTTAAATGTTTCAAATGTTTCAAATATGTCAAATGTTTCATATGTGTAACATGTTTCAAATGTTTTAAATGTTTCAAATGTTTCAGTTTGTTTTAAATGTTTCAAATATTTCAAATGTTTCAAATGTTTGTTTCAAATATTTCAAATGATTCAAACGTCTCAAATGTTTCAAATGTTTCAAATGTTTCAAATATTTCAAATGTTTCAAATGTTTCAAATGTTTCAAATGTGACAAATGTTCCAAAATGTTTCAAATATTTCAAATGTTTCAAATGTTTCAAATGTTTCAAATGTTTCAAATGTTTCAAATGTTTCAAATGTGACAAATGTTCCAAAATATTTCAAATATTTCAAATGTTTCAAATATGTCAAATATGTCAAATGTTTCATATGAGTAACATGTTTCAAAATGTTTCAAATGTTTCAGTTTGTTTTAAATGTTTCAAATGTTTCAAATGTTTCAAATGTTTCAAATGTTTGTTTCAAATATTTCAAATGATTCAAACGTCTCAAATGTTTCAAATGTTTCAAATATTTCAAATGTTTCAAATGTTTCAAATGTTTCAAATGTTTCAAATGTGACAAATGTTCCAAAATGTTTCAAATATTTCAAATGTTTCAAATGTTTCAAATGTTTCAAATGTTTCAAATGTTTCAAATGTTTCAAATGTTTCAAATGTGACAAATGTTCCAAAATATTTCAAATATTTCAAATGTTTCAAATGTTTCAAATATGTCAAATGTTTCATATGTGTAACATGTTTCAAAATGTTTCAAATGTTTCAGTTTGTTTTAAATGTTTCAAATGTTTCAAATGTTTCAAATGTTTGTTTCAAATGTTTCAAATGTTTCAAATGTTTGTTTCAAATATTTCAAATGGTTCAAACGTCTCAAATGTTTCAAATGTTTCAAATGTTTCAAATGTTTCAAATATTTCAAATGTTTCAAATGTTTCAAATGTTTCAAATGTGACAAATGTTCCAAAATGTTTCAAATATTTCAAATGTTTCAAATGTTTTAAATGTTTGTTTCAAATGTTTCAAAATGTTTAAATGATTCAAAAGATTAAAATGATTCAAATGATTTAAATGATTAATTCAAATGATAAATTAAATAGTTTAAATGATTATTAATTAATTCTGAGTGTAAAATAATAATAATTAAAATAAATCATAATATCCAATTATTCAAATTTTTTTCATAATTTACCATAACTTCAATACTTTAAAAATGCATAATTCAAATAATTTAAACTAATAAAAACGAGATAAAACTTATGCAGTTATAAAAATATATTTTACTCATTTAAAACATTATTTTTTTAGTTAGTACTAATTAGGCTTAATATAATTATTTAATTATACTTACACAATTTTTCATAAAACTAAATTGTATCCTAAATACTTTGTTAATGTGCCATAAATTCTTATTTAAATGGCCCATATATAAATTTAATATATTCACCGTAATAAATTAATTTTAGGCATATTAATTAATAAATTAATTGACATTTTTCATTTTATTATCCTGAAATTATAAAAATTTATTGAGGAAACAATTTGATCTATGTCGCTTCTTGAAAATCTATTTAGCATTATTTATCTATCAAATAGTACATTTAAATTAATTACAGCCTAGAAAAACACCTCGCTTCGACAGTTAATTACAGTTTTTAATTATTTCGATGTAATGCAATAACTATCATAACTGACTATTACACTGGGCCAGATTATTTTTATGGTTGGCGAGTTTTGAAAGCAACCAAGAAACATCCATATAAGTGGAACGTTGCTGCGTTTCAACACTTTGCAACAAAGAAATTATTAACAAATACTATCAAATATTTCAAATAATTATTCTCTATTATATTAAATTATCTTTGTTGCTGTTGCGACAGCAAAACCGACTTGATGGTATCACTCTTTCGGTCATTTATTTAATTGTTTTGGTTTTTTAGCCGAATGGGCACTATGTGGGGTCAGTCAGGTCCAACCGGGGTAACTCGTCCGATTAAAACAGGACGACATTCCGCCACTCCACCTTCTTAAAGGCGTCAGTTCCAGAAAAAGTGCTGAAAAGTGTGAACACTGTGAATTTTATCAATAAAATTTTTGTCACCAACAATGGTCGGGGGACTTTGAATTTTTAAATTAAAAATAATCAGTCGCACGTGTAAGTAATGAGAATAAATAATAATTATAACAAATATATTTGCTTTAACATCAACTAATTTATGATCAGTTAAATTGGTGTATCACACAAAGGTTACAATAAATGTCAATGCTAATTTTATTATTTAAGTGTGTCACATTTTTGTACGTCACAATTAGGCTATTTTTACCATAAATTGATTATTGGTGATTATTTTATTTAAGACACAAAAGTTTGAAATTGACTTTTGTCTTAAATGATTACAGGTGGTTATTTTTTGTTTTATTAAAGAATTTATAAAATATTAATGGCTAAAAAATGTTAATTTATACATAAATAAGTGTGTCATGTAAATAGTAAATAGTAAATTAACAAATTAATCAATTTTTTAGTAAATACTGCATCAAATGTAACCTTTCCTTTGAATGGATGTTGCAACAAAGTCCCATTATTTCATTATTTAATATTTTAACAACTTTACATTTTCTTGTGAAACCTCTGACCATAGTTATGGTGAGTTCAGAGTTTATGAAATTATTTATGCGTTTTGGTAACACAACGAGTCTAACAATGAGCCGTTCGAAAATCACTGATATAGAGTCGCAGGAGAAGATTTTAACCTGAAGATCAAAGGACAAGGTCGAGTTACCAAAACGTTTCCCAACTGAGTTTCACTGTATGCATTTCTGATGTTGGTTTCTTCATCGTTTTCGTTGTTTTTTGGTATTAAAATCATAGAATTTAGACACGCAATACCACATATAATTATAGTTTTTTGGGGGATAACTGGAATCTGTCAATATCGTAGCAAACTCCAAGGAAATTGGAAAAAGGTCAGCACGAGGCTAAGTTTTCCTCATGTCTGGTCAGCTAGTGTTACCATTTACAAATCGATTTCATTTTGGGTCATTAACATAATTGAAATTATTTTGTTAATTGGTTATATAACTCATATTTATTACCACAAAGCTAGTTTTAAGTAGTTACATACCAAAAATGCCATAAAAAGTCATAGAAACTGGACTAGTTGTGTCTTCATGAGCAGATTAAACTGTTAAATGTGGCTCCAACAAAGTGAAAATACCAACAACAAAGCCACGATAAGAAAGCAACAAATAATTTTATCAATACCATGATACATTTGAACCAAGACATTCCTGTACATCAGGTAAAAGTTACACAGTTAAGATTTGTAAAGACAACAATTTTGCAACTGAAAACAAGGTTATAAACCTTGTTAGCATAATCTAATATTTAGAATATTACGTTTTGTAGCTTCAGGACTTGAAACATTGAATCATTAACTTTTGTCCTTGTGAGCATTTAAAATTATTTTATTATTTATTTGCACCGAATTGGCAAATCCGAAGGAATCCATTAGCCATGAAGGCACAATAAAATTAATTTAAATAACTGTAATTAAATGCTAATTAAATTTTGTGCAACAAGTGGTATCTGCTGAGCATCTTTTGATGGTGTGATGTGCAACTCGAACGATTTAGATTTTAGTATCCCCCAAAATTATTAAGTCAATGGGATAATTAATGTTAAGAAATTAATTGTGACATTCACTTCAATACGTACTTGACTAAGTATAAAATCAATTTAATAATTATTTTTTATTTTAATTACTAGGAAGAACCTACAACGCATTAATGCAATAAATAATACGTATGTAAATTGTGAACTAAACAAATACTCGTATAAAATAATAAAAACTAGTTTACTGTTAATAAGACTCATCAGTGATAATAAATTACAAAAACAATTATACTTAATGTTGTTTTATATTTTCGAATGACATGTTTTAATTAAAAATAAAAAACTGTATCAAGAACTATAGACTCGAATGTTTTTCCGAATTAGATAAATAAATAAATGTTTTTATACAAAATGTGTCAATAAATTTAATCGTTACCTGTCTACACAATATTTACTCCAATTTATATTTATATTTAATTATTATAATATTATTAATATTTAATTATTTTTACAACATAAAATAATTGATTGAATATTAATTAATATATTTAATTTTATTTTTAAATTATAAATTATTAATCAAAAAATTATTGAGGTAAAAATTGTCCAATCAATTTTAATATGGAGAACTCTTCCCTATTGGTCTGACGTCACTAGCTTTATCGCAGCGCATGCGCCATAATTACAACATTATTAAGAAGCATTTATAAATTCTACAATTATTGTAAAAATATTTATTATTTTGTCATAAAATATGATTTTTCACTTAGTCCTTAAATTATAACACATAAAAAATTAGCAGGAGACTGTTTATATTAAATTACAGAATATCTTAAAAAATTAAGAGTAGTATTATGATTATTACAATTATTATTAAAAAAAAATTGTTATTTTGTCATAAAATGTGATTTTTAACTTAGTCCTTAAATTGTAACACATAAAAAATCAGCAGGAAATTGTTTATTTTAAATTAAATTACTGAATATTTAAAAAATTAAAAGTACATTTATGATTTTTACAATTATTATAAACAAAATTGTTATTTTGTCATAAAATATGATTTTTCACTTAGTCCTTGAATTATAACACATAAAAAAATAGCAGGAAATTATTTATTTTAAATTAAATTACAGAATATTTAAAAAATTAAAAGTAAATTTATGATTTCTACAATTATTATAAACAAAATTTTTATTTTATCATAAAATATAATTTTTCATTTAGTCCTTGAATTATAATACATAAAAAATTAGTAAAAAATTATTTATTTTAAATTAAATTACAGAATGTTTTAAAAAATTAAGTGTAAAATAATGATATCTACAATTATTCTAAAAATATTTATTATTTTGTCATAAAATATAGTTTTTCATTTTGTCCTTGAATTATAATACATAAAAAATCAGCAGGAAATTATTTATTTTAAATTAAATTAAATAATATTTAAAAAATTAAGATTAAATTTATGATTTCTACAATTATTGTAAACAAAATTGTTATTTTATCATAAAATATAATTTTTCATTTAATCTTTGAATTATAATACATAAAAAATCAGCAGGAAATTATTTATTTTAAATTAAATTAAAGAATATTTAAAAAATTAAGAGTAAATTTATGATTTCTACAATTATTGTAAACAAAATTGTTATTTTATCATAAAATATAATTTTTCATTTAGTCTTTGAACTATAATACATAAAAAATCAGCAGGATATTATTTATTTTAAATTAAATTACAGAATATTTAAAAAAATAAGTGTAATTTCCATAAAGGTCTTTTTTATAGTAAATTTAATTTTTAAATTAAATTAATTAAATAGCTATTTACATTTTAATAAAAACTTTCTCTTTATATCAGAAATAATTAATTGTCGATATTACACCAATATTTCTAATTATATAAATAATATCTGTATGTATATTTTTGAACAGTCTTCGATAAAGCTAGTGACGTCACAAGCCTGTAGCATCATTATATGACCTGCTCAAATTATTAATTTAATCTTTATAAGTAAAATTTAGTGTATAAACTGTTTGAATGAATTTAATATTAAGAAGAGATTGTTAAAGTGATAAAAAAATGTTAACTGGAAATTGTCTTTTCAGCAGTCATCTTCGATAAAACTATTCACACCAGTTTAAAAATGTGTTCAGTAAATCCAACCCTTTTTTAAGTGAAAAATTAGTATAAAAACTCAAATTAAATGAAACATTTTTGCTTAAAATAATATTTAGATATATATATTTTTTGTTTTATTAATGGGATGGATTAAACAGTGGTATGTTAATTTTTCGACACATTTAAATTAATTTAACTAGCAATATTTCATTTGACCAAGTTAACTGATTTAAAATTAGTTGATTTGTTCTCGTACGATTGGAACATTTAAAATCCGACCTCGACAATAGAAAAGTGAGTTAAAATTTCTCTATCCACTCGCCCCACCCCTGCAACAGGAACGAAATGATCATATCTCACCTATCCAACTATCCACCACGTTCCCCCTCCTCCCGATCAACAAGCCAAGGTACAAATATCATGCACATTTTTTTTCATCTTATTACCAGGGAAGAGGGAAGGGATAATAATGCCAGATTCAGTTTTATACTATAACATTTTCCTAAACTTTTGTAAAAGTGTTTCGCTTTTTGTTGCACCAACAACCGACCATACCGCATGACTTTCGTTATCGGCATAGTTCACAGGAACTGAACTGACATAGTGATAGTACTGCGGCCAGCTGAGCTGAACTTTCGGTTGCGTCTTTCGGTGGTTTTTTCTTTTATCTTCGACTTATTTTATTGTGGTTTAGTGGACTTTTTCGATCGTTGGAGGAGTTGTTTGGACTGCGAAAATGGATACACTGTACGCCGAAGCGGAATACATTTACAGGACGTCCAAACAGAACAACTCCGTAAGTACCCAACTTGATAATCAGAAAATTAAAAAATCGTACCTTTGTCGGTGAAGGTTTGGGCACCTGGCACTGGGTAAATAAACGGCAAGTCTCTTCTGTTCTGTTCTTCGCTGAACGTTTACCATAAATTCCTCCACCTCTCTTTGAACCACCAAGAAGGGACAAAGTAGTTAACCCCATTTAAAAAGTCATTATTATTTAATATCTGAATAATTTTGTTCATAAATTAAAGTTTAAATTAAATATTTCACAGAATGGGAGTTTTAAATATTATAATTGGTGTTTTTATTAAAAATATAAACAAATAAAAATTATATATATTATATATTAAAAATTATTTTTGTATTATATATTAACATTTTTCTTGTTTAAGTAGAACAAATATTATAAATTATTTACAATCAATACAATATTAATAATAAATTTGAATCTTTAATAATATATAATATTTTTACGTAAATAATGAATAATTAATTAATTTGTAATTAACACTTATATTTTGACATACAATGATATTTTGATATTTGAACTATTTTATAATTTTTAAAGTTAATTAAATTTAACAAGAAATATACCTTAATTAATTATATTTACTTTTTTTATTTTATAAAATAAGACTTATAATTACCTAATTGAAAATTAAAAAAATTTAAATAGATAATTACTAATATATTGGATGAAAATAATAATTAATTAAAATAGAAACAAAAATTTTAATTAAATAATACATACAAAGTGTTTATTTCAGTTCCTAGTAACTTCTTAATAATATTTTTAATTTTAATCTAATATTTAAAATGATTAATTATTTAATTACTTTTAAGAATTTTGTTGTTGCTAATTATATAATATTTAATATTTTTATTGTCTAAAATAATATTTTAGTGTTTTTCCTTTTACCTTCAATTCCTAATGACGTTTTTAAATATTTGTTTTAATTTTAAAGGAATTATATTATTTATAATTATTTATTTATTTTAATTTAAATTAGTTTATTGTTGCTAATTAAATAATTTTTAATATTTTTCATGTCTAAAATAATATTTCAGTAATTTTTCTTATACTTTTATTTCCTAGTGACATTTTTTAAATATTTATATTCATTTTAAAGAAATTATAATATTTAAAATTATTTTTAATTCAAATTAATTGTATTTTATTGTTGCTAATTAGATAATTTTTAATATTTTTCATGTCTAAAATAATATTTCAGTAATTTTTCTTATGCTTTTATTTCCTAGTGACATTTTTTAAATATTTATATTAATTTTAAAGAAATTATAATATTTAAAATTATTTTTAATTCAAATTAATTGTATTTTATTGTTGCTAATTAGATAATTTTTAATACTTTTGATGTCAAAAATAATATTTCAGTAATTTTTCTTATACTTTCATTTCCTAGTGACATTTTTTAAATATTTATTTTAATTTTAAAGAAATTTTAATATTTAAAAGTATTTTTAATTCAATTTAAATTATTTTATTGTTACTAATTAGATAATTTTTAATATTTTTGATGTCCAAAATAATATTTCAGTAATTTTTCATATACTTTCATTTCCTAGTGACATTTTTTAAATATTTATTTTAATTTTAAAGAAATTATAATATTTAAAATTATTTTTAATTCAAATTAAATTATTTTATTGTTGCTAATTAGATAATTTTTAATATTTTTGATGTTTAAAATAATATTTCAGTAATTTTTCTTATACTTTCATTTCCTACTAACATTTTTTAAATATTTATTTTAATTTTAAAGGAATTATAATATTTAAAATTATTTTTAATTCAAATTAAATTATTTTATTGTTGCTAATTAGATAATTTATAATATTTTTGATGTCTAAAATAATATTTCATAAATTTTGCTTATACTTTCATTTCCTAGTGACATTTTTTAAATATTTATTTTAATTTTAAAGAAATTATCATATTTAAAATTATTTTTAATTCAAATTAAATTATTTTATTGTTGCTAATTAGATAATTTTTAATATTTTTCTTGTCTAAAATAATATTTCAGTAATTTTGCTTATACTTTCATTTCCTAGTGACATTTTTTAAATATTTATTTTAATTTTAAAGGAATTATAATATTTAAAATTATTTTTAATTAAAATTAAATTATTTTATTGATACTAATTAGATAATTTTTAATATTTTTGGTGTCTAAAATAATATTTCAGAAATTTTTCTTATATTTTCATTTCCTAGTGACATTTTTAAAATATTTATTTTAATTTTAAAGGAATTATAATATTTAAAATTATTTTTAATTCAAATTAAATTATTTTATTGATACTAATTAGATAATTTTTAATATTTTTGGTGTCTAAAATAATATTTCAGAAATTTTTCTTATACTTTCATTTCCTAGTGACTTTTTTTAAGTATTTATTTTAATTTTAAAGGAATTATAATATTTAAAATTATTTTTAATTCAAATTAAATTATTTTATTGTTGCTAATTAGATAATTTATAATATTTTTGATGTCTAAAATAATATTTCAGAAATTTTTCTTATACTTTCATTTCCTAGTGACATTTTTTAAATATTTATTTTAATTTTAAAGGAATTATAATATTTAAAATTATTTTTAATTCAAATTAAATTATTTTATTGTTACTAATTAGATAATTTTTAATATTTTTGATGTCAAAAATAATATTTCAGTAATTTTTCATATACTTTCATTTCCTAGTGACATTTTTTAAATATTTATTTTAATTTTAAAGAAATTATAATATTTAAAATTATTTTTAATTCAAATTAAATTATTTTATTGTTGCTAATTAGATAATTTTTAATATTTTTGATGTTTAAAATAATATTTTAGTAATTTTTCTTATACTTTCATTTCCTACTAACATTTTTTAAATATTTATTTTAATTTTAAAGGAATTATAATATTTAAAATTATTTTTAATTCAAATTAAATTATTTTATTGTTGCTAATTAGATAATTTTTAATATTTTTGATGTCTAAAATAATATTTCAGAAATTTTTCTTATACTTTCATTTCCTAGTGACATTTTTTAAATATTTATTTTAATTTTAAAGGAATTATAATATTTAAAATTATTTTTAATTCAAATTAAATTATTTTATTGTTGCTAATTAGATAATTTTTAATATTTTTGATGTCTAAAATAATATTTCGGTAATTTTTCTTATACTTTTATTTCCTAGAGACATTTTTTAAATATTCGTTTTAATTTTAAAGGAATTATATTATTTAGAATTATTTTTAATTCAATTTAAATTAATTTTATTGTTGTCTAAATTTTATTTATTAGAATTTCAAGTGATTTTTATCAGTTTCTTATATATCAATTATAATAATAATTAATAATTTAATGGCCTTAATTATGAAATTTTTAAAATTTTGGTTGTCTAAAATACCATTTTACAATATTTTTAATCTCAGCAACAAAATTTTTCTCCTACGTTGGTTTATTTACAAGTCTGATAAATGACAGTGTTTAATGAAGTTATTAATTGTATGTAATTTGGCTTCTTTATTAACTAACAATCAGATCAATTTGTACCATAGCAAAACGACAGGATGTGTATATTGCAATAGTAATTTTAAAAATGGTTGCTTATATAATGTTTTGTTTATTAGACTTGATTAACTTTGAAATTACGATATTGTTGATAATTAAAAGTCAATATTGTTAATAAAAACATTTTCCGTCATAAAATATTAAAAAAAAAAATGTGTCGTTAAACCGGGTACTCATTAATGAAAGGTGAGAACGTCAATTAATCTAATTTGCATATTGATGCCTTCAACTTTTGTACGTTGTAAACATTGCAAAATTATGAAATGATACATAGCTCAGCGGTGTTTAGTTTGTTTAAATGTCGCGCGTTCGCAAACGTCGATTGCGACAGCTCCGGATTCAAGTTCAAATCGTTGAAAACGGATTGAAATGCCGCAAAGATCGGGCAATCGAAAGGACTGCGGCCGGTGTAATTGCAAAATTTTAATAAACATCTGTTAGATAATTTCCCAAGCAATTTTGTAATGGTTCCACTCGCGCCCGGTTCTGGGTAAGAGTAAAAATGCGTCTGATGCGGTTGCTGCAAACTAACTGGGTTAGGAATTCAAATTATCCGGTTGAGGCGGACCTAAATGTGTATTCGAAAACATAAATCCTCAATGTATTACTAATAAATTTATTGATTTAAGGTACCACCAAATATATCTTCAAGGAGAAATTTCAAAACATTTTTAAATGTTACATATCAATAAATCATAAGTAAAAAATATCAGTCATTATATTAAAATTTATTTATTCCTAAAAATAAAATCAATATTATTACTACTTAAAAAGCCTGAATTCACTTAAACAATATATTTCAGTATGCTGAAATTTGTATATCAAACTTAACCTCACTTTTCATAGTTGTGTTTCACATTTTAGTAATTAGTATATTTTCTTAACCTCACTTTTCATGGTCATTATTAACATTTTAGTAAATTAGTATATTGTATATTTTCAATAGAATTCATAACAAAATATATCTAAAATTATTTTTTTATGTAAATTTTGTTAATTTTTTATATTAAAATCAATAATTGAATCTTACAAATTGTATTTAAAACCCCTGAATTTATTAAAACAATATATTACAATATGATTAAATTTGTATCACAAACTTAACCACACTTTTTATAGTTATGATTCACATCTTAGTAAATTAGTATATTTTTTTAACCTCACTTTTTATGGTTATCATTTACATTTTAATAAATTAGTATATTTTCTGTAGAATTCATTTTTTATGTAAATTTTGTTCATTTTTTTTTAAATAAAATCAATAATTAAATCTAACAAATTGTTTTTAAAAAGGCTGAATTTATTAAAACAATATATTTCAGTATGCTGAATGATCTATCATAAACTTAACCCCACTTTTTATGGTTATGATTCACATTTTAGTAAATTAATATATTTTCAGCAGAATTCATAAAAAAATATGTCTCAAATTCTTTTTTATGTAAATTTTGTTCATTTTTTAAAATAAAACCAATAATTAAATCTAACAAATTGTTTTTAAAAAGGCTGAATTTATTAAAACAATATATTTCAGTATGCTGAATGATCTATCATAAACTTAACCCCACTTTTTATGGTTATGATTCACATTTTAGTAAATTAATATATTTTCAGCAGAATTCATAAAAAAATATGTCTCAAATTCTTTTTTATGTAAATTTTGTTCATTTTTTTTTAAATAAAATCAATAATTAAATCTAACAAATTGTTTTTAAAAAGGCTGAATTTATTAAAACAATATATTTCAGTATGCTGAATGATCTATCATAAACTTAACCCCACTTTTTATGGTTATGATTCACATTTTAGTAAATTAATATATTTTCAGCAGAATTCATAAAAAAATATGTCTCAAATTCTTTTTTATGTAAATTTTGTTCATTTTTTAAAATAAAACCAATAATTAAATCTAACAAATTGTTTTTAAAAAGGCTGAATTTATTAAAACAATATATTTCAGTATGCTGAATGATCTATCATAAACTTAACCCCACTTTTTATGGTTATGATTCACATTTTAGTAAATTAATATATTTTCAGCAGAATTCATAAAAAAATATGTCTCAAATTCTTTTTTATGTAAATTTTGTTCATTTTTTAAAATAAAACCAATAATTAAATCTAACAAATTGTTTTTAAAAAGGCTGAATTTATTAAAACAATATATTTCAGTATGCTGAATTATCTATCATAAACTTAACCCCACTTTTTATGGTTATGATTCACATTTTAGTAAATTAATATATTTTCAGCAGAATTCATAAAAAAATATGTCTCAAATTCTTTTTTATGTAAATTTTGTTCATTTTTTAAAATAAAACCAATAATTAAATCTAACAAATTGTTTTTAAAAAGGCTGAATTTATTAAAACAATATATTTCAGTATGCTGAATGTTCTATGATAAACTTAACCCCACTTTTTATGGTTATGATTCACATTTTAGTAAATTAATATATTTTCAGCAGAATTCATAAAAAAATATGTCTCAAATTCTTTTTTATGTAAATTTTGTTCATTTTTTAAAATAAAACCAATAATTAAATCTAAAAAATTGTTTTTAAAAAGGCTGAATTTATTAAAACAATATATTTCAGTATGCTGAATGATCTATCATAAACTTAACCCCACTTTTTATGGTTATGATTCACATTTTAGTAAATTAATATATTTTCAGCAGAATTCATAAAAAAATATGTCTCAAATTCTTTTTTATGTAAATTTTGTTCATTTTTTAAAATAAAACCAATAATTAAATCTAACAAATTGTTTTTAAAAAGGCTGAATTTATTAAAACAATATATTTCAGTATGCTGAATGTTCTATGATAAACTTAACCCCACTTTTTATGGTTATGATTCACATTTTAGTAAATTAATATATTTTCAGCAGAATTCATAAAAAAATATGTCTCAAATTCTTTTTTATGTAAATTTTGTTCATTTTTTAAAATAAAACCAATAATTAAATCTAAAAAATTGTTTTTAAAAAGGCTGAATTTATTAAAACAATATATTTCAGTATGCTGAATGATCTATCATAAACTTAACCCCACTTTTTATGGTTATGATTCACATTTTAGTAAATTAATATATTTTCAGCAGAATTCATAAAAAAATATGTCTCAAATTCTTTTTTATGTAAATTTTGTTCATTTTTTAAAATAAAACCAATAATTAAATCTAACAAATTGTTTTTAAAAAGGCTGAATTTATTAAAACAATATATTTCAGTATGCTGAATGATCTATCATAAACTTAACCCCACTTTTTATGATTATGATTCACATTTTAGTAAATTAATATATTTTCAGCAGAATTCATAAAAAAATATGTCTCAAATTCTTTTTTATGTAAATTTTGTTCATTTTTTAAAATAAAACCAATAATTAAATCTAACAAATTGTTTTTAAAAAGGCTGAATTTATTAAAACAATATATTTCAGTATGCTGAATGATCTATCATAAACTTAACCCCACTTTTTATGGTTATGATTCACATTTTAGTAAATTAATATATTTTCAGCAGAATTCATAAAAAAATATGTCTCAAATTCTTTTTTATGTAAATTTTGTTCATTTTTTAAAATAAAACCAATAATTAAATCTAACAAATTGTTTTTAAAAAGGCTGAATTTATTAAAACAATATATTTCAGTATGCTGAATTATCTATCATAAACTTAACCCCACTTTTTATGGTTATGATTCACATTTTAGTAAATTAATATATTTTCAGCAGAATTCATAAAAAAATATGTCTCAAATTCTTTTTTATGTAAATTTTGTTCATTTTTTAAAATAAAACCAATAATTAAATCTAACAAATTGTTTTTAAAAAGGCTGAATTTATTAAAACAATATATTTCAGTATGCTGAATGTTCTATGATAAACTTAACCCCACTTTTTATGGTTATGATTCACATTTTAGTAAATTAATATATTTTCAGCAGAATTCATAAAAAAATATGTCTCAAATTCTTTTTTATGTAAATTTTGTTAATTTTTTAAAATAAAACCAATAATTAAATCTAAAAAATTGTTTTTAAAAAGGCTGAATTTATTAAAACAATATATTTCAGTATGCTGAATGATCTATCATAAACTTAACCCCACTTTTTATGGTTATGATTCACATTTTAGTAAATTAATATATTTTCAGCAGAATTCATAAAAAAATATGTCTCAAATTCTTTTTTATGTAAATTTTGTTCATTTTTTAAAATAAAACCAATAATTAAATCTAACAAATTGTTTTTAAAAAGGCTGAATTTATTAAAACAATATATTTCAGTATGCTGAATGTTCTATGATAAACTTAACCCCACTTTTTATGGTTATGATTCACATTTTAGTAAATTAATATATTTTCAGCAGAATTCATAAAAAAATATGTCTCAAATTCTTTTTTATGTAAATTTTGTTCATTTTTTAAAATAAAACCAATAATTAAATCTAAAAAATTGTTTTTAAAAAGGCTGAATTTATTAAAACAATATATTTCAGTATGCTGAATGATCTATCATAAACTTAACCCCACTTTTTATGGTTATGATTCACATTTTAGTAAATTAATATATTTTCAGCAGAATTCATAAAAAAATATGTCTCAAATTCTTTTTTATGTAAATTTTGTTCATTTTTTAAAATAAAACCAATAATTAAATCTAACAAATTGTTTTTAAAAAGGCTGAATTTATTAAAACAATATATTTCAGTATGCTGAATGTTCTATGATAAACTTAACCCCACTTTTTATGGTTATGATTCACATTTTAGTAAATTAATATATTTTCAGCAGAATTCATAAAAAAATATGTCTCAAATTCTTTTTTATGTAAATTTTGTTCATTTTTTAAAATAAAACCAATAATTAAATCTAACAAATTGTTTTTAAAAAGGCAGAATTTATTAAAACAATATATTTAAGTATACTGAATGTTGTTTCATAAACTTAACCCCACCTTTTATGGTTATGATTCATATTTTAGAAAATTAGTACATTTTTTATCCTCACTTTTTATAGTTATTATTCACATTTTAGTAAATTAGTATATTTTCAGCAGAATTCATAAATGTATCTAAAATTATTTAAAAAGAAAATATATTTCAGAATATATTTCAATATAAACATCCTTGAAGCTTTAAAATTTGCAAGTTGTATTGATAAATTAAGTAAAATTATAGTTATATTGCTAAAATATTTAAAAATGTGAAGTTTATGCTTCATCATTGTTTGTTTATTTGTTAACAACTCACTACTAAAAAATGTAATTCAATTACATCTTTTAAACCTTGAGATTAGTTTTATTGCTTAAATGTTTGAAAGTATTTTAGTGTTTAAATCAGTAACATAATAAAATATAAGAAATTTTAATGCAATTCCCTGTATAAAGTTAGTTTACCTTTTTCAATAAAATGAGGAGATGAATAAGGTTGTACAACTTTCTTCTTTATCCTAATGGTTATTTTTAATTAAAAGTGAGTCTGATGAATCATAAAATTAATTAAAATTACTAAAAGGCAAACGATTTTTGTTTGCCAAATACGAATTCAAGTTTGTTATAAATATTAAAATATGTGTTTAATTGTAAAAATCATTGGGTGCAACATGCTTCTTTGGAATTTCTAATATATTCAGGCTTTAGCAATTTAATGATCTGCATAGCACTAGACTGAATAATGAAAGTTGTAATTGACATGCAATTCTATGTTGCTCGAAGGAATAAGCCAAAATGCGGTTTTGTCTAACGCAAGTGAAAATTAAACTTGTTTACATTACATTTTTAACACTGCACAAATATTTCAGTTTCCATTTTTAATCTTCAATTTATGTGGAATGATCTGACAATTTGTATAATTTGTTTTTTATGGTAATTCCCGCAATAAAGCCCAGAAATAAATGATTTATATAAATTATTCCCATAAATTTTAATTAACCGTGGCAATTATCGCAAAACATGAGTGTTAAAAAACAATCAGGCGGCTTTCGGTGATAGTTTCAGATATCCTATGCGTTCATTGCGTTATCCGGTTTAAAAGGAGCAAAACTGCACTTCGCCGTATTTATTTACAAAATTATAAATAACCGCTGTTCAGTTCATTAATATCTGGGTCGGTCTGTTATATAACAAAAGAGATCGGTTGCATTATAGTTGAAGGATAGATTTACTATTTATTTGGACCTGGATTTCTTGCTTAATGCTTTTAATGTTCTCAATGCACTCGACACTTGACTATGAGTTTTTCCAGTAATCTATAAGATGTACACATCTTTTCTGTTACAAACAACATAAATTATCCACATAACGTATCCTAACCTAACTTAACCTAACCTAACCTAACATAAAATAACGAAACCTAACCTAACTAATTAAAAATAAATAGTGTTATTGACAAAATGTATAATTTGTATCACATTTTTTATCTTAATTTATTAAGAAGAATATTCAGTGATTATTTTTTACACATATTTTCTGTTACAAACAATAACTTAAACAAGCTTACCCTTACATAACAACATAACTTATCCTAACCTAACTTAACTTAACCTAACCTAACCTAACATAAAATAACTTAACCTAACCCAACAAATTAATAATAAACAAAATCCATAATATTCTGCATAATTTGTCCCACATTTTTTACATAGAACTAATTTATTAAGAAGAATATTCAGTGATTACTTTTTACACATATTTTCTGTAACAATCAACAACTTAAACTAACTTAACCTAACGTAACAACATAACGTATCCCAACCTAATCTAACCTAACTTAACCTAACCTAACCATTTAAAAATAAATAGTATTATTAACAAAATGTATTGTTCTGCACAATTTGTGATTATTTTTTACACATATTTCCTGTTACAAACAACTTAAACTAACTTAACCTAACATAATCTAACCTAACCTAACTTAACTTAACCTAACCTAAGCTAATCTAACCTAACCTAACCTAACCAATTAAAAATAAATATTGTTATTAACAAAATGTATTGTTATACATAATTTGTCCCATACTTTTTGTCTGAAACTAATTTATTAGGAAGAATTTTCAGTGATTTTTTCTTTTTCATCACCTGAAAAGCTCATTATTGTACTAATTAGATTATTTAAGTACTTTTCTATAAAAACTTGAAACATTGTATATAATTAAGAAATATATTTAATGATGATATTAACAATATAATTTATTTTTTTATTAGCAATTAATCAGACATTTTTAAATGGTGTCAACTTGAAGGTTAAACAAATATAAATTTTCAATACTAATTGAACTTTTGTATCGAAAAATTACTTTTTAAAGCTTTCCTCCAACATTTTTTTATAGTAAATGTCAAAAATGAATTTTTAACAGTGTTATTAACAAAATTGGTCCCCCACTTTCCTGTTAAATTAATTTATAATTAAGATTAAGTAAGTATTAAAGCTCAGAAGCTTCTTAATGGAAGTGCATTTCAATAAAAACATGTAAACGTTGTAAATAATGAAAAAATTATGAGCAAATCAATTTTTTAATTAAAAAAAATATGTATAAAATAAACAGTATAAGTACCTATGTAAATAATCCTTGTAGTATGTAAAAATTTTATTATTTTATTTTTTATTTTGTTGTAAGTCATTATAATAATACATTAATATTGAGAGACATTAGATTTTAGTACTTTTCAATATAAATGTCAAGACCTAAATATTTCACACGATATAAAAATAATTTTTATTAGTATTATTAACAAGCTGTTTTATTTTCACGATTCGTTCCAGTGTTCTATGTCAAGAGGATATTTTTAATTAAGTGCCTTCCATTATGAGAAATGAAAGGATGATTTGCTAATATCTCATTGCATTTGGATGCCCCCTCAATCTTCGACACTTGAACTCAGCTGTTTGTTGTAATTTTATGGATACACACTATTACTAACATAAATTTGTTTTTTTTTACAAAAAAAGTATAATTAAATTGAAGATTTTTATGACAATTGTGCTGAGTAAGATTTAACATGGTTTTTACTTACTATAATTATGTTAATTAATGTACAGAGTCATGTTTTTTTAAAAAAAATACAACCTTACAAACTTATTTAGTGTTTAATCTTATTTGAACTCTAAAATTTCCACCTCACATATAAATAATTTGGATGAGTTTAAAGAATGTTATCTTCAAAAGTTCTAAAAACTTCAAAGCTTTAAGTTCTTAAACTTAAAAATTTGAACTCTGAAAAACCTGAAAGCTTAAAAGACTTCAGAATTTAAATCTAAGAACTTAAAATATATTAATTAAATAAGAGTTTCAACATTTATTGGAACTAATAAATTTCCACCTAACATATAAATAATTTGGATCAGTTTAGACAATTTTATCTTCAAAAGTATAAAAAACTTCAAAACTTTAAGTTCTTAAGCTTAAAAACTTGAACACTTAAAAACAAAAACTTAAAGACATAAAAGCTTCAAGACATTAATCTAAAAACATAAAATAAATAAAGAAAATAAAAGATTCAACATTTATATTTCTATTTATCTAATTTGGCAATACCCCAACATTTTTTACGACTGCTCACAGATGAAATAATCCATTTCAAAACCGACAAAATCATTCGTTTAACTAACGAAGACTAAGAAATCGTTGCATTATGTTTTATTAATTCAATAGATGAACTAGTTCAGATATTTATTCGTTGTACATATGTTAGTTACATTATATAATTCAGGAATCAACGAAATTTCTGGTTGCGTGCTGCACAAATGATTGTGTCCAATTTACAACGTCTATCATTGAAATTAGTATAAGTATATGTCTTTGCTGTCACGAGACTTAAATTAATTAAGTCACTCACTAAAATATAATTTTGTTTTTGTCTTATTTAACATGCTAAAGCTCCTCAATATTTTTAATATTTATTGATGTTATCAGCCAAGGTTCAAACTCAGTTAAAGATCCTTCAATAATTAATAATATTTATAGGTGAAATTGGAGTTTTTAATAGTTTACCTTGGTTTTAAAACCCACAATTTTAAGTTCTAAGGTCGTATCTACAACAAATTCTAAATAATTTTAATAAATGGTCACGAAAAGATGAATTATGGTATTGATGTTACACAAATATTTATTTAAAACTTTAAACAATACACAAAGGAACTAAAAGTAAAACAAAAGAGACAGTTACTAAACAATTGCCAAACTATCATTGCACATTTTGTTCAACATGCTGTACTATGTGTTAAAACACATTTTATTAAATTGAGAAATTTCATAACGTTTTGAGTCTTTATCAAAATAAAAAAATATTTAATAAATATATTGACAAAGTAAATAATAAAATACAAACATTGTTTACGTGTAGTTATTAAATGAAATAAGTAAAATAATTTATTTCTGGTTTAGTACACAACTTAATGACATTGTAAAGGAAATGTTGCGTCGTTTACACATAATAACTTTTCAACGACAAATTGTTGACATAAACCTTTGGGGGCATTTTTTATGCGTGCTTAAAAATAATGGTATTAATAATTTAAATTGCTATCAATAAATACAACAATATAATTAGTTTTATATTACAATTATCTGTTTCATTAGATACCATATTATTTAGAATATAAATTTTTAAATTAAAAATTATATATTGTGACAAATGAAGGTTAAAAACAATCAGTAATAAAATGTACATTTGCATCTACATAAAATCATTAATATTAACATTATTAAATACATAAATTTGAACTGCAAATTCTAAAATTATTATTAAACTATTTATTTATTTATTTTTTATGATATTATTAATGATTTATTTCATTTAAGTATTTAATTTTTATTTTATATTAATTATGATTGATTTAAAACTTTCATATTTAATGTTCAATAACCAAAACCATATAATTTGTAGAGAATTTGTTGAAACCATCCGTTAAATTTACCAAATATATTATTATATAAATTAATTTAAATTCAAGCCTTAAGTGATCCTTAAAATTTTAATATATGTGTAATATTATTATATTCAATGTTAAAAAATTCAAAATAACTAAACTACTGTGTGTTTTTTGATGATTTGAGGCCAATGAAAATTTATTGGTATTTTTCAGAGGTCAGTTAACTAATAACTGGTAATCTTAATTAAATTGATGTGTGTCAAAGATGTTTATTAATAATATAATGTCAATGAAAAACTAATAAATATTGGTTGTTTTTTGAAAATTATAAACAATGTTAAACATAATAATAAATTATGTATGTGATTTCAGGATATTGCAGGAGTTCTGAAGCTGGTTGTAGACAGATATCACAATGTAGTTGATAGGATAAGTGGTAAGTTTTTATTATTTATCAAAATTATTTTCCTAATTAATTGTTACGATTTAATTATTGAATTTTATTATATATATTATATTTTACTATAAAAATTGATTTTATTGTTAAAAAATAATAATAAAATATTATATTAAGGAAATATTAAACGAAAACTATAAATTTTTATCGTCTAAAATCATCCATATATTAATAAAAAATATCAAAAATGTTGTGTTATAAACACATTTAATAGAAATAATAATAAAACATGATTAAAAAAAAAAAGTGAACCAAAATATAATAAAAATTAGTATTTAAAACTTTAAAATCATCCATAAATGTATAAAAAAATATATAAAAATTGTTTTTCTTATTATTCTTGTTGGTGTTATAAACATATTTAACAAAAATAATAATAAAACATGATTTTAAAAATGGTGAACCAAAAAATAATAAAAATTATTATTTAAAATTTTAAAATCATACCTAAATGTATAAAAAAATATATTAAAATTGATTTTCTAATTATTCCTGTTGGTGTTATAAACACTTTCAACAAATATATTAATAAAACATGATTATACAAGAAGATTAACAAAAAAATGATAAAAATTATTATTTGAAACTTTAAAATCATCCATAAATGAATAAAAAATATATTAAAATTGATTTTCTAATTATTCCTGTTTGTGTTATAAACACATTCAACAAATATATTAATAAACCATGATTATAAAAGAAGATTAACAAAAAAATGATAAAAATAATTATTCAAAACTTTAAAATCATCCATAAATGTATAAAAAAATATATTAAAATTGATTTTCTAATTATTCCTGTTGGTGTTATAAACACTTTCAACAAATATATTAATAAACCATGATTATAAAAGAAGATTAACAAAAAAATGATAAAAATAATTATTTAAAACTTTAAAATCATCCATAAATGTATAAAAAAATATATTAAAATTGATTTTCTAATTATTCCTGTTGGTGTTATAAACACTTTCAACAAATATATTAATAAAACATGATTATACAAGAAGATTAACAAAAAAATTATAAAAATTATTATTTAGAACTTTAAAATTATCCATAAATGTATGAAAAACTATATTAAAATTGATTTTCTAATTATTCCTGTTGGTGTTATAAACACTTTAAACTAAAATAATAATAAAACATGATTTTAATAAAAGATGAACCAAAAAATAATATAAATTATTGTTTAAAACTTTAAAATCATCCATAAAATTATAAAAAATATATTAAAAATGATTTTCTAATTATTCCTGTTGGTGTTATAAACACTTTAAACTAAAATAATAATAAAACATGATTTTAATAAAAGATGAACCAAAAAATAATATAAATTATTGTTTAAAACTTTAAAATCATCCATAAAATTATAAAAAATATATTAAAAATCATTTTCTAATTATTCCTGTTGGTGTTATAAACACTTTAAACTAAAATAATAATAAAACATGATTTTAATAAAAGATGAACCAAAAAATAATATAAATTATTGTTTAAAACTTTAAAATCATCCATAAAATTATAAAAAATATATTAAAAATCATTTTCTAATTATTCCTGTTGGTGTTATAAACACTTTAAACTAAAATAATAATAAAACATGATTTTAATAAAAGATAAACCAAAAAATAATATAAATTATTGTTTAAAACTTTAAAATCATCCATAAAATTATAAAAAATATATTAAAAATGATTTTCTAATTATTCCTGTTGGTGTTATAAACACTTTAAACTAAAATAATAATAAAACATGATTTTAATAAAAGATGAACCAAAAAATAATATAAATTATTGTTTAAAACTTTAAAATCATCCATAAAATTATAAAAAATATATTAAAAATGATTTTCTAATTATTCCTGTTGGTGTTATAAACACTTTAAACTAAAATAATAATAAAACATGATTTTAATAAAAGATGAACCAAAAAATAATATAAATTATTGTTTAAAACTTTAAAATCATCCATAAAATTATAAAAAATATATTAAAAATGATTTTCTAATTATTCCTGTTAGTGTTATAAACACTTTAAACTAAAATAATAATAATACATGATTTTAATAAAAGATGAGCCAAAAAATAATATAAATTATTGTTTAAAACTTTAAAATCATCCATAAAATTATAAAAAAATATATTAAAAATCATTTTCTAATTATTCCTGTTGGTGTTATAAACACTTTTAACTAAAATAATAATAAAACATGATTTTAAAAATGTTGAACCAAAAAATAATAAAAATTATTATTTAAAACTTTATAATCATCTAAATATGTCTTTAAAAAATTAATAATAAAACATTATTTTAATAAAATTTGATATGAATAGGATAAAATATAAATTTGGTGTTATTTTAGATCCACGAACGACAGACTGGCCGCTGATGCAAAGTCCCCTGCCCACCATAACAATGGTCGTCACATACTTGTACGTAATCCTGATCCTCGGACCGAGATTGATGCGAGACCGAAAGCCGTACAAGCTCAGGGAAGTCTTGATCGCCTATAACGGAGCACAAGTCCTGTACAGTCTCTTCATGTTATACGAGGTAACGAGGGAGCGTCGTCCTTTGGCATTTTACTAAATTCATTCTCCAAATTGGCAAAGTGAAATAACTAAACGAAGGTGAAGTGACTCATAAATGCATTTTGCAACTGACATCTTTTGGGCATTTAAAAATTAAACTTTTTTGTAGGTCAGAACCTTGACTAGTAATTAATAAATCAAAACCTTGAAAGCACACTTCAAACAAAATTGGAACTAACGTTAAAAAACCACTTTTATACGTCGACACAGAATTAGTCGGTGTTTAAACATTTATCCAACAAGTCAATGTTAATGTTAAGATTGTTTACAGAAAGCGGGAAGTTAACATAATATACGCATTATCTAACAACCACTGATCTACCTCAACGTAAAATGAGTGAAATCCTTTCGTTCGCGACTTTCTCCTTGAATCGGTGTGTCCTTGAAAAAGCCATGGCGTGCGACCTTGCAATAACGACGCACGTCCTTGCAGCGAAAGCCAGACGATTAATGGTACCTGCTAAACGTTACGTGTCTGCAAACGTTATATAAATCTACGGTCGACTAAGCTACGGTAATTGTTTGACAGTGAAATACTCGTAGAAATTGTGAATGATTCAATTTATAAACTATTTTCGATAATTAATCATAAAAGGGTTCAAAAATCAATCAAAATTTCTTTATTTTTATAGTTTTTATTAATTATTCATTTTAAATTATTAATTATCTACTGGGAAAATAATAATAATAAATAATTTTAGTAAATGATAAAAACTTTACTAATTATTAAGAAATTTGGATAAAAATACCCTTTGGTTTAATTAATAATTCATAATTAATTGAGTCTATTATATTTTTTATTAATTATTTATGTCAAATTATTAAATATCTACTGCCAAAATAATTCTGTATCATTTCATTAAATGATAAAGGTAAAAATTTTATTAATTATTAAGAAATTTGGACACAAATACTCATTGGTTTAATTAATAAATCATAATTAATTAAATCTATTATACTTTTTATTAATTATTTATGTAAAATTATTAAATATCTACTGCCAATAATTCTGTACCATTTTATTAAATGATAAAGGGAAAAATTTTATTGATTATTGAGAAATTTGGACACAAATACTCATTGGTTTAATTAATAAATCATAATTAATTGAATCTATTATACTTTTTATTAATTATTTATGTAAAATTATTAAATATCTACTGCCAAAATAATTCTGTACCATTTTATTAAATGATAAAGGGAAAAATTTTATTAATTATTAAGAAATTTGGACACAAATACTCATTGGTTTAATTAATAAATCATAATTAATTGAATCTATTATACTTTTAATTAATTATTTATGTAAAATTATTAAATATCTACTGCCAAAATAATTCTGTACCATTTTATTAAATGATAAAGGGAAAAATTTTATTAATTATTAAGAAATTTGGACACAAATACTCATTGGTTTAATTAATAAATCATAATTAATTGAATCTATTATACTTTTTATTAATTATTTTATGTCAAATTATTAAATATCTACTGCCAAAATAATTCTGTACCATTTTATTAAATGATAAAGGGAAAAATTTTATTAATTATTAAGAAATTTGGACACAAATACTCATTGGTTTAATTAATAAATCATAATTAATTGAATCTATTATACTTTTTATAATTATTTATGTCAAATTATTAAATATCTACTGCCAAAATAATTCTGTACCATTTTATTAAATGATAAAGGGAAAAATTTTATTAATTATTAAGAAATTTGGACACAAATACTCATTGGTTTAATTAATAAATCATAATTAATTAAATCTATTATACTTTTTATTAATTATTTATGTAAAATTATTAAATATCTACTGCCAATAATTCAGTACCATTTTATTAAATGATAAAGGTAAAAATTTTATTGATTATTAAGAAATTTGGACACAAATACTCATTGGTTTAATTAATAAATCATAATTAATTGAATCTATTGTACGTTTTATTAATTATTTATGTCAAATTATTAAATATCTACTGCCAATAATTCTGTACCATTTTATTAAATGATAAAGGTAAAAATTTTATTAATTATAAAGAAATTTGGACACAAATACTCATTGGTTTAATTAATAAATCATAATTAATTGAATCTATTATATTTTTTATTAATTATTTATGTAAAATTATTAAATATCTACTGCCAAAATAATTCTGTACCATTTTATTAAATGATAAAGGTAAAACTTTTATTGATTATTAAGAAATTTGGACACAAATACTCATTGGTTTAATTAATAAATCATAATTAATTGAATCTATTATACTTTTTATTAATTATTTATGTAAAATTATTAAATATCTACTGCCAAAATAATTCTGTACCATTTTATTAAATGATAAAGGGAAAAATTTTATTAATTATTAAGAAATTTGGACACAAATACTCATTGGTTTAATTAATAAATCATAATTAATTGAATCTATTATACTTTTAATTAATTATTTATGTAAAATTATTAAATATCTACTGCCAAAATAATTCTGTACCATTTTATTAAATGATAAAGGGAAAAATTTTATTAATTATTAAGAAATTTGGACACAAATACTCATTGGTTTAATTAATAAATCATAATTAATTGAATCTATTATACTTTTTATTAATTATTTTATGTCAAATTATTAAATATCTACTGCCAAAATAATTCTGTACCATTTTATTAAATGATAAAGGGAAAAATTTTATTAATTATTAAGAAATTTGGACACAAATACTCATTGGTTTAATTAATAAATCATAATTAATTGAATCTATTATACTTTTTATAATTATTTATGTCAAATTATTAAATATCTACTGCCAAAATAATTCTGTACCATTTTATTAAATGATAAAGGGAAAAATTTTATTAATTATTAAGAAATTTGGACACAAATACTCATTGGTTTAATTAATAAATCATAATTAATTAAATCTATTATACTTTTTATTAATTATTTATGTAAAATTATTAAATATCTACTGCCAATAATTCAGTACCATTTTATTAAATGATAAAGGTAAAAATTTTATTGATTATTAAGAAATTTGGACACAAATACTCATTGGTTTAATTAATAAATCATAATTAATTGAATCTATTGTACGTTTTATTAATTATTTATGTCAAATTATTAAATATCTACTGCCAATAATTCTGTACCATTTTATTAAATGATAAAGGTAAAAATTTTATTAATTATAAAGAAATTTGGACACAAATACTCATTGGTTTAATTAATAAATCATAATTAATTGAATCTATTATATTTTTTATTAATTATTTATGTAAAATTATTAAATATCTACTGCCAAAATAATTCTGTACCATTTTATTAAATGATAAAGGTAAAACTTTTATTGATTATTAAGAAATTTGGACACAAATACTCATTGGTTTAATTAATAAATCATAATTAATTGAATCTATTATACTTTTTATTAATTATTTATGTAAAATTATTAAATATCTACTGCCAAAATAATTCTGTACCATTTTATTAAATGACAAAGGTAAAAATTTTATTGATTATTAAGAAATTTGGACACAAATACTCATTGGTTTAATTAATAAATCATAATTAATTGAATCTATTATACGTTTTATTAATTATTTATGTCAAATTATTAAATATCTACTGCCAAAATAATTCTGTACCATTTTATTAAATGATAAAGGTAAAAATTTTTTCAATTATTAAGAAATTTGGACACAAATACTCATCGGTTTAATTAATAATTCATAATTAATTGAATCTATTATACTTTTTATTAATTATTTATGTAAAATTATTAAATATCTACTGCCAAAATAATTCTGTACCATTTTATTAAATGATAAAGGGAAAAATTTTATTAATTATTAAGAAATTTGGTCACAAATACTCATTGGTTTAATTAATAAATCATAATTAATTAAATCTATTATACTTTTTATTAATTATTTATGTAAAATTATTAAATATCTACTGCCAATAATTCAGTACCATTTTATTAAATGATAAAGGTAAAAATTTTATTGATTATTAAGAAATTTGGACACAAATACTCATTGGTTTAATTAATAATTCATAATTAATTTAATCTATCACATTTTTTGTTAATTGTGAGATTTATTTTAAAATATTAAATATCCACAGGCAAAAAAAATCTGCATAATTTAATGAAATGATAATTTTGTTTGAGACAAATCTGTTTCTAATTATAATTGTTAACCTTGATTACACAGTTATTAAATCGACTTATGCAAAATGAATTTCACGGTTATTTCGCCTGTGGCGTTAAAAAGGTACCTGTTTTCGATCAATGAACGTTACGTGTTTCTCCAACCTTAGAAAAATTACAAGGTAAACTTTACTACAGACTTAATTGGATATTCATTAACATTCGTAAACAATAATGGTTAACTGTAAATTTCATTTATTTTGGCATAAAAATAGACGATTATTTTATTTTACAGTTAATAATCAGCATTAGATATAAACATTTACTGCTAATGGGATTCTTTTTACCGTTCTGTGTTTTGAGGACAAAAATTTCTTGTCATTCTATTACTAAATTATTCTTTTTTCAATTGGGCCAACTAATTTTCTGTTGATTAATTATATTAAAAAGTCACCAAATTTTCTATTAATTTTAAGAAAAAGTCCTAAATTTATATTAATAGGTTAATAAATGTGTTACACAATTAATTAATATACAAAAAATATTGTAAACATAATATTAATTCCCTAATTTTATTGTAGAAATAATTAAATAACTAAATAAATATTTAATTCAGTTACAAACTTACCAGATAATCAGGATGGCCGAACAACTATCGAATGCACGTTATACTGGCACAAGCTTTACTGTTAAAATGAAGAAAAGTTGACAATAAGGCACACAACAACATTTAATTACAAGTAATAGTTAATTTTTAAAATGAACTTAATGGCTTTTAAAGAATTAAATTTACGATGCCACCTATACTAAAGTTACATTTTGGGGCACTAAACCTATTGTAATAATTTTATCACACATTATTCAATTTTATGTTAAAGAGAAATTCACATTCCTTGTAATAATATGCAGTAAAAAGATGTTTTTGAGCCCAACATTTTATTGTTTTAGTGTTGATTAATGGTTTTTGTACACTCACTTAACTGTACTTGTGTGAAAGAAACCATCATTTAGTCAATAAATACTAAAATTGTGCTTATTTAATTACGTTTTCCAGTTATGACAATTAAAGTCTCAACAAACACTGAAAAAAGAACACCCTACTTCTTAATATAGTCTTAAAAATTTGAATATTATTTCAATTTTTGTCAGAGACTTCAACTGGTGATGAGGAGACGAACCCTAAATATTTAAAAAGTTGGCCAAAATCATTCAGAAAAGAAAATTATTAACTTTTCAGAGGTCTTTTGCTTATTATATTTATTTAATTAATGGTCCTGTCATATGCTGTAAGAAAAAATTAAGGGCTTACTGCAATAAAAGTCACTCGTTTCCTGTATTAATTAAAAGATTTAAAGGCTTCAAAAAATATTTAAGGAGAACCTGAAGGAAATGGAACTGAAATTTAGTTGGGGGACTGTGAGAAGAAGGGATGAAGGATTGTTTGGCCAAAGTCCTGTTTGTTTAATTAAACCCATTTAGTCAGCTTAATTCAGAAAAATGTCTGTAACATTTTATATAGACTAAGTAAATATTAGTTGTTAGAATAGATTATAGAAAACAACATTAGTATGTAATGGAGAATTCAACTACGGATGACAAAACGAACCCAACTTTCAACAGTTTGCAATGTTTGTTAATTAATAAATCAGTCTATTAATTTATAGTTTACAAAAGCCAATTAATAATGGCGTATTAATCCAATTGATCTTTTGATCTCATTGTTAAAGCAATGAATGAATCAGCTGTGAAACAGTTTACGTTCGATAATAATACGTTATTCAGTTCGTAACGAGTTCATTGACTGACATTAACGTTTGATTTCGCAACGGAACTTGCTACACAACCTTCCTTCTTACGCCGATTTAATGATTTACATTTGATCACGTTCAATATCAAGGCTGACTTCAATGTCACACTTATTCATCCACGTAATTGATTTGTCGTTTTATTGGTTTCAGCATTTGATGAGTGGATGGTTTTGGGATTACAGCTACAAATGTCAACCGGTCGATTATTCGGACAGTGAGAAGGCAATGAGGGTAAGTTTTTTCTGGTTGTTGGTTTACGTAATTAAAATGAGTCAAAGGATATTCCATAAGACAGAAACTGGATGTTAAAAGCACATTAGAACATGTTATAAAAGACTTCATTTAAACCGTTGCTTAATATTCAATTATAAGATTAGTAATGAAACATTTCGTAATATTTAAATAACAAATTAGATTTGTTACTGATGAGGGAACTAATAAATTACATTATAATTTTCTTTACAGTCCAATTAACATAATTATTATAAGTTACAATTTTACACTTGTGCTTTAAATGTGTGGTTGTTTTTCAACAACCATAATATTGTATTTCGACATAATTAATGAAAGTTTGAAATATATATTATGTTACATTAAACCAGATTAACAAAATTATTTTAATGGACTTTTTGATTGTTTATAATTAATTAAGCTTATGGTTTATTTGCTTACCAACTTTGTTATAAAAAGTTAAAAACAACCAAAATCATTATTTTTAACAAATTCAATTGTTATTTTGTTATTTTTTCAATTAACAACAATTCTATACTACTCGTTGACTTTTAATTTATAAATTATATATAATTTATCAATTGTTGTTAACCATAAAATTAGAATTGTTTCTTTAAACATTAAATTAAGTTTATTTTTAGATATAATCTGTGTTTTCATTTTAATATTTTTACTTAAATTATATAAATAATTAATTATAAACTTATTATTATAATTAAAATAATATAATAAACATTTCCTGTTAATTTGTTTAATTTTTACATATTTTAATAAATAAATATATATTTTTCAACAAATTTTACTGTTAAAAATAAAACAATACATTAATTATTAATCTTTTTTTCAATTTTAAATATTTTATAACAAAAATACAATTTATATATTTTTTTGTATATTTTTTTATTTATTTCATTTGTTATAATTTAATAAATAAATAGAATAAAAATAAATAAATTAATAAATGTGTAGTTCAAAAAACATAAAAAATAAATTAATTAAAAATTATTTTTATAAATTTTAATTATTTTAAACTAACAAAATTTATTTATTTATTTATTATTATTATTTTAATTATTTTTATATTTTAATAAATAAATAAATTTCAAAAATAATAATGAATAAAGTTCAAAAAAAATAATTTTCATCAAATTTTACTTTAAAAAAAAAATTAATAAATTAATTAATCGTTTTAACATAAGTAAATTAATACAATTTATTTATTTTTTGTATATTTTTTTAAATTATTTTATTTTTTACAATTTAATAAATGAATAAATAGAACCGTAAATAATAAAAAAATGTAAATATTATGTTAAATTTTATTTTTTTCTTTAATTTAGTAACAAAATTCCCCAAAGACTGTTTTCCACTGTTAACACATTATAATTTTTGAATATTACATAATTTAACAACAGTCTATTTACACAAACAATCGTAAACTCCAAACTAATTATATTGATGACGTTAATCTTAACAAAGCAACTTTGCAAATTCATAATTTAAACATTAACTTATTTTTGTTGTGGGACTCTTTTAGTCACGACGTTTATTACGGAATAAAATTGACCTCAAAATTAATTCATCATACATAACATAACATCATCGTTCATTCTAGAAATAATATTAACAATAAAAAATAAATGTTACAGTTAGTTAAATGTGTGGTTTATTTATTAGCAAAAAATTTGCAAGTTTAAATAACAAGATAAGAATTTTAAAAGTATAATTTTTTGTATTATGTTTGTGTTTACAATAATTGAATTGTATATTTTATTTATTTAAATATTCCTTCAACTAAATGCCTAATTATTTATTTATTTTTTTTTATTAATTAATTATTTAAATTATTTATTTATTTTTTATAATAAGGTATAATAATTTGTTTATTTTCAGTAATTAGTTAATTAATTATCTTTTTATTAATTAAGTACTTAATTTATTTATTTAAATTTAAACTAATAATATTTTGTTAATTTTTAATATTTAAATAATTATTTATTTTTTATTAATTAATTTCATAATTTATTTATTTAATTTTTATTTAATTGTTTAAGATAAGAATTTTAAAAGTATAATTTTTTGTATTATGTTTGTGTTTACAATAATTGAATTGTATATTTTATTTATTTAAATATTCCTTCAACTAAATGCCTAATTATTTATTTTTTTTTTATTAATTAATTACTTAAATTATTTATTTATTTTTTATAATAAGGAATAATAATTTGTTTATTTTTAGTAATTAGTTAATTAATTATCTTTTTATTAATTAAGTACTTAATTTATTTATTTAAATTTAAACTAATAATATTTTGTTAATTTTTAATATTTAAATAATTATTTATTTTTTATTAATTAATTTCTTAATTTATTTATTTAATTTTTATTTAATTGTTTAAGATAAGAATTTTAAAAGTATAATTTTTTGTATTATGTTTGTGTTTACAATAATTGAATTGTATATTTTATTTATTTAAATATTCCTTCAACTAAATGCCTAATTATTTATTTTTTTTTTATTAATTAATTACTTAAATTATTTATTTATTTTTTATAATAAGGAATAATAATTTGTTTATTTTTAGTAATTAGTTAATTAATTATCTTTTTATTAATTAAGTACTTAATTTATTTATTTAAATTTAAACTAATAATATTTTGTTAATTTTTAATATTTAAATAATTATTTATTTTTTATTAATTAATTTCTTAATTTATTTATTTAATTTTTATTTAATTGTTTAAGATAAGAATTTTAAAAGTATAATTTTTTGTATTATGTTTGTGTTTACAATAATTGAATTGTATATTTTATTTATTTAAATATTCCTTCAACTAAATGCCTAATTATTTATTTTTTTTTTTATTAATTAATTACTTAAATTATTTATTTATTTTTTATAATAAGGTATAATAATTTGTTTATTTTCAGTAATTAGTTAATTAATTATCTTTTTATTAATTAAGTACTTAATTTATTTATTTAAATTTAAACTAATAATATTTTGTTAATTTTTAATATTTAAATAATTATTTATTTTTTATTAATTAATTTCTTAATTTATTTATTTAATTTTTATTTAATTGTTTATTTAGTTTATTTATATTGTTTATATAAACTAATAAGATATAATATTTGGTTTATTTTCAATAATTAATAATTCTTTTATTAATTTATTACTTAATTTGTTTATTTATTTAATTTTATTATTTATTAATCAATTAATAATCAATTTATTTATTTATTTAATTTAAAATATATCAATAATTATAAACAAAAAACTTATTATCATAAAGAAATTTAGAAAATCACTTAAATAAACAGAATAATAAATAAATAAATAATCAAATAAATATTAAAAATAAACAAAAATACATTTGAAATAAACAAAATCATAGGAATTTAAATAATGGTGGAGGCTGTTCATTTTTATTTTTTATAAATATAAGAAAAAATTCTCAAAATTGATTGATTCTTGATAATGTAATTAATTCATTAAATAAATTACTTTTGTTAATTTAAAATATTTTGCTAAATTCTACTGAATTCTATGTACCATATTTTACATAATTTATAAAAGTGTGTCATGTGACAATTGCAAATCTTTTTTTGTAACACTTAAAAGTGATTTATGGTAATAAAAGTTTGATAATTAGCAAATTTCTCTTTAATATAAAGATATTTTTGCAACAATCCCGAATTGTCGGATGTCGCAACTGACAAACAAAGTCGAGTGGCACTAATCCGAGCCGAAAAAATCGATCTAGGATTTGAGAAATTGTAATTATTCCAGATGGCCAACCTGTGCTGGTGGTACTACATCTCCAAGCTGTCCGAATTCGCCGACACCGTCTTCTTCGTGATGCGCAAGAAGGAGAGCCAAATCACGCTGCTCCATCTGTACCACCACAGCCTCACGCCGCTGGAGACGTGGATCCTTGTGAAATTCCTCGCAGGTATGTGTCACGTCGCACACGCACCTCCCCGTATCTCCGTATCTCCATCCAATTTCCTAACGCCGTTCGGAGTTGCATCAATGGGTGCGTTCCGTTTGGATTTCTGGTTCGTTGCCGAAGAAGGTGTGGAAATCGTCGGCCCGTTCGCATTTCACGCCGATCCTTTGTCCGATTTCGATGCGTTACTTCGATTTTAAATATGTTGGACGGAACAAAACGAAGTGCAATTGCCAATTGGTAATTGGGGTAATTAAATAAAACGTGGCGAAACCGTTTTACAACATTTATCAACAAAAGCTGTAATCTATGGATTAGACAATTACTCTTTATTGCAAATTACAATAACTAGAGCAAATCTGATTTTTTACGCTTTAATTTCGTTATTGTTAATCTATGTACATATGTACGTTATCCTTTGTTTAAAATAATCTTCATTCTTCATTTTAAATTTAAATATAATAGATATTTACAATTTTGGTGGGTTACTGCCCTAATTTAACAGAAACATGTATAATTAATCACGTAAACTAAATTTAATTATTATATTTATTGATTAAAAAGATTTTTGTGTTTTATATATTTATAATAATTATGTAAAAAATTAATAATTAAATATTAATTAACAATTTTTTTTAATACTTAAATTCAAGTATTTAAATATAAACATTAAACCATATAATTTTATTTTTCTAAATTATTTATTTATTATTACTCAAAATTTTACACCAAAATAATTAATAAATATAACTATTTTAGGCATTTTTCTACATTATTTATTTAAATTTATTCAATCATATACACTAAGATTTTAAAAAATTCCACCCAAAATAAAGAAAATAATTCAAATTATATTAATTTTTATTTTTTATTTTTCTCTTCAATAATTTACAAAAATTTTTGATCTTGACCTTTTTTTTATATCTTATTACTTATTTACTTATTTTTTAAATCATTTATTAATTATAATTTATTATTTAACTAATATTATTATATATTTTTCAAAATTTTATAAAAAAATAATTAATTAAAATAACAAATGATTACAGAAAACTATAAAATTTAAAGTTTATTGTAATTTCTAACTATTTTAATCATTAAAATCATTTTTTTTTTATTTTAATTAATTTATTTAATATTAAAAAATCCATACAAAATTAAGGAAATAATTAAAATTATATTAATTCTAATTTTTTATATTTTTCTTCAATGATTTACAAAGATTTTTAATCTTTAAGTTTATTTTATTTATTTTTCAAAATATTACTCAAAAGTAATTAATTAAAATAAAAGCTAAATACAGAAAATTTTAAAATGTCATTAAAATTGTTTTTCCACTTCATTATTATTTTATATTTTAAGAAATTATATGGTTATTATTAAATATTAGAAAAATCTAGAAAAATAATAATTGAAATTATATTAATCATAATTGAAATAATTGAAATTATATTAATTATAATTTTTTATGTTTCTCTTCAATGATTTAAATAGATTTTTAAACTTCAAATTTTATTTTGTATTTTTGATTTAAAATTATTTATTAATTAATACTTATATTTATTTATTATTATTTATTAAGATATTATTTATATATCTTTCAAAATTTTACAAAAAAGTATATTGTGACTTCTGTTTTATGTAATTAAAATCATTTTTCCACTTTCTCTATTAAAAATTTATTCAATTAACTTTATTTATTACTGTACATTATTATTATTATTACATTAAATTATTACTATACAATTTATATTTTAAAAAATTATATAACATTTGTGATTTTTTGAAAATTTTATATTATTATTTTTAATTTATTTTACTTTTATATTAATGTTTTTATAGAATTTCAATTATAATAATTAATTAGACTTATATAATTAAATTTTTATTATATATTTTTTAATATTTTAATACAAATATTTATAATAACTTATTTATACAAATTTATAAATTTGTTTATAATTGTAATTAAATAGTAAAATTAATTTATTATGTAAAAATGAAAGAATCATTAGCAGAACATTTATTACAGTACTGTTAATTATCTCATTATGATTCATCATATTATAAAAATTGTGTCGAAACCATTTACAAACATTTGTAAATCGAAACACAAATGATATTAGTTAATAAAACTAATGCTTAAAATCCTGAGAATACACAAACCATGAAACAAATGCAGAAATAGATGAATTTAACAATCCTTTTTTTGTTATGTATTAACTAGAGCAGATCGAATATTTTTCCATAATAATTTCTTTATTTTATTAGTTTTTATTTGTTAAATTTCTTGTTAATTAATTACACCAGATCATCAATTTAAATTTTAACAATTTATTCATTAATTTTTAACAATAAATTATTTACGTAAAAGTGTGTTGAAATGTTGGCATCAAATCTCAGATTGTCCCCCTTAAGTTTCCCAAATTGATCTTTGTTTTGCAACTTTTTCATTTGCAACACAATTTAACAAAATTATTGATTTTACTGGCATCATTTTTTTTTGCGTAATTAATCGAACGAACAGTGCGTTTTGAAATTTTAGTGAAAAGTTGCCTCGGTCGCAATTATAAAATCGTTAGTTTCAATTAAAAGGTGGTGCTGGATTTAAAATCCAGTCGAACGGTTTTCATGCGATTGCAACAACAATTTACGTATTGCCCCACCATTAATCATTGCCTAATCGGCCACTTTATGTTGCCATTTGAAAAAAACGTCGGGCTGAATTGTACAGAACTGGTTAGAAAGTACGTTAGCGTAGTAAAATATTGCCGTATCCTTTTGCAAATATTTAAATCCACCATTTTATTGTGTGCGTGTGTGTGTGTGTGTGCAGCACATAAATGGCAAAACTAATAAACAAATTAATTAAAACACATTTTATTTTGTATTTATAAATAAAACTGGCCACTAAGGACCATTATTACTTAAAATAATCAAGAAATCTCCAAACACACCATCTAGACCATCGGTGCTAAACTACCCCATCTTAAAAAATCTAAAATAATCTCCAAATATGAATATAAATGTTAATTAGAGGTGTAATTTAAGGGAATTTTCATTTTAATCAGCTAAATGTATTGAATTATTTAACTAATACCTCATACTATATAAACCTTCGGTGTTAAACTCCTCCACCTTAAAAATAAATGAAAGAAATTTTTAAAAATAAATAGAAATGTAATTTAGAGGTGTAGTTTAACGGTATTTCCAATTTAAACAGTAAAATTTATTGAATTAATTAACTAATAATTCTTAACCCTCGGTGCTAAACTCCTCCACCTTAAAAATAAATGAAAGAAAAATCTAAAAATAAATTGAAATGTTAATTAGAGGTGTGGTTTAAGGGGATTTTCATTTTAAACAGTAAAATTGTGATGCTAAACTCCTCCCCCCTTAAAATAAACAAAAAATAAAAGGTCTAACACTGTCAAACTTTGATATTTTTTTACTTTGAAACAAAGACAAGGTTAAAAAATTAATATATAAAACAAACTTTCATTTTTTGCATGAAATCTTATGCATGCTATCTATCAATGTTATTAAAGTTATTATCCAAGTTATTCATTAAACACCTTATTACTACAAGTGTAGCTGCAATTTCATACTCTCTAAGGTTAACTATGTGTCATTTCAAACATTGGTGTGAAATTCTTCGCAGAGTATTGCACCAGAACAGGTTGTCTGGAGGCAAGGCAATAACAAAGGTAATAGATATACCGACCTTCAAATTAGATTTTTTAACAAAATCTTAAATGTTTCCTCCAATAATAGTTTCTCATTTGGGTCAAGGTTTGCGGTGTACAAAACACTAATTACTAACCTGTGGTCAAATATTTAATTTAACTTTAAAATTTTATAATGTAAATCCATTTTGTTTTGCTATTAGGTCGTTTAAATATTAATTAATATCGACCTTTTGCAGGTGGACATGGAACCTTCTCCAATTTGATCAATAACATGGTGCACGTGGTCATGTATTTCTATTACATGGTTTCGGCCATGGGTCCCGAATATCAGAAGTACATCTGGTGGAAGAAGCATTTGACCACCATCCAATTAGTAAGTTTTAGAAGATAAATTGATTAGATAGAATCACACAGGTTTTAAGGAAACCTTTGAAACAAGTCTACTTCAATTATTACATCTTCAAACCAACTTGTCAAGGAACTTTTTGTAATTAAATCATGTTGTTAGCTTAGCTTCAGTTCAATTCAATTTTTCCTTGTCAAAGTCATCTGATCTCATCACCTTTCTAAAGAATATTGATGCACTCCTTTGACTTTTCAGCTGCAATTCACCTTGGTGTTCGTCCACTCCGCCCAGCTGCTCTGGTTCGACTGCGGCTACCCAAGATTCATCGGGCCGCTCCTCCTGCTCCACTCGACCATCTTCTTCGTGTTCTTCTCGAACTTCTACTACCAGACGTACAAGAAGAACGCCGCCAAGCAAATCAAAGCGCAGTAGATTAGTATTTATATATCACAATTTGTTTTTGTATTATTTTTATACGTACGACACTTTGATTTTATTAAAATAGTATATTAATTAATAATTTTAAGTGCGGGCCAGGATTTTAAAAATGTGATAAGAGTTTTTACATTTTTTCTGTAGTTTCAGTAGTTTGTTGCATAATGGACGTGTGCCATTCAAAGTAATCTGTACCATACAGGACGTTTTAATTCATGTTTCCTCATGTGATTTTAATAAAATCAAAACAGCGTGTTAGTGTCATATAATAACAAGTTTTGTACCTCAACTTGATACACATGTACATATTCTAGCATATTTAGGATTATAATAAGGCATTTTTGTACTATATATTTGTAACCTAGTCATAGAGCCCTGGAAGAACATACGTATTTGGTTTGTAACAACGGCAAACTTCATATTGGAAAATGAGTTTCACATACCTTTAACTTTGAAAAGTTATTCTTTATAAACCAAAGAGATGTTGAAATCTTCTAATGAATTTTCCAGTGTTTAAAGGGAATGCAATGGAGGCTAACAAATTTTCATATTAAAATTTAATAGGGTGGCCTTTCTTTGCAAACTCAATATTTATAAATATATTTATTATGTCTTCATAAATAATAATTAGTAATTAATTTTAAGGATTATTGTAATGTTTGCTCAATATTTTATATTTTCTAATAAAGAAACAAGACAATATACATTTATTTTTTATTGAATTAACATGTGACCAAATAATTCATTAGTATTAGTAGTGTTTTTGTTCCTGGTTCCTCTCTGTGTGATAAATCTGACCAACATAAGACCAATATTTGATCTCTCAATGAACTGAATTTAATGAGCTCTGCCACTAAATTATTCCTACAAAACCTTATATACGTCTGAATCCTGAAAGAGACAACATGAACAATAGAGACAGTAAGTCTCCCACTGTGGGACAGACTTCTTCTGTCTTGAAGGTGTTGAAATTTAGTTTTTGGACTAAGATTGCACCCAAAAATTGCATGGATATCTCTCCTATTTTCAGTTTTAAACTTAAAATATTCATATTATTATGATAAAATATGTAGATTAAATCCAAAAAAAATCAGCTGAGTAAGAGATTGTTTATTCGCATTGTGTACGTGTTTATCTTGAACAGAAATCTTAAAATTATTACTTAAACGTGAGGAATTTATAAATTTGCGAGGAATGTATGACTAAAAATAATTTTATTGCATTGTTTGTGATTCAGGTTTATGGCACGTCCAAGTTAGGGTATAAAGGGTTTTACAAGGAGCAACACAAATACAATAGATTTTTTTATTTAAGAAAGAGTAAGTAAAAAAATACATACAACAAATTACCTGAACTAAACCTATAACAAATATAATTTAATAATTAACAATCCAATATATCTACTACCCAATCAATTATCTCTTAAATCATTTTCGTATTGTTTTTGTCGTAAATACAAAAGTGATTTAATAGCACCTAAAATATTTAAAACATATTTTATTGCTAACCAGAATATGACGCACTTTATTTTATTAAAACATGTTGATTATAAAGTTTTAAAAAAATTGTATAAAATAGATTTCATAATTCAATTTAATGTACAAAATAATATATACAAAATTGGAATTTTATTAAAACAAGTTATATACATTCAATTTAATAGTAACTGTTAATTTTATTAAATTTTTGCCTTCATTTCATGACTGGTTATTAAAATTTTTTTTGTTTTTATTTTGTGCATATTACTACTTGATGTGTTCTACACTTTTATAAATAACTTTAAGTACTAAACAAAATTACATGGGTTCTGTTAAGTGAGAATTCTGCGGATTTTTGGAACTATTTAAATATATTTACAACTTGTAGAGAACTCTAACTTAACACAAAAACTGGATAAAATTGAGCAAATATCTTTTTAGTCATCATATTTTTTATATGATGCCCTTCCGGATCATGAACCAAGTATATTGCTTGTAAATAAAATTTATTTTACTTAAACCTTAGAAACTATAAAGGAAATAGTGTCTAGAAAGTAAATTTTCAAGCTGATTTGCGTCTGTATAAAATTTTGAAAGACTCGGTGGTCTAATATAAAAAATTATGGCAATCGTCAACTAAGTAATTAATGTCTTACTTGTGCGGAAAATTAAAAAATATGACTCATTAACAATTTAGACAACCCAGTATAGCACTTTGCATGTAATAATCGTAGTTGGTCGAGGTACAACATAAGAAGTACATTGATAGGTGTTTTAGTTAGAAGGTTTGATCTTAAGACACACAATTTGCTACACAGGTCACCCACAACAAATAGGAATCTACCGCTAAATTAAATATCTAGTTGCACCTGATTATCTCTTTAATAATAACGTCTTTTACGCACTAAATTCGTACGCCAGCAATCACTGGGCCTTTATTCTGTGATGGACCGTGCCGTTCGTGTAATAATCGCTGGCCTGGCTGACGCCGTTCTCTTTGGCGTAGCCGTTCTTCTTGGCGGCGTCGCCGTTTTGCAACGTGCCGTTCTGGGCTTTGGCCGGTTTCCTTCTCTGGTACGTCTGGTTGTAGAACTCCTTGAACAGGAAGAAGAACATGACGGCGTGCATGCCGATCCACCAGACGAAGGCACGGGGGTAGTTGCAGTCGATGAACAGTAGCTGGAAGGCGTGGACCATGATCGCCACGAATTGGACCTGCGGCAGATTCAATTTAGTGTCTATAACTAAGGCGGATACTCAGATGAGGCACGTGAGGCAAGGCCTCACCTACGAAAATGATTTTATTGACAACGTTGATTTAAACAATACATTTTTTATATTTTTATTCTTTAAAATTGATTATAACTTAATATTTATACAAAGGTAGAGGGTTAACCAACAATTTAGCAAGCAATAGCAGTTTCCTATTAAGTTTCAATGAATATTGAGTTCTCCAGAGGCACTTTTAAATGTGCCTCTTGGCGCCAATCTTGAATATTTGATTTCAACATTTGCGCATGAGCTATAAGGTTGGGCCATTGCTTGGTGGGGGAGTTGAGGCGTGCCTCTAACCAATTAGAGAACTCCCGTTTCAAAAACCACTTGAACGTGTCTGTATCTGGTGTATTCAGTTATAGAAATTTTGATTAAATGTATTCTTTTTTTGTTCAGCAGGAAATAATTGTAGTCAACCCAGAATACACGACATTTTCTAGGTAACATATAATAAATAAAAAGTTTTACTTGTTTCAATCAAATATTTTAAATAAATAATAATTAAAGCACCATTGTGAGTGTACTAAATATGTTTTAAAAAATTATTAGATTAAAAATTTCAAAAATAGACAGAATACAGTTTAAAAAATTAGTGATTTTTTTATTTGGCTTTAGTAACAAATAATTTAAGTTTGTATTACTGCATTCCTTTAAATAATATTAATTTTTTGGTACTAAGCCGTTTAAACTATTAAGTACTTTGTTTTTAATAAAGTTTATACAATTTTTTTGTATTTTTTCCTGTTCCTAAACCAGTTTTACAGTTACCCACAGAGGCAATGCAATCTTACCATTTGGAAGGTAGTAAGGTATTTCTTCCACCACAAATACTTTTGCATGGAAGGTCCTAAGGCACTCAACATGTAGTAGCTGTACATAACGATGTGAACGAAGGTGTTCAACAAGCCGAAGAACGTGCTATGGCCGCCTGTCAACAAATAAGGCAAAGTTCATTGAAAATTACTCATCTTAATTGTAACTTACCCGGTGTGAACTTAACGCCGAACCAAACGGACATTGGCATCACTCCGTGGTGGATGACGTGCAGCGTGCTGATGTGATCGTTCTTCTTACGTAACACGAAGAATATCTGCAATAACAAGAGTTTAACAAACTCAAATCGGCCGTTAAACAAACACTTACAGTATCCATGAACTCGGTGAACTTTGAAAAGTAGTACCACCAGGAAGCGTGCACCATCTAAGGAAAAAAGATGTTATACATTTGTTGTAAATTCGTAAACCTTGACTTAAAACTTACCCGTATTGTACTAGGTTTGTTGCTGTAGTCCACAGGTTGGCAACTAAGGCTGTACTCTCCTGTGAACCACCCGCCCATTCCGATCTGGAATTTAATTTGTTTTAGTGACGAACGATGGGAATTTACGGAAAACTTACGCTGTAGAAGAGCCATGTACTGAACACCACCTGAAGGAAGTTGTAAACTACTAAAGTGTTCTGCAGTTTGAATGGTTTTCTGTTTTCCATTAATTTTGGTCCCAAAACCTGAGGAAAAATTGTTATATAACTGAATACATTAAATCCGGCTTCTATTGACTTATTGGAGACTGAATTAATACGAAATAAATTATATTATTGCCTTGACATATGCGGAAAAAATTGTTTATTAATTTTGTAGGAACACACCACATACCTTTACTACATATACGTATGAAAGACATATTCCTAAAGTGTAAAATGGACTAGACATAAACGGCCAATCTGCTGTACGAGGATCTAAAAATAAAAATGTACATTATTTTATTAACTGGAGAAGTAGTAAAAACAACATTGTTATTTAATTTACGACTTAAACATAAAATGTAAAAGGGAATATCCAAACTTAAAGTTAAATTTAACAAAGTATCCATTGTCTTCAAGCCACAAATTAATTTTATCTATGATTGAATGACGTATTTTAAAAATTACAGTATTTAATTTTACATTAACATGGATACAAAAACGAGAATATTAGAAAGTCCCTTGATTCAAGAGCAAAGATAAACGTTTCAGGATACTCAGCTTTCACAAAAGCTCTTGGATATGAAAGCAATTTGGTTTTTTACATTTTGTAACACTCACCTTGATATTTGTTGATATATGAGTTGATGGTTCTGAATGAGTTGACGACGAAAGCCATTTTAATAAATCTGAAATCGAAAAAATAATTAATTTGTTGTTTGTTCTTTGAGAAATTGTGGTTTCTATATTCCTTGTTAATTATTAATGTATTAAGGCCTAAAAATATAATAATTGTATTGTAATATAAGATTGTAAATAATAAATTTGTGATTTATTAGTTTAATAAACTTGATAAGAATATGTGAAACTATTAAATAAATTAAAATTTTACGTAATTTATAAGCAGCCCATAAATAATGCAATCTGAGTTGCATAACTGCAAACACCACACTTAATTACTGATATAATTCATGTAAATATCATAAAAACCGTTAGTGGATCAGAAAGTGAAAGACGATTGATAATTTATAAAGGAACAGGTGAAAATATTGCACAGCACATTTGTACATTAGTAAGTACATGAGGCCGACAATCAATTCAAATGTTGTATTGAACATTTGTCAGATACATTATTCACCAAACAATTCCGACGTTCCATTTCATTCCGACCTTTAGCACAGAATATTTTAACATGTAAGTTATTTGTGAATTATTTTCCGATGCGACCTGACAACACTGATATATTTAGAAAAGATGGAAAGTCCGTGCTTGTGCGAATTTCAGGGGGAAAGACAAACACACCGGAATAAATATGATCAATTGCATTAGTCACACGCATCAATCATTTCGTTTAATACCTATTTTTAGGCATAAAAAGTTTACACGGGTAAATTCATAAAAAAATGCGGTGCGTCAATTTGCAACGCTAGTTGCATAAGTTATTGAATTTAGACTACATAAGTATTCGAAGATGTATTTGTTAATTTCAATTAATTTATTCATCAAAAAGTAAATATATATATATATATATATATATATATATATATATATATATATATACAAGGCGTTTCTGAAATGGGTGGTCAAAAATTGGATCCCGGTTGCTCAAAAATTGATTTCTGAAATGGGTGGTCAAAATTGGATCCTGGTAAGTCAAACATTTCTTCTCATATTTCAGCATCCTAACCTAAATTAACCTAACTTTATTCATCAATTTCATGTAGTATTAATTGTTCTTAATCTTTATGTTTATGCAAAATTGACTGAAAAATAGAGTACTTAAAAATGAAGAGAACAAAGGTAATTAAAAGATTTATTTATACCCAACTCAAAAACAAAGGCAAAATTTTATAATTCATCAATTACCTAACAGTATTTATTATCCAGTCTGTATGTTTATATATTGGTTGAAGAGTGAACCAGGTTGAATTGAAGAAGAAATACTGGACAAAAAGTTATTGTTTGTTGTCTGGATTTGAGGGTAAAAATAAAAGTCATTAACTTTATCAAGAAAATATTCTAAAATGAGTGGTCAAAATTGGGTCCTGGTAGAACAAAAATTGTTTTGTTCTCATATTTCAGTAACCTAATCTAACCCAACCTAACCTAACCTAGCCTAATCTAACCTACAACTTCATGTAATTCATTAATTATCTATAATTTCTATATTTATACAAATTAACTGAAAAGTGGGCTACTTAAAAATGAAGACTCAATTCAAGAACAAAGTAAAGTTTATAATTCATTAACTACATAACAGTATTGATTGTCCAGTCTGGATATTTATACATTGATTGAAAAGGGAACCGGGTTGAATTAAAGAAGAAATACTTTTTGTCTAAATTCAAGAGTAAAGATAAAACTCAGTAATTTCATAATAAAAAAAATAATAGAGTAGAAAAGGAATGAGGAAATAAGAATTTGAAGAGTAAATAAGCAATTCGAAGCAAATTACTCATTTAATCAGAATTTTGATCTTCCTCTAGTTTTCCCCATGATTAAGAAATTGAGGTCAAGGCGAGAACGCACCGTTTGCAACTAATTCGATGGTTTGATAATCTATTTCAATTGAAAACGCCCACGCTAATCAAGCCTCCAATGTCAAGTTCGATATCGCGCATCTGCATTATATAAACGTTGTTGAAATGTAGTGAAAGTGTGCATTAAGGTATCCATTTCAAGAGTAAAACACCGATGGGAAATTTGGTTAAGTTTGGAGCGGGTTTAAAATTTAAAACGGCACGTGACATTTGTTTCACATGTCTTATTGAATTAATTAATGTGTGTACTAATAATTATAATAATTTTGCATGCACAGACCTAACTAATTAAATTCTAGTAACTGTTTAAATAATTGTTTTAATGGAAAATTGAAAAAGTTTATGTAGAAAATTCGCAGTGTAATTAAAAAGCATTTAATTGCTTCGGAATAGATTTAACCAGTCACTTATATTAATGGCATATTAAATATTGACCAGCAATTAATTATCTTACATGATTGTTTGCAATGATAAATGAAAGCCTCCAATAAAACACACGGATTTAATTTCATATTTAGATTCTGTGCTGAACTGGATTCTATCTAAAAATTTACATTTAAAATTCAACTTATTTTCAGGATATAAAGAAAAAAAACTTTTATAGAAACCTCAAAAATAATTGAATATATAAAAATATATTTACAAATCATTTTTAGGTTGATTGTTCACAGTTTTTTTTTATGCAAATTGAAAAAATCAATTTCAAACCTAATTTAAAAATTTAAAATTCATTGGACATCTATTGTTATTTATGTAGATAATTTTTAATGTTTTTTTTACTGGATATTTAGGGACAAAAGGTTTATAGAAAACTTGTATACATTAAAATATACTTTTAGATCATTTTTTAATTGAACATTTTTTAATTATATCAATTTATTTAATATTTGTTAAAATGAATTTAAAAATTATAGTATATACTTTATATTTATTTAATTCTTAAAAAATTAATTAGTATATTAATAATTAATCATTTTTCAATTGGTTATTCACTAATTTAATTAATAAAATTCAAAAAAATATATGAAATTAATTTATATTTTATTAATTATTTAATAATATTAAATTTATATGTTGTAAAATTAAGAAAATAAATATTTGTTGAAGGGGAATTAAAATTTAAAGTCCCTCCTTTGCTTTCCATTTATAAAAATCTTATAATTTAAACTATAAAATGAAACCAAAAGAATATTTATGTTTCTAAAAATATAATATGAGTGGATTTATTCAGTTTTTTGTTCCAATAATACTTTCAATCGAAATAAACTTTGAGGAATTCAGTGAATTTAATTTAAAAAATGAAATAAAAAAATACTTACAATTTAAACTAGTTTGTATACACACTCTATCACAGACAACTGAAACAAAAAGAAAAAACAATGAGTAACACGAACAGAAAACAATCACAATCACATACACTTGGAAAAAAATTCCTGAGTTGTGGATTGAACAAAAACTCTCGTTCGAATAAAACAAAATAGTTGCCAAACCGACTATTATACGAAAACTATTAACATAAATTACTCTTCTGTCTTTTACTAACGACACGCTGATAAGTGCTATTAATTGAGCCTAAGTACGTCATGTCATAATTACGGATTATTTTTTCACGTACGCGGTGTCAACGTTCAATCGTCAACGTTTTTTGGGGTTTCTACAAATTTTCCTTCATCGACGTTTAACGACCGACTCGTGCAAACGGCTTGTCTCAACGAAATTAATTTTTAACGACGGATTGTGCAACGATTTTTGAAAACAAACCCATTAAATTTTCATCAAAATATTTTTAATTTTACGCCGGATTAGCCGGCCAAACCGCAACGTCGAGACGAATGGCAAAATCGACCGCAAATTACGAAAACCAAAGTGCAGTGCGAAGTTGTGCGTCGTTCCCAAAGAGGTACGATTCAAAAACTGAGGCGGATTCCTGGTCGAAATTTTTACATTCGACGCGTACGCACCGGGAATATTAATAAATTGTCGCAAGTCCGCATACTTTGAACATGTCACAACTGATGGATTCGTACGAGAAAGCAACTCTTTAATTTTACACGTAACGACTCAACTTAATTATCAAAATCTATTGATTAATGTGCGCAATTTTCGATTATTAATTAAATTATTGATTGATTTGGGCACTCGACACATTAACAAAATTAATACGTCTATGAATAGTTAATTGGGGAACGTGAACGATCACTTTAAATTGTTTGCCTTTGATATGTAGGTTATAATGTTTTAGTTAAAATCAACTGCAACATTTAATTAAATTGCCTCATTATAATAAATTAAAAAATTACGTCTGCATTTTTAAATTGATTCAATTTGTTTTAACCGGTAAAATCTAATCTCGTCAACTTGTTTATCATTAATAATTTAATAAAATTACTTTTTTTTAATCAATTAATAATATAATTTATTATAAATTAAAATAATATTTTTTTTTTTCTCAATGGATTCAAAGTTTTAGGTTAAGTCGTTACCTAACCTCAAACATTGGATAATCAATTAATAAAATATAAAATAAAAAATACATTTTTAAATTAATTATGGTCAATTTAAAGAATAAAATAAAGATGTTAAAAGTGTTTGACTTCCAATTTAACACAATTTTAGTATAAATTAAAACATCAAAATTGTTTCTCAATGGATCTTAAATTCAGGTTAGGTCGTTACCTAACCTCAAAGATTTAAATCATGGAATAAGTGACAAAGAATTAAAGAATATAGAAGTTTCTTTTAACAATATTGTTTTATATATATGGTAATAAACTAATAAGTCAAATTTGAAGAGAAATTATAGTTTTAAAATCGATTCAATTTCAACAATTTCATTTAATGAGTAATCAAGATCTAATCGTGAATTTGTATCGATTATAAACATGACTATAATGTTATTTTAATTATTATTAATTAGTTGAAATTGTTTTATTTAAAAACCAGATTCCGAATTTAATACAAATTCCAAGGAAATTCGGAAATTTAACATTGATATCTAGTTTAAACAGGACCTTAAAAAATATAATTAGCATAACTACAGAAAAAGCAAATATTTGCATATCAATTTATGATTTAATAAAAACTAAACAAAGATTAAGGTTTATCCACTTGTTTCTAGTGTAGAAAAAATTGAATAAACAGATAAAATTTCTATTCTATAAATCTAAATTTATGGACTAGACGTATTACACAATAGTTTATTGGAAAATTTTAAATAAATTTAAAGAGGAACAAAGTAATTTAGACATACCTCTTTTAATTAACTTTTAATCATGTTTATCTATTGAGAGATTTTTGAAAACAAGGTTAGACTGGCTGAAGGTAAATCGTTTTTGAATAAATAATAAATTTGACAAGCTCCAAATTAATAATAATTAATTGGCTCAACTAATCACCTTTAATATTCTTTGGATAGTATAGGAAATGACTGCAGGAACTTCTTTCCCAAACCCTAAAATTAATGAGCAAATATTTGCTTCATATAAAACAAATTGTCAGTCACCTTAGAAATTTTTTTTTGGTCAAAAAACCCACGTAGAGGTAAAGTTCAAGTTCGCGTTTTACATAAATCATTTGCTTCGCAGCTCAATCCCAAACTACTGCGTTTTCAGCATTCCGTTTTGGTCTCGTCGATCCTTGATACGACGTAATTATTCATCATAGCAGGAAGTTCTTTAATATTATCCAAAAGGATTTTTCCTGCGAAGGTCGGTTTGGTGCTGTGTTTTCGTCGAATAAATGCATAAATCAGAAGATATTTCGCCTAATGAATGCCACAGAATCAAGCAAATCTGTTGATCTGGGCTTTTTACATTATTTTATAGATTGATCAAGGCCGCATAATTAATTGTCGTGGAAACCTCCAATATATTTTTTTACATAAATGTTTCCAGTTTCAAACTGAAGTAGATAATAAGGCAACTTTATTTAAAATGCTATTAACGGATTACTTGATTACTTGATTATAATCTACAGGTTTATTAATATTCATATTATTTATACAATTAAATAAATTCGACTAGGAAACAATTAATTATGACAATTTTTTTTGCTTCTAATTATTTTTTCTTAAATCATTGCTGTGGTACCACTCAGGTACTAAAAGAAGAGATGAACAGGAAGAACAGGAAGAGTTTATTTAATTGTCCACTTAATAAATGGTCCCCTTCAAAGAGTTCTAATTATTTCTTCTTAAATCATTGCTGTGGTACCACTTCAGGTACTGAAAGAAGAGAAGAACAAGAAGAACAGGAAGAGTTTATCCAATTGTCCACTTAAAAAAATGGTCCCCTTCAAAGAGTTAGAAGAGAAAATACTAAAATTAAGGAGTTTTAACACTGTTAAATAAGTAGGTCAACATTAGAAGAATGAGAAAATGACCATTGTCCAATTTAAAACAAATTTGTTTTATAAATTAAAGCAACGTCATTTTTCCTTGTACCCCTACCCCTAATTATAATAATTATAATAATTATTAGCCATACAATTAATGTAATGTTCTATTGTGAACAACAGTAAATAGTAAGTTTTAACAATACCATAATGAGTTGATGATTTTGTTTTAAAATTATAAAAAATCTATTAATTTAAACAAATTAAACGTTGTCCTCGAAGAATCAACGGTTGAGAATCAGTCTTGACAATATTGTTGCCTCGCCCAACTCAAAATAAGAAAAAACTTTCTTGTAACTGATGTAACGCCATTAAAAGGAATGTATGTTGAAACGAGACATGTTTCACAGTATCTGACATAATTTCTCACCTTGGTTGATGATCAATTTACTACATACGATTATCGAACGTTCTTTCAACCAAAGGTCGATACAACAGATGTAAATTAGACGAGGCATTGCGAAATGTTTACTATTGTGCTGTTAAGTCACTGCTGCGTAGCTTAAATAATGTTTTCTTTTAAAATTTAATTGTTTATGGGTCTATTAACATTAATTGTTAATAATTATGGATGGAAGTGTTTCTGTCCTAAGACAAATACTCATCTCATACTCAATTATAAGTTGTGGGTAAGTACCCAAAAGGGTATTAGAAGGAATTTGGGTATATATCTGATGGAGAAGCAATATACCACAGTACTGATGATGATGGCCAAAATTGGTACCATTATTCAAATGTTTAAGCTTCAGGATCAGAGTTCAAACCTGACTCGAGAAGAACAAATTGAAGTTTATTTCTTTGAAAGTGTTAATTATGGTCTGAAGACCTTTGGAGGCTCATTGACAACTTTCAAGATCATAATAAAGTAAAAAATAGTTTAAGAACTAAAAGAGCTGAAAGCATTACAAAATTACAAGACCATCTTCTGGTCCAATAAATCAGAGTACTCAAATTACCAATATTGTAATGCTTTATTCAAATGTCATTTATGACTAGACTCACTTTATCAATTGTGTTTTTTACACTTGTTTGACACTAAGTAACCATGAATAATGTTTATTATCACCATTTACACAACAATTGATTTTTTTGTTTAATTCACAATAGCAATAATGAATAGTGTTTTGAAGTTTCTGTCATTGTAAATGGGAAAAAGCAGTTTTTTAACAAATTATTGTTTTAACCCAACTCAGGTAAGTTGCCATTAAGATAGGCATGAAATTTACTTAAATAAATAATTCCTAAACATAAAGTGCTGTGCGTCCAACAGGCAGAATATGTTAGTTAATCGAATAACATTATTCCAACTCGGACGGAATAATTCATCATGGGGGAAATATTGATGAATAATTATCATTTGGTAAGTGGATGTAAGTGAAGTTGATCTGTGCTGTGATGGGTTTGTTTTCATTGTGCAACGTTGCTGCTTTGTAATGTGTACATATTTGCCGGATTGGCCAACCTGGTGGTGTCTTTCCCAATGCGAGACATCAATGAAATTTATTAATTAGCCGGACGAACAAGGTCGCCGAATGCAATCAAATCTATTCGTGTGAAAAGTGGCCGTATATATGTTGACAGACAAATGAAATTTATTCAAATGGCTTACAGATATTATTAATAATTGTTGCCATTTTTCGTATGACGGAGAAGGTTATTGCTTATCAGTTAACGTGAGGACTCACTTGCTTAATTCCTCCTTAATTGAATTTTGAAGTGACATTTTCTGAATGGGAACTCTGACGCACTTTGACAGACTTTTATAAAAGTCCAATTTTTTCTCTTGTGCACCTTTACATGACTAGAAAAACTGAACTACATTAAAAATATAATTGGGTATAATTTTAATTGGTAAATATTAAGTTTCTTAGTATAATAAAATAATAATAACAATTGTAAACAATTTAGGTAACCATAAATACGACGAAGTTCATTGTTCACTTAAAATTTTAAGATGTCTTCTTTGATTGATTGATCTAAAAAATCAAAAAATATATTTAATTAAAAAAATTAAGGAATAATTTCAATTTATTATATTCTTGTTTAATTTAAATGGATAATTAAGATAATTATAGAATTAAAAAGATTAAATCAATAATTTAAAATTCTTAAATGAAATTAATGAAAATTAAATTATAAAAAATAAAATTAGTAATTTTATAAATAAAATAAAATTAATTAAGAATAAAGTAATTAAATTAAGAAAAATAATGAATTAAATAAAAAAGAAAAATAAAATTGTCTATTTAAATTACTATAATTTCAAAAATTAAGCTTAAAAAATTAAAAATAATGAATTAAATAAAAAAAAAAACATAAAATATAATATAAAATAATTAAATTAATAAATAAATTTATAAAATTTAAAAAATTAAAATTAAAAAATTAAGAATAACAAAATAAAATTAATAATTTAAATTACAGAGAAAAATTAAATAGTCAATTCAAATTAATATAATTTCCAAATAAAAAATAAAATAATAAAATTAATAAAAAAACAATTAAATTAAAAAAAAAATGATAAAATTATTAATTTAAATTTATAAAATTCTAAAAATTAAGAAAAATAAAAAAAAATTATTAATTTAAATTAAAAGGATAATTAAAATTGTCAATTTAAATTAATATAATTTCAAAAATTAAGCTTAAAAATGAATTAAATTAAAATAAGTATAAAATTGTCATTTTTAATTAAGAAAATTTAAAAAATTAAGCTTAAAATGTTAATAAAATTAATAAAAAGACAATTAAATTAAGAAAAATAATAATAATTTAAATTTATAAAATTTTAAAAACAAGTTAAAAAATTAGGAAAATAAAAAAAATAAAATTACTTATTCAAATTAAAAAGAAAGAAACAAGAAAAGAAATTAAGCTTATACAATCAAAAATGGATAATTCAATTAATAATAAAATGAGTAATTTAAATTTATACAACTTAAAAAAATTAAATTTTATACAAATAAAAAAAAAACAATTAAATTGAGAGAAATAATAAAATTAATAATTCAAATTTATAAAATTTCGTCGAAAATATTAATTTAAAATTATGGTCATATTTTTTACTCCATGGAAGAAAATTATCAACAAAAAAATATAACCATTTATAGTAATGAACTAATTAAATGTAAAATAACAATTTAAACTTTATATGTACAATTGCAATTGTCAAAAAAATAAAGTACATTTTGGTAATTATCAATTTTAAAACAACAAAAAACCAATTTAAAAAGTAATTTTCTAATTCTAATTATAACATTAGTAAACAATTTTAACAATTGAACACTTAACATTTTGTTGTTAATTAAGTATTTTAGCAAAAACAAATCTAACATAGTATTAAAAATGTGATTAGTTTGATTAATTCAGGTCCAAAGGATAGTTTTAAATACGGATTTAAAAATATGAGCAATCCACCTCGTTATCCTGCACAGGAAGCACTAATGAAGTTTATAAATGTGCCCAAGGTCGAAAGTACCATATTATTAACATTACGGTTGATTAATGCACCTTTGTTGAAGCAACTTTTGTCTTAATTTAATTTGTGTGTAACAATATTAGTTGAAATTTTCCTAAACCAATCAAATTTACATTTGACGCAAACTCAGTAATTGCAGACCAACACTGAATAAACACAACAATTATAATTAATTTACAAAACAGTGTTCTTTTTTAGCTTATTACAGACAATTAATTTTCATGAATTTGATAACCTTCCATGGGACAAACACGAAAATTTTCTGTTGTCGTTATATTTGAAATTAAAATTACCATATTACATGTAAAAACTATGAAATTAACTAAACAAATTATTTAGTCAAACCACATCGGAACAATCGTTGTTATTTAAGAGTTAAACTGCCGACAATTAGATACAACATGAAATAAACATACGAGGAAGTTGTAAATCTTCATCGTGGCCCCACAATCAAATTCTAATTCGCCAAGATGAGCCCCTCATCCTCTCCTAAGACCTAATTGCAGTGTTGTGTCGTCGTCGAGTGAAAGTTTTGCTGCTGTTGCAACAATTAGTCCGATTAATTTGGATTAATTGCGTACCAAAAACTAAATTTAAGTCATAAAATTCAAAGATTTTTCCCTTTTAAATATTACATCACGTTAACAAGTAAATTATCATATTTTTCATAAATATTTAACAGATACATAATTGGTATTAATTTAATTTTAGTAAATTTGCTGCGTACAACGAAATGTCAAAGTCTAAAATTTATTAGTAAAAAGCGAAATTCATTAAATTATATTGTTTACAATTGAAATGTGAACCTGACGGGAATAAACAATAGAACCATGGTAAAATTTTGGTTTTTCTAAAAGTCGAATTGGCCTTGTAGACTTATAATTTATAATCTGTTCGTATAATAACAATTACAATACAACATAACTCCATTTTCTTAGACGTAATGTGCCGGACAACCTTGTTGACCTATTGTAGCGTCAAAAGGTTAATAATAATATTTTAATAACGAACTGAGACTGCGAATATTTTATATTTATGTTTATTGTCGACCTATTTTCTCTTTGTGGATGGCCTACATTTTTATTAATGTGTGTGCCCATTTTTATTACTCGCAATAAACAATTCAACAACTTGCTTTAATTTAAACTATTTAATAATAATTTATGATTTTGAATTAATAGTATTCATTTAAAATATATTTTTTTATTAATAATTTTCTATATTTATACAATTTTTTTTTATTTTTTAAATTTTAATTAGAAAATTATCCTTAATTTTATTATTTTTCCTAATTTAATTGTTTTTCATATTATTTTTCTATTTTTTTTTTTTTTTTAATTTAATTGGTAATTTTTAAATTTAATTTTTTAAGTTTTATTAATTTAAAATAATAATAATAATTTTTGTTAATTACTTGATTATTTTTAATTTTGTAAATTTTATTAATTGACAATTTAATTGTTCTTTTAATTTAAATTAATAATTTTATTTTTTGGTTATTCTTAATTTTTTAATTTTAATTTTTACAATTTTATAAATTTAATTATTAATTTTATTATTTTTCTTAATATAATAGTTTTTTTATTATTTTTTTAATTTAATTAGCCATTTTTAATTTCCTGAGCTTAAGTTTTTAAGTTTAAATTTTCTATTAATTTTTATATTTTATTGATTTAATTATCCATTTATAATAAACAAGAATATAAATTAAGATTATTCCATAATTTTTTTAATTAAATATATTTTTAGATTTTTATAAACCAATCAATTTATTTATTAACTATATAAATATACATTTTTATTAAAATAAAATAATTTAAATACACAATTTTTTAAATTTCAAATAAAAAAATATTTTTTGGTCTAATTATAAGAAATAATAAAAAATATATTATTCTATTCATTTTAAATAAAAAAAAAATAAATATTTAAATTATTATTTATAATTTTTAACTAGTAGAAAAAATTTTTAATAAAAAATATATTTTTTTTGTAAAATGTAAATTTATATTAATTTTTATTAAAAACAATTTATTTTTTAAATAATTTAATATTCTAAAAATTCTAAAAAATACTATTTCCAAAAATAAATATATTATTTAGGTATATTTTGTTTGTTAATTTAAAAAATTAATACAAAAATATTTAAAAATTAACATTATTAATAATATATATTAACATTACTGTTTTAATTTATTAATGGTTAATTGAAAATTTACAAATTCATAAAGAAAATGATAAAAACATTTATTTTTTTTAATTCTAAAAGAAAATTATAAATAAAGTTAATTAATTAACAAACAAAACATTTTTGTTTAATTTGTTTATTATAATAAAAAATATATACGAGGGAATTCAAAAATTAAATGGAATATTTATTTACTGATAAAAATTTAATTCTGACTTTATAATATTCATAAATATTAAATAATTTATGTGATATTTTTTTTAATTAACTTAATTAAATTACACGAAATATTTACATATTTATAAAGAAAATTATATTTTTTAAAAGAAATATTTTTATATATGTATAAATTGTTAAAAAAATTATATGAAGGCATTTAAAAATTAAATGGAATATTTATTGATAAAAATTTAACTCTGATTTTATTTATAAAATTTAAATAAATATTATTAATATTAATATTAAAAATATATAAATATTTATTTTTATATTATTTTAATTCATTAAATTTACACATTTCCAATGAAAAATTAAATATTTAAATTACAATTTATAATTTTTGTCTAATAAAAAAAAATAATTAGTATATTTTTATATTTTTTTTAGTCCTGAAATTTAATAATTTTATTATTAAAAGAAAATTATTAAAACAAATGCATTTAAACAAATTAAAAAGCAATTTAGAGAGAATAGAATTCAAAAATTAATAAAATATTAATAAAAAAAAAACGTTTTTATGTACATTTAGATAATTCAGAAAAAAGATTAAATAGAATACTCATTTATTGATAAAAAATTAAAAAATATTTTAGTATTTTAGAGGAATTTCAGGATTTCTAATTATTAAGAAACAATTAATGAGTTGAACAATGAGTAAATGACTTACGAGTTGGCACAAATTAATCCGAGAATTGAGCCGGAATGAAACGTGGCACCTGCACAAAAAAGGAGCACTTAAACAACCACCAGAAACAGTCAGCACCGGTACTAATTGTTACATACCGACCGATATTGTTTAATAGATCGTCCTTAACGAAAGATGTAAACATTCGATCATTATTGCAAACAACGACCTGATGAAATGAAGAGTCGGCAATTTATTCCGTACGTATTGGTCTACAAATCGGACTGATGCAACTTTTCGTGGCTTATATAACTTAAATGCCGTCACCTGTTTGTCATATTAAGGTTTGGTTAAACAATGCACGAAAACATGTGGAGCATGTCATACTTCTTTAACCGTACTCAACTGCAGATCACTTCAATCTTAACAATGAAACGGTGAGACACAATGTTTATTTTTATATTAGTTTAAGCCCCACACAAATATTGTCTCACTAAACATTGCTTTAATTATCCTAATTATGTTTAATTTAAATATTAATTCCGTTACTTCTACAAAAATATTACAAATTAAATTTATTCAATTTATGGTAAATTCCCAGACAACAAATGCTAATTTAATATTAAGGTGTGGAACAAATTTTATACAAAAATGTTGTTGAATTATTAGTTTTTTCTTAGTCAAAGATTCAATTCAATTCAATTCTAAAAACTAAAAAAATTAATTAGACCATTTTTAATTAATAATTATTCAATGGAAATTTTAAAGAATTAAGTAATTTAGTAAGAAAAAACAGTTTTTAATGTATTAAAAAAAGTTTATAGCTTACAACATGAAGTTTACTGAAAGTAGCCACTCTAATCAAAGTTTTATGTATTTCAAAGTCGATACATATTTAATATTTGCCAGTTCTAATAGTCTTAAACATGCGACGGTTATGCAAATACAAGTAAACAATAGTGAATAGGTAGTTGACTTTCCTGACCTGAAATCTACACTCAATTTATGGATTTAGGTTTAACTTAATGTATTTTTTCATAAATTTATTACCACCAATTTTATAAAACATACTTTTATTTGACAGTCAAATTTATTCATATATTTAATTTATGTAAATTGGAACCAACAACAGTAAGGATGCAAAAAAAATTATTTAAAACACCTTAAGAAGGCAGAAAGATGCTGATATCACAATCTTGAGTACTCCTGGAAGTATTCCCAAGAAGTCTTCACTTCACCAAGTCCATAATTGTATAAATCCATGTAAAATACGGTAATAATGAGTTAATAAAATAACTGGTAGTGGCTAAAGGGGAAGCAGAAGAAATATTATTTAAAATATCTTAAGAAGGCACAATCTGGAGCAAATCTTGAGTAATCTTATTCCAAAGAACACTTTTTTTCACCCTCTTTTTGTAAATGAAGACAATTATCATTGAATTTTGTTTTGGTCACATAATATAAAACTCCATAAAGGCAAAAGTCATAAAAGTTGAAGGTAAATTTACCTTTTTGGAAGCTCATCTCATCATTTTTAATAAAAACATTTTGTCACTTACAAAATTCAACAACGGTCAAAGAATAATTTATGGATTCAGGTTTAGGTTAATAATTTAATTTGAATAAAAATTCATGTAAAGCCATGTTTTCTAAATTTACAATATCATCCTCAACATGAATAAATTTAGCAACAATTTATATATTTTATTCACCATAATTGTCCCAAAGTGCACTTAAAAATCATGATTTTTTAATTGCCCACACTGGACTGACAATTTAATTATTCTTTTATATATTATAGTTATTAATTAACACACCTAAACAATTTGTATGTTCTTTGTATACGTCATTAACATTGTAGACAACACATACGACAAAATTTTAATTTTAACTTGGACAATATGTTATTTTATTATTCAAATTGCATTAAATTAGCTCGTATCAAAGTTTATAATTAAACATGCACATGTTAACTTTTAATTGTGTTTAGTTTTAATAATTATTAAATATTTTTCTGATTGATATTTTAATTTATTGACAGATTTTTATGTTTTGTTAATATAACAAAAACGAGGAGCCTTGAGGTTTTTTTAATTATATGAATGGTCAAATAATTACTCATAATTAAAAAATATTTTAAATAAATTCTGCAAATTATATTGTTTTTTTATAAAAAATAATATATTATTGTGGTTAACGTGTTTAAAAAATTCATAAAACTTAATGATTTTTTTATTGAAGTTGAATAATAGTGATTATTTTTAAATGATAATAAAATTAATTTATTTTTAATGATTTTTACGTCTTTTATTTTTATGTAATTAACATTGTTTAATAATAAAAAATGTTGAACACATGTGAATCTTTAAAATTTTAATATGTTTATATAATTAAATGACTAAGTTTTAATTCTTTTATATTCAATTTATTAATTTTTTAGTTTATTTCTTAAAAATCTTATAAATATATATTTTTAAATTTAATAGATAAATTTTAATTTTTTATGCTTCAATTTTATACTTTTAAATGGCTAATTTTAATTATTTTACATTTAATTTATTAATTTTTTTAGTTTAATCCTTAAAAATTTTATAAATACAGATGACAAAAATATATTTTTTAAATTTAATTGGTAAATTTTAATTTTTTATGCCTATTTCTTTAAATTTTATTATATTTTTAAATGATTAATTTTAATTCTTTTACATTTAATTTATTAATTTTTTAGCTTAATCCTTAAAAATTTTGTAAATTCAAATGTCAAAAACATATTTTTTTAAATTTAATTGGTAAATTTTAATTTTTTATGCTTATTTCTCTCTATTATATACTTTTAAATGGTTAATTTTAATTATTTTATATTTAATTTATTAATTTTTTAGCTTAATCCTTAAAAATTTTGTAAATTCAAATGTCAAAAACATATTTTTTTAAATTTAATTGATAAATTTTAATTTTTTATGCTTATCTCTCTATTATACACTTTTAAATGGCTAATTTTAATCCTTTTACATTTAATTTATTAATTTTTTAGCTTAATCCTTAAAAATTTTATAAATTCAAATCTCAAAAACATATTTTTTTTTAAATTTAATTGGTAAATTATAATTTTTATGCTTGTTTCTTTCAATTTTATACATTTAAATGGTTAATTTTTGATTATTTTATATTTAATTTATTAATTTTTAGCTTAATCCTTAAATATTTTATAAATTCAAATGTCAAAAACATATTTTTTAAATTTAATTGGTGAATTTTATAAAATTAAAATAATTATTTTAATTTTTGTAAGATTTAATTGTTGAATAATTGATGAATTAGAGACAATTAAAGGACTGAGGAGCTCCAACCACTTATTCAAATATGTCAGAAAACAAATGGCACGTGTGTTGAAAGTTAAATAATGTTATTTCCGATTAACCAAGTTTGTGTCGAAACTATCGGAACAAATCGGTTTCCGTTTTTGTGTAATCCGCCACAAATACCGTCATTAAATTAATCGCATGCAAACATGCCTCAATTAATTAATTCGCTCCTGATTAAATTTTTCTGTTATGGAAATAAATAAATATTGTTTGTTTTGACATTAACTATCAGTGGTTGTGTTTTGTAATTGCACACTACAAGTGTTGCCATTTAACATGGTTTTTCAGTAAAAGCAATGTAAACATGTTAAAAAATTACATGTACACCAACAATAATTAAATGAAGTCGGTCATTTTCTGTCCAAGGTCCGACACACTTTTTTATTTAGTCCCGTGAGTTATTACGATCCATTGGGACATGTTGGGAAAATTGTTTCCACCAAATTCACGATGTTTATCTTATCTCTTGGACGAACAACAACAAAAGGGGGCGAAATTATAATAAATATTTTGTTGTACGTTGATAACTCAACCCAAATCATTAAATTGTAAAATGGTTGTTCCACATTTAGAACGGTACTTGATATTAAAGTGGGTACTTTCTATGCAGAATTTATTGCTGCAGTTATGACTGACTTTACAAGAGTTGGGAGGTTCATGTTAACACCCATTGGAAACCAGTAAAAGGTCCCTTTTCATAAATTTTCACACCAACAACCTGAATTCCTTTTTATTTTAATTATTTGAGGACTTTTTACGACCTCACTGTATATTTACACTGTATAAATAACAACGTTATTAAATCAAAAAGTTTCCCAGATTGGAATTCGTATCGTCATTCAGTGATTATTTTTGAAGATAAGTTTTGATGTAATCATCTGTTCCAATTTAAATTGGCCATAACAAAAAATTGCCGATCTAACAAATTATTGACCTACTTATCTATATATCGTATAAATCTATAAAATGTACACAAATAAACATTATAAAAAATGTAATTAGGTAAACAAATTTTGTGATTTATTTTTGATACAAGGTGTTTCTAAAATAGGTGGTCAAAATCTAAAAACGGTTTCTGTTGATATTCAAGAGAAAAAAATTCACAAATTCTGACGTCCTATTTTACAAACACCTTGTATACACAGTGAATTATATTTAAAAAGATAATTTTGCTCTTAATTAATACTTTATTTATTTATATTTGTATAAATTATTAGTTAAAAAAATTATTAAAAATTTCAAATATGTCTTCAACATCTTATAAATTTAAAATTGTTATTTATACTAAAATTGTGTTAAGATTTATTAAAAAAAGTTACAATTATTTTAATTTAATTGTAGATATATGTTTTTAATTAATGTAATTGAATAATTATTATAATTAAATAATCATTAACAATAAAAGTGAATTTAAGTGGGTACTTAAAACATTTATACATTTATTATTAATATTAATTTTATTTTTATCACTTTATAACATAAAAAAAAATTATTATTAGATTATGTTTATCATATTAATTTAACAATTTTCTTTATTTTATGTTTTTATACATTTTTTAAACTATAGTTTTATAGATATGTTTTCAAATTTCAGATTTTTTTTTTTAATTTAAACATTTTTATTTCATTTTTTTAATATCAAAACATTAAAAAATTTAATTTAATCAAAAATACCTAATTAAAAATAAATTTATACCAATTAAATATTTAATATTAATTTACTTTTTTGTTTATATTAGTATTATATATATTTATTTTTTTATTAATATAATATTATTTATAATTTAATAATAATACTTATTCATTTTTTATATTAGTTTTATTATTATTACTATTTTTACTTATTTTCTTTAATATTTTCATATTAATATTTTAATAATTTATAATATTTATTATATAAAAATTGTTGTTATTCTCTCTTTTTTAAGTTAATTTTATTATTATTATCATTTTTACTCGTTTTCTTTGATATTTTTCTATTTTTTCTTGAACAGATTATTTATTTACATATTTTCATATTAATATTTTAACAAATTTTAATATTTATTATATAAAAATTGTTGTGATACACTCTTTTTTAAGTTAATTTCATTATTATTATCATTTTATTCGTTTTCTTTGATATTTTTCTATTTTTTCTTGAACAAATTATTTATTTACATATTTTCATATTAATATTTTAACAAATTTTAATATTTATTATATAAAAATTGTTGTGATACACTCTTTTTTAAGTTAATTTCATTATTATTATCATTTTTACTCGTTTTCTTTGATATTTTTCTATTTTTTCTTGTCCAAATTATTTATTTAAATATTTTCACAATAATATTTTAACAATTTTTAATATTTATTATATAAAAATTGTTGTTATTCACTCTTTTTCAAGTTAATTTTATTATTATTATTATCATTTTTACTCTTTTTCTTTGATATTTTTCTATTTTTTCTTGAACAAATTATTTATTTACATATTTTCATATTAATATTTTAACAAATTTTAATATTTATTATATAAAAATTGTTGTGATACACTCTTTTTTAAGTTAATTTCATTATTATTATCATTTTATTCGTTTTCTTTGATATTTTTCTATTTTTTCTTGAACAAATTATTTATTTACATATTTTCATATTAATATTTTAACAAATTTTAATATTTATTATATAAAAATTGTTGTGATACACTCTTTTTTAAGTTAATTTCATTATTATCATTTTTACTCGTTTTCTTTGATATTTTTCTATTTTTTCTTGTCCAAATTATTTATTTAAATATTTTCACAATAATATTTTAACAATTTTTAATATTTATTATATAAAAATTGTTGTTATTCACTCTTTTTCAAGTTAATTTTATTATTATTATTATCATTTTTACTCGTTTTCTTTGATATTTTTCTATTTTTTCTTGAACAAATTATTTATTTACATATTTTCATATTAATATTTTAACAAATTTTAATATTTATTATATAAAAATTGTTGTGATACACTCTTTTTTAAGTTAATTTCATTATTATTATCATTTTATTCGTTTTCTTTGATATTTTTCTATTTTTTCTTGAACAAATTATTTATTTACATATTTTCATATTAATATTTTAACAAATTTTAATATTTATTATATAAAAATTGTTGTTACTCACTCTTTTTTAAGTGAATTTCATTATTATTATCACTTTTACTTGTTTTCTTTGATATTTTTATATTTTTTCTTGTCCAAATTATTTATTTAAATATTTTCACATTAATATTTTAACAATTTTTAATATTTATTATATAAAAATTGTTGTTATTCATTCTTTTTTAAGTTAATTTCATTATTATTATCATTTTTACTCGTTTTCTTTGATATTTTTCTATTTTTTTTTTTTGTCCAAATTATTTATTTACATATTTTCATATTAATATTATAACAATTTTTAATATTTATTATATAAAAATTGTTTTTATTCACTCTTTTTTAAATTAATTTCATTATTATTATCATTTTTACTCGTTTTCTTTGATATTTTTCTATTTTTTCTTGTCCAAATTATTTATTTAAATATTTTCATATTAATATTTTAACAATTTTTAATATTTATTATATAAAAATTGTTTTTATTCACTCTTTTTTAAGTTAATTTCATTATTTTTATCATTTTTACTTGTTTTCTTTGATATTTTTTTATTTTTTTATCCAAATTATTTATTTACATATTTTCACATTAATATTTTAATAATTTTTAATATTTATTATTTAATAACTGTTATTATTCATTTTTATTTAGTTAATTTAATTATTATTATTATTATTTTTACCTGTTTTCTTTAAAATTATTCTATTTTCCATTGTCCAAACTATTTATTTAGCCATTTTTTATTTAGTTACTTAATTAATTTTTTAAAATTTCTGACAAATTTTTTCTATATTAATTTATTTTTTATTTTATTCAAAACAAAATGTATTTTTTGTCATAAGAAAATTGACAGTATGTTACTACAAACAATTTTATTTGGCCAAAAAAAATAGTTTTGTCATCAAAAAGTTGAGATTTTTGCAGGAATGAACATTAATTAACATCCCATTTTGGCATGCAACCGTTTCAAAACTACTTCTGTGATTTGCAATTGTAAATGAGTTAATTAAGTTTAATGTGATGTGTTATGAGTCGGCTGGATGAATTGTAAAAACCGTTGATAAATATCCTGCGATTGTAGTTTCAAGGTTTCTCCACCGGCTTTACTTTTATTGACTCATATTCCACTTTATTGCAAGTCGAACGAAAAATTATTATTAAGCAACTCTTAAATATGTGTATAATAAAATGTGAACAGGCGTAAAATTGAATAAACAAATGAGCATGAGCGACGATATTTTAAGAAATCGTTCGACCAGCCACACTAATTTTAAAGTCATGTAACAATTTCGGGATGTCATGTGTGCGTTATTTGTTTACACTCGTTTTATCTCTGAATCACATCCCATGATCTTATTCAACCTTCGGATCAGCAAACAGTTTGTTGCCTTTTCTATTGTGTCATTTTTATACGGTGTTAGATTTTGACTATTACCATAGATAGGCCCAGTCGGAATTTTTTCATCTCCTTATCAATAATAATCTCATCAGTGGGAATCCACTAAAAGTATTTTTGAGTGCCAAAGTTTATCAGTTTATTCTATATTTAAAGCATCAGCTGAAATTTCGACATTTCCACAATAATCTGAATGCTAAACAGAACCGGCGTTGTAACGTGTGAATTGCAATAGAAGTGAAGTAACAGCGCCAAAGATTTATTTAAAAATCAAATGACAAAACACTGGCACGTTTTAATGGTTGTTGCCCACTCTTCCCCATCGTCTCCACTTGTGAAATTGACGAATTTATCTGACTAGAGCCATAAATCTTGGACAAGACAACAGATTCAGCACTCATTGACACGTTTTCTTCACACACACACACACACTCATCTGACATTGGCCAAACAATATAACAGTGGAACAGCAACCTTGCCGAATGGAAGCAATTAAGAATGGAATAGATTACACAATGTCTAGGCAGTTTTAGCAACGTACGGGTACGATCCAAGGCGAACGGATCCATCCGCCTGAAACCTGTGTGTGTGTGTGAGTGTGTGAGAATGTGCCCACGCACTTTTGTCGGTGCGTTCAATGGAGATTGCGTTCGGAAGTCAAAATTTACTGCTCACGTCACGCCAGAGTTAAGGAGCCTTAAGTGCTTCCTTAATCAATTTTTTTTATTTTTCAATTTTCAGTTACCTTTTCTACACAATAAATAATAAATTAATCTCGTTCTTAAGAGTTTTTATTTATTTATAAGTGATGGAATTCATATTATTTGTAAATAACGTGATAAATGTGTGTAAATTAATTTCGTCCACATTAAAGATTTATTTGTTTATATTCAAATGATATAACTTATTAAACAAATTAAATATTTTATATAAACAACAAATAATTATGTGTTAAATAGGAAAAACAAAAGAAACAAATTGAATTTTTCAAAATAATTCATCAAATTCTTCTATAAAATAAAAAAAATCTTCTAAAATAATTGAACAACATTTCTAGACACAAAAACTTCAGTAACAAAGCCTTAATTCTCTCAGATTTGAGATTTTTTAGCTCATTAACAGAGAAAACAGAAGAAACAAACTAAATTCTTGTAAATAATTTACCAAATTTCTTCCTGAGAAGAGAAATTTTCTTCCAAAATCATTGAACAACTCTTCTAGATATAAAAAATTCAATAACAAAGCTTACTTCTTTCAGATTTAAGATTTTTTAGCCCATTAATAGAAAAAAACAGAAGAAACAAACTAAATTCTTGTAAATAATTTACCAAATTTCTTTCTGAAAAGAGAAAACTTCTTCCAAAATCATTGAACAACTCTTCTAGATACAAAAAATTCAATAGCAAAGATTTAATTCTTTCAGATTTAAGATTTTTTAGCCCATTAAAAGAAAAAACAGAAGATATAAATTAAATTCTTGTAAATAATTTCTCAAATTTCTTCCTGAAAATAGAAAACTTCTTCCAAAATCATTGAACAACTCTTCTAGATATAAAAAATTCAATAGCACAGCTTTAATTTTTTCAGATTTAAGATTTTTTAGCCCATTAATAGAAAAAACAGAAGATATAAATTAAATTCTTGTAAATAATTTCTCAAATTTATTCCTGAAAATAGAAAACTTCTTCCAAAATCATTGAACAACTCTTCTAGATATAAAAAATTCAATAGCACAGCTTTAATTTTTTCAGATTTAAGATTTTTTAGCCCATTAATAGAAAAAAACAGAAGAAACAAACTAAATTCTTGTAAATAATTCATCAAATTTCTTCCTGAAAATAGAAAATTTCTTTCAAAATCATTGAACAACTCTTCTAGATATAAAAAATTCAATAGCAAAGATTTAATTCTTTCAGATTTAAGATTTTTTAGCCCATTAATAGAAAAAACAGAAGATATAAATTAAATTCTTGTAAATAATTTCTCAAATTTCTTCCTGAAAATAGAAAACTTCTTCCAAAATCATTGAACAACTCTTCTAGATATAAAAAATTCAATAACACAGCTTTAATTTTTTCAGATTTAAGATTTTTAGCTCATTAACAGAGAAAACAGAAGAAACAAACTAAATTCTTGTAAATAATTCATCAAATTTCTTCCTGAAAAGAGAAAATTTCTTCGAAAATCATTGAACAACTCTTCTAAATATAAAAAATTTAATAGCAAAACTTTAATTCTTTCAGATTTAAGATTTTTTAGCCCATTAATAGGAAAAACAGAAGAAACAAACTAAATTCTGATAAATAATTCATCAAATTTCTTCCTGAAAATAGAAAATTTCTTCCAAAATCATTGAACAACTCTTCTAGATATAAAAAATTCAATAACAAAGATTTAATTCTCTTAGATTTGAGATTTTTTAGCTCATTAACAGAAAAAACAGAAGAAACAAACTAAATTTTTGTAAATATTTCACCAAATTTCGTCCTAAAAATAGAAAATTTCTTCTAAAACAATTGAACATTTCATCTAAATACAAAAAATTCATTAACAAAGGTTTAATTCTCTCAGATTTGAGATTTTTTAGCTGATTAAGAGGAAAAACAGAAGAAACAAACTAAATTCTTGTAAATAATTCACTAAATTTCTTCATAAAAAAAAAAAAAAAAAAAAATTACTTCCAAAATAATAGTACAACTCTTCTAGATATAAAAAATTCAATAATAAGATTTTAATTCTCTCAGATTTAAGATTTTTTGGCTCATTATCAGAAGAAACAGAAGTAATATAGTATTTTTTTAAATGGCTTCTTAAAATAGAAATTGTGTCCCAAACTCAACAAAATTCTTTTAAAAATGAAGTAATTAAGTAACAATTTTGTATGTTCTAAGTTTAAGAGTATTTTTAGATAAACTAATCAGGGTAACCAAAACTTTAATGATGTGTTGTTTTAATTAAAATTATCACACGAATTAAATCAAGTAAAATGGGGCTCATTCAATTAATTCTCCTCCAGTTAAAAGTACCATAAAAACCCATACCTAAAATACGTTCTATTTTAGGGGCTCCATATAACTTACCCTCTCATGCCACCCAATCACGCGACGTTTATTTACGAACCTTATCTGCGAATTATTATAATAAAAAATCCAACGAATTTGCCTTTAATACACTTCCACTTGATATAGGTCAGTAATCGTTCGTTTTTATTGTTTAATTTGCAAAGAATGGCCGTTTAACGAAAGGTTAAAGGTCCCAAGATCCGACGCATTTTGTTGGGTAAAATGTTAAAACGAAAGAAGGTACAACTGAATATTCAATTGTTGTTAAATGTGGGCTCGTTTTAAAGCTGAGAGGTGAAATTCGATCCATGTTTTGTGTGTTTAATTACTTAATTTAGTTAATGGGTCCGAATCTGTTGGTCAGGGTGACCAATTAAGTTGGCTTCGCAGTTAAAATATGTTTTTTCTTAAATTTCTAATTATTTGTAAACAGGAACTATGTGTAATCAAATCACTAACCTTATTGAGTATAACACTTGTAGACACCCGACCAGAATATTAACAATCTGAAAGTTTGGATCAGCCGAAGGAACACACCGCATAGTTTGTAAATACGAAAATAAAACCAGTTTAGCGGTTCTTTTTAATGTCATCAATTAAAATCGGTTGCCTTAAGTATTGCAAAAATTGCGCAAATCAAATTCACTTTTGTGTCAAAATTTTTGCAACATAAATTTAAAAAATTGGATGCACTTTCGACAAAATAAAACATATTTAAATAACATATTAACTTTCGTATGTTGCCTCATAACCACATCGAGATTTTGGTGGTCTTAATTAGAGGAGTTTGTTTGTGGAAAACGTGGAATTCATTGTCAGCGTTGCCTTTGGGCACTGTCTGAATCACAAATCAAATATTTTATATTATATAAGTCACATTACGGTCAAGGCGAAGCGAAGTGAAAACATTTATGCGCCGTACATCTAGCAAGGTTCGCATGTTCGACTCTTAAATTCCGATTGTTTCTGCAAATCAATTGCCAAATTTCAGACAGGGATAAAAGTGAAACAGTTTTTTAATAATATCACAGTATGGTGCGTTTAATTAAATACTTCTAGGGACAACAAATCGTTCCTAAAGAGACAGTTAATGAAGCACTTCTTCTAGACACAAAAATATTTAATTTCAAAATTTTCTTCCTCTCATGTCTAAGATTATTTTGACCCAATTATAACAGAAGCTTTTAATTTTATAAATTCCTAAAATAATAAATTTCTTCTAAAGTGAAACAGTTAATGAAGCACTCTTCTAGACATAAAACAGTTCAATAACCAAGTTTTCATTCCCTCATCTCTTAAACTGTTTTGACTCAACTATAACAGAAGAAACAGCTTTCAATTTTTATAAATTCCTAAAATAATAAATTTCTTCTAAAGTGAAACAGTTAATGAAGCACTCTTCTAGACATAAAACAGTTCAATAACCAAGTTTTCATTCCCTCATCTCTTAAACTGTTTTGATTCAATTATAACAGAAGAAACAGCTTTCAATTTTTATAAATTCCTAAAATAATAAATTTCTTCTAAAGTGAAACAGTTAATGAAGCACTCTTCTAGACATAAAACAGTTCAATAACCAAGTTTTCATTCCCTCATCTCTTAAACTGTTTTGACTCAACTATAACAGAAGAAACAGCTTTCAATTTTTATAAATTCCTAAAATAATAAATTTCTTCTAAAGTGAAACAGTTAATGAAGCACTCTTCTAGACATAAAACAGTTCAATAACCAAGTTTTCATTCCCTCATCTCTTAAACTGTTTTGATTCAATTATAACAGAAGAAACAGCTTTCAATTTTTATAAATTCCTAAAATAATAAATTTCTTCTAAAGTGAAACAGTTAATGAAGCACTCTTCTAGACATAAAACAGTTCAATAACCAAGTTTTCATTCCCTCATCTCTAAAATTGTTTTGACTCAATTATAACAGAAGAAACAGCTTTCAATTTTTATAAATTCCTAAAATAATAAATTTCTTCTAAAGTGAAACAGTTAATGAAGCACTCTTCTAGACATAAAACAGTTCAATAACTAAGTTTTCATTCCCTCATCTCTTAAACTGTTTTGACTCAACTATAACAGAAGAAACAGCTTTCAATTTTTATAAATTCCTAAAATAATAAATTTCTTCTAAAGTGAAACAGTTAATGAAGCACTCTTCTAGACATAAAACAGTTCAATAACCAAGTTTTCATTCCCTCATCTCTTAAACTGTTTTGATTCAATTATAACAGAAGAAACAGCTTTCAATTTTTATAAATTCCTAAAATAATAAATTTCTTCTAAAGTGAAACAGTTAATGAAGCACTCTTCTAGACATAAAACAGTTCAATAACCAAGTTTTCATTCCCTCATCTCTAAAACTGTTTTGACTCAATTATAACAGAAGAAACAGCTTTCAATTTTTATAAATTCCTAAAATAATAAATTTCTTCTAAAGTGAAACAGTTAATGAAGCACTCTTCTAGACATAAATCAGTTCAATAACCAAGTTTTCATTCCCTCATCTCTTAAACTGTTTTGATTCAATTATAACAGAAGAAACAGCTTTCAATTTTTATAAATTCCTAAAATAATAAATTTCTTCTAAAGTGAAACAGTTAATGAAGCACTCTTCTAGACATAAAACAGTTCAATAACCAAGTTTTCATTCCCTCATCTCTAAAACTGTTTTGACTCAATTATAACAGAAGAAACAGCTTTCAATTTTTATAAATTCCTAATAATAAATTTCTTCTAAAGTAAAACAGTTAATGAAGCAATTCTTCTACGTATTAAGAAGAAATTAAGTAACGTGTTCTTTATTTAACATAGTATCCTTAATTTTATTATCTTTAAACAGTATTTTAAAAATATACATCAGTAAGAATCTGTGAAAGCTTATTACGAGTCTCATTTAACACATATTCATCCCTACTATTGGTTTAAATGTAAAAGAAGACTCATAAAATGAAACCTACTTTAAATCCATCCATACAACATAATACTGGTAAGATTAATGTCTTTGAAATGCTTCCGTAGTTTAATCTTGTAAATACAGTAATTAACATCCAGATAATAGTGACAAATAATGGATATCCTGATTTTGAGACTGTCATTAGCTAAATTACAAAGTCACGACTACTCTAATCTGGAGATTGGTGTGGCAGAACCAGGACCATAATTATCTTTCTATAGTAGTTCACACATTTTTCAAAGTATCCAGGATAGTGCCGATTCACGTTCTTTACAAAATCAACGACAGATTCATATAGTGAGGTGCAATTTTCTTTAAATAGAGAAGAGATTAAACGCTTCCTTGGTGGAACAAAATCAAATTAATATATTTTGACCTCTATTTCATTTGTTTAAAACATTATTTTCTCTTAATAGAGTGCTTCAAAAAGGTTATTTAAGTACTGGTGACCCACCAAGTATGTCAGGACTATTTTGGCAGAACATTTAGTCCCTCTAATTTAAACTGATATTGATTAGTCTAATTGTAACACAGGTGTGTAGGTGGCAAATATTAACACCTACATTTGTTATCTGAATTGTATTTTTCTGGTACTTAATGCACTCAATGGGATTCAATAATATAGCCAGACAAACTAACATTTTGAAACAATGATGAAATAAACTAAATCAGTAGATATGGAATAAGTCTGCTTTGGCACAACCTTGAACTCACTCACAAACTCCAAATTTATTTACTTTGGTGCTTAGCTGATAGTAATTAAAAAAAATAAAATAGCAGACGATAAAGTGCCGCCTTTAAAGTGATAGGGAAGTGCAACCATTTGTTATCAGGTGTATTAAAATGTGGCAGCCAAAGCCAAAGTGAATGGTGCTGAGATGCATGTATGATACAAGCGGGTTTTCCAGCAGTTTTGGGTCAAACGCCCAGAGGACGAAAAGGACACAACAATTAACGGTCAGCATGGCATAAAGAATGCAACCAAAAAAAAGAGATTGTGCTTCTATGCAAAAGTCACATAATCAACGTGATTCTGTAATAAATTATTTATTACTATTTGAAACAAGCTAAAACTGGTCACAAAATGATAACTTAACTAATTTAAAACACTTAATCTTATAGAAAATAATTATTTATCATTTTGTTTGTTGATGGAGCAACTTTACTATATACCAAAACACAGATTTTTGATATTTTTAGATTCCAGTTTTTTATCATTCTAAAACAAAAAAAGAATTAACATTTAAATTTTATAATATATTTAGCCAAATTTCTTTATAAAATTGGTCATTGGCCAAAGTTAAATAAGAATTAACATTTAAATTTTAGAAGATTTTTGCCAAATTTCTGTATAAAATTGGTGATTCTTCCAAAGTGAAACAGTTAATGAAATGTGAATAAATTCAATAACAAATACTTCTTCTTTGCAGACTCCAAAGTTAAAGAACATTTAAATTTTAAAGGATATTTTGTCAAATTTCTTTATAAAATTGGTAATTTTTCCAACGTGAAACATTTAATACTAATACTTTTAAAATTCGAAAGTGAGAAATAAACTCAAGATTCTATTATGACCTAAATTATAAATATTATAAATAATTTGACAATTTGCCTTTTTAAATTAGGAAATTTCTTTTAAATTGAAGCAGTTCTTCTAGATATAAAAATCCTTGGTTTGAGAGAAAAAACAATTTATTGAATGAGTATAACAAGATTTAGACACTTTTACAGTTAATTTACCAATAAATCAATTGATTTATTTGTCCCTTGAAATGTATAAAATTAGTCAGATTTCTAAAATGAATAAAAATTTTACTACTAGTTTTACTACTAATTATAACACATATAATTAAGTTAAACATAAAACAACAGCTATAAAATGAATGTATTGCCTATAATAATAATTGTGTTAACAAACTTAAAGCACATGTTTTCACTTGCTTCTATTTAAAATATCTGAAGTATGAGAAATTGGGCATTTTTTATTATTGTTGTATAAATACAGATAATAAATATTTACCCATTTTATCTTATTATATTTACATGACAACCTGTTAGTTAAGTCACACATTTTTTTGTGATTATGTCTTATCTTTCTATGCATATTTTCAAATAAAAAATCTACACTATAAGTTAACAGTTTTTTTCCGATATTTTTTAATTTATGTAACATATTTTTTTCTGAAGTATTTTACAAACGACTCATTGCCAGTCAAATTAACAAAGGAATCGATTGTGTTATTCTAATTTACCGGATAAAGCAAACATAAAAAAGTTTCATTAACATTTCAATTATGTTATGTAAACTTAAATTTACTTCTGTAACTAATTAAAATAAGGGCTCTAATATTCAATACAACTTCCTTTTGTTGGTTCTCACTCATTTATTCAAAAAAATAATAAATCATAAAATATGAATAATTTAAAAAATGTACAGAACGTTTATTTTTCCACAGTGGAATTTATTTAATAATCGATATTAAAGAACTCCATTGTATATTTAATAATCACTTAAATTAAGTTTTATAAGAATATTTATTTACCTGTATTTGTCTAGTTTTTTACAATTATTTGCATCACATGTAATATTATACAGTTTTATGAACTCTTCGAGTGGTTTATAATTAAAGAAATTGTATTATCAAGGTTAAGCAGCAACAATCTAATTAATTTCGTTCAATTAGTTTTATTTATGTTGTGTACATTTAAATATTTTTTATTGTGACCACGAATTTCAATTAATAAATTGTGCAATAACTTCTTCAGTCATTTATTTATTTTGCAATAAACACGCCCGTTAACCATATGTTTATTGTTAATTGACAATAGTTTTATTTATAAATAGAATTAATTGTTAGGAGGCAAAAGTTTTATGTAACTTTTAGATTTTGTAGGTTAGGTTTGCTGTCACGAACGTTCAGAACGCCGGGCCGGCACATTTTAAAATAACCCGAACGCTTAAACATCATAAAACGGTGCACAAAACAATCAAAATCAGTGAACCCAACCACCAGCATAAAAATAATACGGGGATGCGAAAAACTTACAATTTGTATATAAAATTGACCGGAATATATAAAGTCATCAAACAAAATAAACAATCACAGACAAAATCACTTGGCGGCGACTCAAACCACGGCAAAACAACAACAACTCATTGACGGAACGGGTTAAAAATTAATACGGGTGAAAATAAAAAGAAAAAACGGAAAGTTTCTCTCTCTGTGTATGTGTGTGTGTGTATGTGTGTGTACGTGTGAGTGTGTATATGTGAACGACGCGCCGCACACGCTGAGCGACAAAACTGGCCGGCGAACGCGGACCCGAACGTAATATAAACGTCACCGGGCCGTCACGTGACGGCACGCGGCGTGCCGAGGTAAAAAATATCGATAGCCGCGATTTCGGTCGGTCGCCGGACTCGAAACTGGCTTCCGCACACGGCCTTTTCGGACTCGGGGGGTGGGTGGTGCGAGCACGTGCGATCGACCTTTGGCGCCCTTTTTACGCCCTTTTGTGTTGGCTTGATTCGCTGGATTCACCTGTTTACGGTGATCGATAGGCGGGGATTTAATGCGGAGGAACTTTTGTGAGGTTAGGGCCAACATTAAGACTGCTAAATTATTAAGTTATTATGTTATGTTATGTTATGTTAAAGTATTTGTGGTTTTTAATAAAATTATAATTTACTGAGTCCCACAGGAGAAAAAGTTAAAAACATAGCAAGACCTCAAAATCATGATACTGAACTCAGTGGACCACAAAAGGATCAGAAGATTTGAGGTTATTAAGATAAAAACATTCCCATTTAAGTTATTATGTTAAAATATTTGTAGTTTTTAATAAAATTATAATTTTATTTAAAATCCTACAGGAGAAAAAGCTAAAAACATAGCAAGAACTAGAAAGTCATGATACTGAACCCAGAAGACCTCAAAAGGATCAGAACATTTGAGATTATTAAGATAAAAACGTATTCTTTTAAGTTATTATATTAAAATGTTTGTAGTTTTTATAATTTACTGTGTTTTATTTAAAATCCTACAGAATAAAAAGCTAAAAACATAGCAAGAACTAGAAAGTCATGATACTGAACTCAGTGGACCACAAAAGGATCAGAAGATTTGAGGTTATTAAGATAAAAACATTCCCATTTAAGTTATTATGTTAAAACATTTGTAGTTTTTAATAAAATTATAATTTTATTTAAAATCCTACAGGAGAAAAAGCTAAAAACATAGCAAGAACTAGAAAGTCATGATACTGAACTCAGAGGACCTCAAAAGGATCAAAACATTTAAGATTATTAAGATAAAAACGTATTCTTTTAAGTTATTATATTAAAATGTTTGTAGTTTTTATAATTTACTGTGTTTTATTTAAAATCCTACAGAAGAAAAAGCTAAAAATATAGCAAGAACTAGAAAGTCATGATACTGAACTGAGTGGACCACAAAAGGATCAGAAGATTTGAGGTTATTAAGATAAAAACATTCCCATTCAAGTTATTATGTTAAAATATTTGTAGTTTTTAATAAAATTATAATTTTATTTAAAATCCTACAGGAGAAAAAGCTAAAAACATAGCAAGAACTAGAAAGTCATGATACTAAACTCAGAGGACCTCAAAAGGATCAAAACATTTGAGATTATTAAGATAAAAACGTATTCTTTTAAGTTATTATATTAAAATGTTTGTAGTTGTTATAATTTACTGTGTTTTATTTAAAATCCTACAGAAGAAAAAGCTAAAAACATAGCAAGAACTAGAAAGTCATGATACTGAACTCAGTGGACCACAAAAGGATCAGAAGATTTGAGGTTATTAAGATAAAAACATTCCCATTTAAGTTATTATGTTAAAATATTTGTAGTTTTTAATAAAATTATAATTTTATTTAAAATCCTACAGGAGAAAAAGCTAAAAACATAGCAAGAACTAGAAAGTCATGATACTGAACTCAGAGGACCTCAAAAGGATCAAAACATTTGAGATTATTAAGATAAAAACGTATTCTTTTAAGTTATTATATTAAAATGTTTGTAGTTTTTATAATTTACTGTGTTTTATTTAAAATCCTACAGAAGAAAAAGCTAAAAATATAGCAAGAACTAGAAAGTCATGATACTGAACTGAGTGGACCACAAAAGGATCAGAAGATTTGAGGTTATTAAGATAAAAACATTCCCATTTAAGTTATTATGTTAAAATATTTGTAGTTTTTAATAAAATTATAATTTTATTTAAAATCCTACAGGAGAAAAAGCTAAAAACATAGCAAGAACTAGAAAGTCATGATACTAAACTCAGAGGACCTCAAAAGGATCAGAACATTTGAGATTATTAAGATAAAAACGTATTCTTTTAAGTTATTATATTAAAATGTTTGTAGTTTTTATAATTTACTGTGTTTTATTTAAAATCCTACAGAAGAAAAAGCTAAAAACATAGCAAGAACTAGAAAGTCATGATACTGAACTCAGTGGACCACAAAAGGATCAGAAGATTTGAGGTTATTAAGATAAAAACATTCCCATTTAAGTTATTATGTTAAAATATTTGTAGTTTTTAATAAAATTATAATTTTATTTAAAATCCTACAGGAGAAAAAGCTAAAAACATAGCAAGAACTAGAAAGTCATGATACTAAACTCAGAGGACCTCAAAAGGATCAGAACATTTGAGATTATTAAGATAAAAACGTATTCTTTTAAGTTATTATATTAAAATGTTTGTAGTTGTTATAATTTACTGTGTTTTATTTAAAATCCTACAGAAGAAAAAGCTAAAAACATAGCAAGAACTAGAAAGTCATGATATTGAACTCAGTGGACCACAAAAGGATCAGAAGATTTGAGGTTATTAAGATAAAAACATTCCCATTTAAGTTATTATGTTAAAATATTTGTAGTTTTTAATAAAATTATAATTTTATTTAAAATCCTACAGGAGAAAAAGCTAAAAACATAGCAAGAACTAGAAAGTCATGATACTAAACTCAGAGGACCTCAAAAGGATCAAAACATTTGAGATTATTAAGATAAAAACGTATTCTTTTAAGTTATTATATTAAAATGTTTGTAGTTTTTATAATTTACTGTGTTTTATTTAAAATCCTACAGAAGAAAAAGCTAAAAATATAGCAAGAACTAGAAAGTCATGATACTGAACTGAGTGGACCACAAAAGGATCAGAAGATTTGAGGTTATTAAGATAAAAACATTCCCATTTAAGTTATTATGTTAAAATATTTGTAATTTTTAATAAAATTATAAGTTTATTTAAAATCCTACAGGAGAAAAAGCTAAAAACATAGCAAGAACTAGAAAGTCATGATACTGAACTCAGAGGACCTCAAAAGGATCAGAACATTTGAGATTATTAAGATAAAAACGTATTCTTTTAAGTTATTATATTAAAATGTTTGTAGTTGTTATAATTTACTGTGTTTTATTTAAAATCCTACAGAAGAAAAAGCTAAAAACATAGCAAGAAATAGAAAGTCATGATACTGAACTCAGAGGACCACAAAAGGATCAGAAGATTTGAGGTTATTAAGATAAAAACATTCCCATTTAAGTTATTATGTTAAAACATTTGTAGTTTTTAATAAAATTATAATTTTATTTAAAATCCTACAGGAGAAAAAGCTAAAAACATAGCAAGAACTAGAAAGTCATGATACTAAACTCAGAGGACCTCAAAAGGATCAGAACATTTGAGATTATTAAAATAAAAACGTATTCTTTTAAGTTATTATATTAAAATGTTTGTAGTTGTTATAATTTACTGTGTTTTATTTAAAATCCTACAGAATAAAAAGCTAAAAACATAGCAAGAACTAGAAAGTCATGATACTGAACTCAGTGGACCACAAAAGGATCAGAAGATTTGAGGTTATTAAGATAAAAACATTCCCATTTAAGTTATTATGTTAAAATATTTGTAGTTTTTAATAAAATTATAATTTTATTTAAAATCCTACAGGAGAAAAAGCTAAAAACATAGCAAGAACTAGAAAGTCATGATACTGAACTCAGAGGACCTCAAAAGGATCAAAACATTTGAGATTATTAAGATAAAAACATATTCTTTTAAGTTATTATATTAAAATGTTTGTAGTTGTTATAATTCACTGTGTTTTATTTAAAATCCTACAGAAGAAAAAGCTAAAAACATAGCAAGAAATAGAAAGTCATGATACTGAACTCAGAGGACCTCAAAAGGATCAGAACATTTGAGATTATTAAGATAAAAACACATTCTTTTAAGTTATTATATTAAAATGTTTGTAGTTGTTATAATTTAGTGTGTTTTATTTAAAATCCTACAGAAGAAAAAGCTAAAAACATAGCAAGAACTAGAAAGTCATGATACTGAACCCAGAAGACCTCAAAAGGATCAGAAAATTTGAAGTTATTAAAATAAAGAAAGTTCAGTGTAATAAGGAAATGAACAAGAAATGATGGTCAGAAAACTTTTCATTGAGCAAAATTGCTAAATAGGTCATGTTAAATTCCTTTTGTTATTTCAAATTATCAATTCAGTTTCAGAATTTATCGTCCTTCTACACATGAATTACTCAAAGTTGTTGAATATACCATAAATGATTTAGTAGTAGAAATCTAGAGGAGTTGTCTTTTTAAAGTTTGTTTAAAAGAAGCTGATGGTTACTCATGGTTGATTGGAACTTTATCTATTTTCAAAAAAAGAACATATCCCACCCCAGAGATTGTTGTTGCCGACAGTAGATTTGGAAGTCTGGTCTGCCTTGACTCGAAGATGATTCTTTAAATAGCAAACCTACACCTACATCGTTAGGTTTACGTGTTCATTAAGTTTATGGAAAACATAGTTGCTCCGAAAATTTGTGTTACAATTATCTCCCCCAATGCTGTCAAGTTGCTTAGTTATTAGTTAGACATCAGATGTCTAATTTATGTCTGTGTCTGACAAGGAGCCTTAGTCTCATTATTTATTTATTCTGATCTGATTCAAAGGACAATTTTATTACAAAGATATAATTTGTTGCAATAATATACCATATTGTTTCTGAAGTGATAAATCCTAAATCCAATGGAGCAATAAATTTTCTTATATTTATTCACTAAAACTAAACTATTTTTAGCACTGAAAAATTTAAAAGAAACTGGTTTTAAGATACTGATTTTGCTGTCAGGATTTTTAAATGGATACAGGTTTCTTTGGGTCCAAAAACAAATTCTTTGATTCAAACCATAAAATTTGATAAACAAAATGGGCACAACTGACTATTTGATGAAGGTTAATTTAAAACCTTATCAATCCTCAAAATGTATCCTTCTTAATATATTACAATTATCATAAATTAAGTTTTTATATAGTTTTATAAAACTATATGTTGAGATTAAATGATAAATTAATAAATTTGACGTAATATATTTTGGTACCATTACGATTTTAATAATAAAAACAATAACAAAGCTAAATCACAGCAATAATGAAGTAAGTCGGATGTTTAAAATTAACAACACAATTATCCATTGACGCAAAGACTATAAAAAATATAATTTGTTTATATTTATTCTTTAATTTAGTAATAGAATGAAAAAACTTATTTAAATTATAATAAACATTTAGAAATATATAAAAATAAAAGAAATAATCATCACTGTTTTATCAAAAAATTGTGTGGTTAAACTAAAATAATAAATATTAAGTAAATTTGAGGTTAGGTTAGGTTAGGTTAGGTAGGAACCTAATGTAACTAAACCTCAAATTTGAAGAATGAAAAAATCTAGAAAATAACAAAAAAATTATATTTTATATTATTATTGTTGAAACCCTGAGCAGAAATGAAGCATTAAACTCTTTAAAAGTCACAAAAACGATACAAAAATAATCAAGGAAAACGACATTTTTGTTGCCACGAATCAATTTAAATATTATATTCTAAAAATCTAAAATTGTGGGTTTTTCTCATTAGTTGCATAAGTTCATGTATCAGATAAAAATTTCCAAAATTAAACTTTACCATGACATTATATAATCGTATGTTCCAGAATCCATAAAATATAGTTTTTATCTTTCTACAACAAGTAAAGGAATTTACGTTTTTTATGTTTAACTTAAAGTAACAAAACTATGTTTAAAATCAACATCAACAATTCTGGGGTCCTGGAATCTTAATAAAAATAGGCAAATGGACAAATGTCTGGATTGGATGGTGGATAAAACAGAACCCATATAAAATTCTGAAGTTATTTCTCACCACTCATCATTTTTTATAAATAAATTGATGTATTGACACAGATAATTGTTACATTGATCCTTGTTAATTGTCATTGTTCATGAAATATTTGGTTACTTAACAAATTTATGACATAATTCAAGAAAACCACACCAATATTTAGGCAAGTAAACTTTAATTCAGGTGTGATGTGAGAAATTGTTTACAATTGTATCGATGCTAATTAATCTAATGAAATTAAACCCCAATACGACAAGTTCAACGCACTTAATACAACATTAGTGTTCAATTATTAAATTTTTCAATAATCGACGCGCTTGCATTTCCTGATCTTTGCTCCTCATTAACAATTATGACGGACATGAACTGTAAATGACAAATAAAGGTGTAAAAATCACATTTTTACATATTAAACAAACACAAAATGAACAATACATATTGACATACATAACATGACATAAAACATTGCAAAAAGCATCGAGGAAAATGTAATTTTAAAAGTACATAGGTCGCATTCAATCGCCTCCACCTTGAACCTGATGCAAATTAAAAATTTAGATCTGATGAATATACTGATTTTCCTGCGTATTTCCTCGATTGTATGGTAATTATAAACTGTCGTCGGTGTACACCAATGCACGCAACTTCGCTTTTTTTCTCCTGCTAAATGTTAAGTAATTACAATTAAAATTGCATTTTTTACCGGGTTTGATTTGTTAAGGACGAATGTTAACTGCAAAGTTGAACGACAGATTGTGATCTACATACACAAGAACTGTTTCTTTTATTCTTAAGAACACCATCTTACTAAAGTAATGGACATGAAACATTAACTATTAATGGCAATTTTAAAGTGGCAGTAAAATTTTATAACTATAAATATTAATTTTAAGTTACAGTTAAAGAACAAGAAAAATATTTTAAGACAGCAGATAATAAAAGTCTCAGAAATATGTTGATTTCCACTGCTTTATTTACAGTATATTTTGCAGGATTACTATTAAAATTAGTGTATAATAAGTAAAGTAAGTAAGAAACAAGAGAAATATTATTAAGACAACAGAGCTGAAATAGTAAAAAGGAAATGAATTCAATAACAAAACATTTGTTAACAGTAAGTAATTAACAGATTTGTTACACGACTAATACATTTAAAAACCTTACAATTCAAGTAGCATGTAAATGTGTTAGTTGTAAATAAAATGTTCTACACAGTGGTAATCCTTGAATATTTTCCTCTGACTGAGAAAGACACCGGTACTTTTCGTATACCCTTCCTGTATACTGTATACAGTATAGCAAAAGTGTTTACCTGTCTACAACAGATAAAAAACAGTTTCCTCGTAGTAGTTGGAAAACTAACATTTGAAGTTTTGCATATCAGGTTTTACTTGAATTTTTTACCATTCATTACTGAATGATTTATGTCAAACAGATTTTTGCGTCTAGTTTAGACATTTCCAATTAAATATTTGTTTTCTTCGTACATAGATTACATTAGAAATGACGTTTTGCATCGTGAAAGTAAATATTTTGTTTAAATTAGATCCTCTTGACGTTCCGAGAACTGTGAAGGTGTCCTACAGGATTTCTGCGTCGAATTCCTTACCTGTCACGAAAGTTATGGCTTGTTCTTAAAAGAAGCAAAATCCACCATTGACGTCACACTTTTTTTCACGTTGGTTTAGGCCAAATGTAAATTTGGACACTGCTTTGGACAAATACATTTTTTGAACCACAAAATATTTAATAGTTATTGTTGCGTTTACTTTGTGGTTTTCAACGTTTGTATTTTAATTTAATTATTATTCTAGCAATGATTATTTGAAATGTCATGTAATTGTTTTACATAGTCTTTGTTTAATTTCATTGTAAAAGTGAAATAATTAAACAGCCTCAATATAAAATCTATCTATTTATATTTAAATGTATTTCTATTTATAGCTTACTGTGCTTAATACAATTTATATTAGAATAAAAGTACACACTAAAGAAGTTTTATTATCAAAATGCGAATTAATTAATTTATTATATACTTAAAATTTAAATTAACAGAATTAATATGAAAAATATAAGAAGAAAATTCGCTTAATAATTTAGTCAGTTAATCGTGTTATAGTTTGTGAATGAGTCTAAGTGACGAAAAGTAATAAAAATTTAAATAAATTTAGATCAATACAATTGACTAATCTGCCCACTTTCACTGTGTTTAGAGTGCACGTCTTGAATTTTAAATTGCAAGTCACATGGAAAACTGTAGTATTTAACATTTCACATTAGACAAATTAATTTTATTAGGACTAATTTTTATTTGTTATACATAATAATAAGCATCGAATTTCGATCTAATTAAACCAATATCTTCAAGTTCAAATAAGTAAATTGATTCATATTTTATCTTTACATAAATTATAAAATTCAAATATAAAATTAATATATAAAATTATAATAATGTTGACTTGTTAAATTCAAGTTCATACAAATCTGTTCTAAACTTTGTTCCTTGATATTTACATAAATAAATAATTTATTTTCAACAATACGTAGACGAAAATTCTAGACTTTTTTTGCCCTTACAAATATAATTAATTTTATTGTTTAGAATTAAAGTTAATGAACGAATTATTAATTTTTACAACACATAAAAATATAAACGTCAACATTAAGGCAATTAATTTTATGTACATTTTTTATATAAATCCACCTAATACCTTGTTATATTTGCGTTGTAAAGCTTGTAAAAACAAAAATTTATTCAGCAAACATGTTCATTGCAACTACCCATTTTATGAAAGTAAACTAGTATCTGATTATCTCAGGACGATAAGTTTGTTTTTCGAGACTCCATTCTTTTACCTGGGAAAAGATTTATTTGGGAACGTTGACGTTTATGTTGAATTGTAGTTTTGTGTTGCGGTTTTTTAGGGGAGCCACCGAGTGCTATTAAGATAGATATGCAACCTAGATTACACTAACTGGTTAAAATTAATTACTTATTATGATATATATACTAAAAAAAGAAATACAAACTAATTAGACAAAAAAATCCTTTTTTACCTTAAAAATTTCCAATCTTTCGTGATATTTACTGAATAGATATGCTTTGGATCCATAAATTTCTACTAATTGTTTGTCATTAGTCAATTATAAACTATAATATGTTGATTGGGATTCCTATTGGAAAATTTTAATCACTAAATTAATAATTTTCCATAACATTAGGTTTTAAGATAATATTGTAACACTTTTTATTAATTAATTACACATAATTATCCTTATTTTAAATGTATCGTTAATTTGTTGCAAGTATGAAAGAGGTCAATAATCTTTAATTAATGTTAAGACGTTTTATTGATATACCGTATATATAAATAAGACAAATATATTTATTTATTTAATTTTTTAGATAATTTATGTTCTGTTAACTATATGCAACCCACATTACACCAAACGTTTAAAATTCGATCACCGTTGACCTGACTGAATCTAGAGGGAGACATCATGCATGACAGAGACAATACTTTGTAGTGGGAATCTTTTACTGTCTCTGTCATTAATGAGGTCTCTCTCAAAATTCAGTAGGATCGAAGACTTTCCAATCGTTATAATCTTAAAATATCACAAAATTACAGTCGGGTGTCTTAGATAGAAATTTTGAAAATTAACTAACGGAATATGAAAAACTGTATAGATAAAATTAAAAAATAATACAATAATAAGAATTAAAATATAAAAAGTAATTACATTTTTGAATTAAAACAGTTTTTTATATCACAACAATTAAAAATCTGTGAATAATACTATTTTTTGAATATTTGAATAAATATTTAACGATTTATGGAATAATTTTATTTAATTTAACATGTAAAATATGCTTAAATTATTTGGTTAATACTGAAAATAAAAATAATGGTAGATGTACTTTGTGGTCGTAGATGAAAAGAAGTAGAACGACTTTTAATTACTCAAAAACGTGCAGTATTGTAATGTAATGAAGCGTCGGTTCCGAGAACCCCAAGCGAAAAAAGAGACCCCGGGACGCCAATGCGAGATCTTGAATGCGACGCGAGACAATGACCAAAAGAGTCCGGGGACCACGTCACTAAAAAACGCCAACAATAAGAGACCCCTAAATACTGCGAACCGGTTACCCAATGTAAAAGTGTGTCTTCGGCTCCGTTCCCGCACCGCATTGGGGTGCCGCGCTCAACTCCGACCATGGGGTGTTGTGAATTGTCGGTGATGCAACTGCAACAACGCACAGGCCCCGCAAATCAGTTGAGTGCGTGAGTCATGGGTGGAAAGATGCGATCAATCAAAAAAAATGTATCTGAGGAGGGAAATTCGCGCGTTTCTCGGCTTTTCCTTTATTTTATTTTGTTTTATTCGGTTTGTTTTGGTGCCCGTTTTGGTTTTCGCTTGACCTGCTCAATGGGATTTACGGAGTTACTACGATAATTTAGGATTTTATCCTTTCAATGGTATTTTCTTTTATAATTTTCTAGATTTTAGTATTGTGTAATAAAATATAAATTACAAAAAATTAGTTGTAGATATAATAGATTAGCATTTAGCTTAGATCTACAAGTCTAATAGAACCAAAAGACTTAATTTCCAAACAAAAAGTATTCAGTTCTTTTTACTGTATCTTTCAGGCAACTTTTAATAAAAAATAATTAATGAAACATTAGTTTAAAAACAATTAACAACACACAATATATATTGAATAGTTAATTCTCGATTTGGAATCCAAAAATAAATAAGACCTTTTCATATATAAACAGGCTTTATGGCTAATTGGTAGTTTAGATTTAAAATGTACTGATTACTTTGTTTCATACATGGTTATTTTGAATTTCCACTGAAGCTGTAAACATTTCATTATGTTAAAAGCATTTTAAAGTATCTTTAAGACAAGTTTAATGATAATTTATGATAAATACTGAAGTTTTTCAAAAGTTTTTTCAAAAAACTTAAACTTAAGCTTTCTAGGCTGTAAAAGTTATCATATAAAGTTAATTTGTCAATTAAATTGTATTAAAATCATTTTAAAACATTATTAAAACATGATTAATGTTAATTTATGATAAATAATGAAGTTTTTCAAAAGCTTTCTTAAAAAAAATTAAGCCTAAGCATACCATACTTTAAAAGTTATCGTATAAATTTAATTTATTAATTAAAGTGTATTAAAAGCATTATAAATCATTATTAAAACATGCTTAATGTTAATTTATGATAAATACTTACGTTTTTCAAGTTCCAGACTTTAAAAGTTATCATATAAATTTAATATGTTAATTAAAATTTATTGAAAGCATTTTAAAACATTGTTAAAACATGCTTAATGTTAATTTATGATGAATACTGAATTTTTTCAAAAGTTTTCTTAAAAAACTTAAACTTAAACGTTCCAAACATTAAAAGTTATCATATAAATTTAATATGTTAGTTAAAATTTATTGAAAGCATTTTAAAACATTGTTAAAACATGCTTAATGTTAATTTATGATGAATACTGAATTTTTTCAAAAGTTTTCTTAAAAAACTGAAACTTAAACGTTCCAGACTTTAAAAGTTATCATATAAATTTAATATGTTAATTAAATTGTATTGAAAGCATTTTAAAACATCGTTAAAACATGTTTAATGTTAATTTATGATGAATACTGAAGTTTTTCAAAAGTTTTCTTAGAAAAAACTTAACTTTTACAAAAATGAATAAATAATAATGTTAAAAATGTTTATTAAACAATTTAATTGTTACTAAACCTAAATTTGATGGTTTTATGTCGTACTTAAGTTTCCAATTATCATGATTATATTTTAACCAACTTTGAAAGCATGTTTTGGATGATTACCATGCATAAAAATCCATGGGGCTGGTAAATTATTACGGACAAGTGGTTCCATTACATCTCTCATGACATTTTAACACAGGGAATGGCCCATATTATCAATAATTTTCTCTAATGGTCCTTATCATGCCGAAAAAGGAACCCCAAACCATAACGTCTTCTCCGCCATGTTCTAAAGATTTTTGTAGTGTATCTAGAGTCTAAACTTGAAGGACGAACCTCAAAGTACTCCATCAAAATTCTGAAGAGTAATTAATAAATTAATTCAACGTTCTGACTGTTCTACTAGGCACATTATTGTTTAATGGTTCAATTAATTCATGTTTTGTTTAAGTAGTAGACAAGGAAGTTGATTATAAATTCCTAAAACTAAATGTTCATTTTAATTTTAAACTGAAATTGGAGACATGAATAGTAGTAAAGACGAGAAACCCACAATAAACAAATAAACGTGTGATTTTTGCTAATAGTACTATAGAATCATCATCAATCGATGCACTAAGATGTAAATTGATTAAATTGTCTGATTGCAGACATGGAAGGAAGCGTAGGAAATGCGTCCCCCCTTAAACACTTTTCCCTTTCGACTAGAATCCGATATTCCGTCGTCGTATAAGATTTCCATGTGCAGGTACTTGTACAAGCAGAACTGTCCGAACGGTTAAATTTCATCATTGTCGAATCGGACCACCTCCACTGCGTTGCGGAACCATCGAACAAAAACGCTCAGCGATTGAGCCGACGTCGTGTTCCGCTCCGTTCGGGGGAAAAAAAACTCCAATACCACAAACTCGATATCCTGCCCGTAACTTAATCTAACTAGAGTAGAAAATAAAGGACGTAGAAACAAAAAACAAAGGAAGGAAATATTGAGTGGCGGTCTGGATGGTCTTTTGATTGAACGTGTCTCGGTTATGATCAAAATTGTCGGGAGGTTTTAAATTTACTATACCGGTTGTAAACTTATATCTATTTTGTGTTAAAGAACATAGTGTGACAAGAAATTTATACTTAAGTCGAGCAATTTATTATTTATATCAGTTTGTTGTGGAGTGTTGTGGTGGCTAAGAAAAAAAAATGCATGTTTTTGGTTTTGAGCACTGTTTTCTTCTGGTGTCAAGATTTGTGTACGATATTCTAGCACCATTCGAAATCAGTTCTTACGCCAAAGGTCTTCAGGAACTCAACTTTAACATAAAAACGTTTTGGGTGAGTCATTATTAATTGCCAATTGTTTATTGATCTTGTGTGTATTTACCACTGGGTGTTTTGTAGTTCTTCCAAATGAAAAATTGTAGTTGAATTTAATTTTAAATAGCCAAAGAAAACCATTTTCAGCATCAAGGTTTACCTTAGTTGCTATATCATCTTCAATACTGAATTAATTTAATTCAAAGAACGTGATCTAAGATGTTAAATCATGACTCTTAACATGAGGAATCACTTATATTTAGTTTGGTACCATTTTGGTACTCTATTGAAGCATTCTCTGAAAGTGGTGGTGGAATTTAGCTTATATGAACCATTGAAGGTTTACCTGATAAGACCCAAAGAGAGGACTTACTAAGACTGGTGGGTTCTTTCTTAATTTGTTTTTAACACCTATATATTCAATTGCTAATTGATTATAACAATATGTGTTCTGTTTAATAGTAACTACAACGACTGACTATAGAGAATTGACGCCATTTTGAGTACTTTGGATTGAAACTGAGACGGCGACCACTGACTGGAAGAAGCCATAAATGAAGGTATACAGTTTTATGCAAAACTAAATAGTAACCTGTTCCAACAAAGATTGGAATTTATAGTTAGGGAGGTGAAAATGTTGACCATGTACCTTAGCCTTAGCTTAGTATTACTACCTGTTTTTGGGTAGTTCGTAGAATGTTTCTAATCATTCTAGGAAGTGTGATGAAAGTTTACACGTTTCCAATTCTAAACTCTTTATAGGACGTGAAGAAGACCTTATAAAAGATACAAAATCAAGTTTGAGGTATGAGAAAATAAAACAAATAATTGTATAGTTAGCTACTAGTAACTACAATTATAAAAAATAAACAATCCTCTTGAAATATTCCTTTAATTTCTTCGTAATTAGGACAAAAGAATGTTTTTAATTATATTTATATTACTTTTCTCTATAGAAACTATTAATTGACATTTGATATTTCATAATTTTAGACCTTCAAAATTTCCTTGAGACCACATAGACAAGTATCAACCATTCCAACCGAGGACAGCAATCATCAATTGAACAGGAAGACGTCTTTGAAATGTAGTCCTTCCTCCACAGACTTTGGTGAGCCCTCAGCATGAAGAAGAGGATGTATGATTTTAGAATTGATCACATCATTAACTCCAAGATTAGTACCAAGGAGACTCCATCATCATGGAGGTCTAAATCACTGATTATTGATAATTAGTAAAACTGTATTTCCTCCAAATTAATAAAATAATATTCTTGATTCACATTTATATTAAATTGACATTGAATAGAAAATGATATATTGTATCTTAAATAAATTAAATTTATAAAGAAAATAGATGTGATAGAAAAAGCAATATGAAAAAATTTATAAAAAGTACTTCTAGAGAAATTAAATTAATAATATATATGTCTTAGGTGTCTGTTTCAAAATAATTCTTAGTATTTTGACAAACAATTAGAGTTAAATACATATAAGGTGAAGAAACTCTGAAAAAGTACTTCCAGAAATATTATCAGACACTAATTATACAACTGTTATCCAATGACTTTTACTGTTGCTATGTTATTATAAATGTAATTTAAAATTGTTTTGGTGAGAAATTTTCTAAAAGTACTTTTAGAAAAATGATCAGAGACAATAAAATAAATTAAATTTACAAAACAATATTGTATATTATAATATTGCTGTAAGGGTAAAATAAGTTGACTCAGTTTTGAACATCAATGTATTATCAAATTGATTATACATTAAAAAAATTATAATTAGGTCTATATTCTAAAATTAAAGAATTCATAAATATTTTGACAAAAACTACAGATATTAACTATATACAAAAACAAATATTTACAAAAATATGTTTCCAACTATTTATATACAAATTATATAACAATCACTTAACTAAATAAATTTTCACCTAAAAAGCTTAGATATAGTTGTCTAATGTAATAGCAATAATAGCATTTATTAAATATAATAAAATCCCTGAAAATATATGTAATATACATTAATGAAACAATTATACACATAAAAAGCAAAAACTGGCTTACACTATTACATTCATTAAGGATACAATACTAGTTAAATAGGAATATAAATTAGTTATTTTAATAGGAATACGGCGAATAACATATAATTAAAAATGTTATGTTTTTAAGTCAATGAATTATATCACAAAGAAAATTTTTAATCCTTACTATAAAAATCACAAAACATCTGCCACAATTACACAACAGATTGTTTTTGCTTCATCCGTTCATCCTTAGTTAGTCTAGTACTGTGTTTTACGTATATGTATTAGAAAGATTAGAAATTGAGGTCCGATTTAATGAAAAACAAAACGATAATTCCAGTCTCATGAACGAAAATAACCACCTAGACTTAAATTTATAACATTTAACGACGACCAAAACTCCACAGAGAGATTAAATTAACCGGTGGCAGTGGTGCGAGGGGATTCATGTCGACAACAGGCTGTTTTCGTTCGAGCTCTTCATCTCCGGCTTCTTGCTCAGCTTCGCCCACGTGTCGCCGCCCAGAGCCTTGGCGAAGTGATCGTCGACCGAGAGGGCGGGACTGTCGGACAGCTCCGGGGTGGCGGCCGGCGGTGAGACCGTCCTCGGCGGCTCTTTGGCTAGGTTGTTGTTGGAGAAGAGCGTGTGGTAGTCGTTGCCCAACGACCTTCTGAAGTGCTCGTCTATTATGGGGTCGCACATTGATATACCTACAAATAATAACGATATTATTAACTGTTCTAGGTGTGGGACGACGAAGAGACTCACCGGACGGCAGCTCCTCCCTGGGCGGTCCCCCGTTGTGTATCACCGACCGCCTATACGACGACCTGTAGCCGGGGTTGTTGATGGTCTGTTGGTACGAGGGCGGCAGACCGCGTTGCCTCAGGCTCATGTCGATGGGGGTGTCGGCGCCGCCGCTTTTGCCGTTCTCCTGCAACTGGTTGACGTCCGGCTTGTACTCAGGGGGGCTGGGCGGCCTCTGGTCCAGGCCCATCGTTTCCGGGAACTTCGGGTCGGACTTGCGGCTGTACTCGGGCAGGCGCGATCGTCTGTCGCGTTTCCATTTCGTCGTCTGTTTGCTGTTCTTCGAGTCGTCTGCAACAAAACGAATCTTGGTTAGAATTGGGTTGGAAGTACTTCCAGAAAAATATTAAAAAACGTAAATACTTCTTAATATAAGTCAATAATACTTGGTAAACCGTGAGACTCTGCGAAGAAATTTTAGAAAAGTACTTCTAGAAAATATACAAGAGACAAAAAATAAATCAACAACTCAAAATTATTAACAATTAGGGTGAATATATTGTGAAATTGGGTATAACAATTGTGATTTGACAGTGATGTGAAGAAATTTATAGGAAGTACTTTTAGAAAAATGATCAGAAATTATAAATAAATCAATGAAATGTGTTAGTTAACTTGTTTGAAACGATTTTTAGTGTTTGGACAAACAAAGGGGTTTAAATACTATAATGTGAAAAAATTCTGAGGAAGTAATTCAAGAAAAATGATCAACGGCTAAAAATAAATCAATAATATGTATTTATAATTAATTAATTAACTGGTTTGATCAATAAATTTGGTGTTTGGGCAAAAAAATGAGATTAAATACTAAAATATGAAGAAATTGTACTTCCAGAAATATTATCAGACACTAATAATAAATTAATTATACAAAATCTAACTATTTGGTTGTGTGTGTTTTCCAACGACTTTTACTGTTTGGGAAAACAAATGTGATAGAAAAAAGCAATGTGAATAAATTTTAAAAAAGTATTTCTAGAAAAATTATGGAAGACTAAAAATAAATTAATGATATATGTTTCTTAGGTTCTGTTTCAAAATAATTCTTAGTGTTTTGACAAACGAATGGAGTTAAATACTAAGAATGCGAAGAAATTCTGAAGAAGTACTTCCAGAAATATTATCAGACACTAATAATAAATTAATTATACAAAATAATAATATAAAAATTATATAAATAATATTTATTACTTTTGATACACCAAATGTTATTTAAAATTGTTTTTTGAAGAAATTTTGAAAGAGTACTTTCAGAAAAATTATCCAAAATTAAAAATAAACCAATAATATGTATTTCTAATTAGTTAGTTAACTTGTTTGAAACGATTTTTAGTCTTTAGACACTATTAATTATGTAAGTATTATAAAATTTGAGTCATTTAATTTATCCTGGATTTTTTTGCCCACACCAAAAGTCATTGATACTCTAATATGTGTTACCACATTCAAATTTTTCCGTGGAATTTTTATGCAAATGACACGTTTTGGATTGGAATAGCTTTTTTCTAAAAAAAAAATTGATAATAAACTAGCAACCATCGATTAATAAATAAGATCATTGACCCGTACATTAAAAAATGCCATTAAAAGTTCCACTGATATCTCCTTTATCTGTTGCACTGTTGCCTTAATTAAAATCGTTGGCATGTCTTCGTCGGAAAGATCTTCGTTAGATACAAGTTTTGAAATTTCCCAGAACCGGCACATTTTTTGGCTCGTTTGTGAATGAACCGGGACGCCGTGTCCATTCATAAAAACAATTATCTCTTTGTCTAACTGCCGTCGCAATGACAATTTCGGGTTGACATTCTTCGGAATTTTTCGTTTACGAAACGGTGCAGCGGTGCGTAGACGTTTTCGGCGTGACCCCTGAAGGCCACATTCGAATCTAATGGTTTGTAGGCCCGTTTCACAGCATCCGGTCTCACGTCTCATTCATTCGACTCGTAATTCGTGTGGTTTTCGGTGATAATTACCGAACAATCGGGCTTCGTTTCCATTTCACAGTCATTTACCTGATTTGTGCCTATTGAAAAGGGTAATCGTCCACTTGTGGACTGTTTGAAACGCATTGATTTCACCTAATTACAATAAACTCTTAAAATATCGTTGTTTCTTTCTGATGGTTAAACAATTAATTGTGTTTTTTGACTGAGGACATTAATTGCTATTCGGTATGTGGGAAGATTTGAAACCCGTACGTCACAGCAATGTAATTAAAAAATAACTAAATAATTGTGGGAATGCCTGTGTGTAATTAACGACACGTACTCTAAATTCACGAGGGCCGAATAAAAAGACACGATTTCAATGCCGTGTATGGCGAGTTGTGTTTGTGGAACAGATGGCCACATTCGTGTTTTGGTTTAATCTAATCGTAATTGGAAATTGTTGTCACACACGTATATCGACGATTTATTTCAAAAATGCGAAAATTAATCGCATTATTGTCAGTTTCTGGTAATTTTTCTGGAAGTACTTCACCAGAATTTCTTCACAGTACAGTATTTAATACCATTTGTTTGTTCACACACTAAAAATCGTTCCAAATAAGTTAACTAACTAATTAGAAATACATATAATTGATTTATTTTTAGTCTTGGATAATTTTTCTAAAAGTACTCCTTCAAAAGTTGTGTTTAAAGACTAAAAATCGTTTCAAACCAGTCAACTAACTAATCACAAATACATATTATTGATTTATTTTTAGTTCTGGATAATTTTTCTAAAAGTACTCTTTCAAATGTAGTGTTTAAAGACTAAAAATCGTTTCAAATCAGTCAACTAACTAATTATAAATGCATATTACTAATTTATTTTTAGTCTTGGATAATTTTTCTAAAAGTACTCCTTCAAAAGTTATGTTTAAAGACTAAAAAACGTTTCAAACTAGTTAACTAACTAATTACAAATACATATTGTTGATTTATTTTTAGTCTAGGGTAAGTTTTCTAAAAGTACTCTTTCAAATGTAGTGTTTAAAGACTAAAAATCGTTTCAAATCAGTCAACTAACTAATTATAAATGCATATTACTAATTTATTTTTAGTCTTGGATAATTTTTCTAAAAGTACTCCTTTAAAAGTTATGTTTAAAGACTAAAAAACGTTTCAAACTAGTTAACTAACTAATTACAAATACATATTGTTGATTTATTTTTAGTCTAGGGTAATTTTTCTAAAAGTACTCTTTCAAATGTAGTGTTTAAAGACTAAAAATCGTTTCAAGTCAGTCAACTAACTAATTATAAATGCATATTACTAATTTATTTTTAGTCTTGGATAATTTTTCTAAAAGTACTCCTTCAAAAGTTATGTTTAAAGACTAAAAAACGTTTCAAACTAGTTAACTAACTAATTACAAATACATATTGTTGATTTATTTTTAGTCTAGGGTAATTTTTCTAAAAGTACTCTTTCAAATGTAGTGTTTAAAGACTAAAAATCGTTTCAAGTCAGTCAACTAACTAATTATAAATGCATATTACTAATTTATTTTTAGTCTTGGATAATTTTTCTAAAAGTACTCCTTCAAAAGTTATGTTTAAAGACTAAAAAACGTTTCAAACTAGTTAACTAACTAATTACAAATACATATTGTTGATTTATTTTTAGTCTAGGGTAATTTTTCTAAAAGTACTCCTTCAAAATTTCTTCAAAAAACAATTTTGAATAGCATTTGATGTAACAAAAGTAATAAATTTTATTACAAAACAAAAAGTATCGATTTATTTGTAACCTCTTATAATTTTTCTAGAAGTACTTTTTTAAAATTTCTTCACGTTGCTTTTTTCTGCTCAGTTAAAATCTTTGGAAAACAGTCAACTAAATAGTTAGATTTTGTATGATTAATTTATTATTAGTGTCTGATAATATTTCTGGAAGTACTTCCTCAGAATTTCTTCACACATAGTTTACAACCACGTTTGTTATTCCAAATTTTTAAGTTTTAACTTGGTGAATATTATAAATAAGGTTTATTTGAGTAAGAGTTTTAAGACTTAAAGTACTTCAAGTAGTTTTTCATAACATAACTAAATTACTAACATGTCTTTAGAATATTATTAATAAGACTTGTATTTTAGATATTTTGGTAGAAAATATGTATCTAACAAGATAATTTTAATTTCGGTTAGATTTTCATCACTAAATTTAGACATTATTCATTCGGAAATGACTAAAATGGAGGCTGCTGAATAAATTACGTAGTATTTGAATCAGTGATTAGAAGAATTAATTTAGGAGTGTGAGCAATTTAATAATTAATTTACAAGATTAACTAAAGTGTGTTTTGGCAAGATCTTTACCTGGTATGAGCCACGGTTGCCAGAAGGTGTTACTTTTGATTTGGTCACCGACTTCGCACTTTTGGTTCTGGGCCCGCATCATCAATGAAGCTCTCAACAGTTCTTGCACGAATTTCGAAAATTCCATAATACACTTGCGAACGACAACAACAACGGCACCACAACAAAAAACAATAACGTAAAGAAGTCAACGAGGTACAAAAGGAAACACCGAAAACTATTCACTACTTTGTGTAAAGGGCCATTGTGTGTGCGGTTCCGCTCGTTTCGGAATAGTAGAGAGAGCAACACAGTTTCATTCATAAGAATCTCCAGGTAAAAGAGAAGCCAGGTATACGTAATTAGTTTTTTTTTCTCCTCGGCTCGGCCGTCCGCGTCCGATGGCACCTAAATCGGGCGCGTATAGGGACCAGTTTAGCTTGGACGCACGTTTTTGACCGGTTCCGTCGTCGTTGTTTTTTTATTCATTCGTTTTCGTGTTATATCACGAGAATCGGCCGTGTTCCGTCTTTTGTTTTAGTAGCGTCGGCTCGCTTGGGCTGGGCCGTGGGGCGCGTGGGAAAACTTTTCATTGAGAAACAGGGAACCCGTTCGATTGGCGGTCCACGATTCACGATTGATTCGGGCCCGTTTCGCGGCTCTGATGAAGCGGTAGAAGTGGTCCAAACTGTGGATTCGCAGTGAATCTTTCGTAATTCGGAAGTCAGCATTAAAATTGAATTAATGGAAAGAATTACCAACCGTATTCTCAAAATAACAATAACAATACTTTTACGTAGCAACAAAATTACATTTTATTACGAGAATTTTGTGGCAAAAATAATCCATAATCCTTAAGTGAAACATAATTTATCTTATAAACATGTGTTAATATATTTAATTTGTTCAAAAATAAATAAAATTATATATACTCTCTTACCAATTTATTCAAATAGTTAGGTTAGGTTAGATTAGGTTAGGTTAAGTTAAGTTAGGTTAGGTTAAGTTAGGTTAGTTAGATGAGGTTATGTTAAGTTACTTATTAAAATAATCATGTAAAAAAAGATAATATTCATAAATTTATAATAATTTTAATTATATCTATAATTTATAATACGTGTAATTTGTTTATATTAAAAAGAACAAAATAAAACCCTCAAAATTTAGAAAATTTTAAAATATGAAAAAACATTTGTAGTAATTATGTTAAAACAAATGAAATTTCAAATTTACAAGTTTATTCAAATAGTTAGGTTAGGTTAAGTTAAGTTAACTTAAGTTACTCATTAAAAAAAGTTTATTAAAATATTTATTTAAAAAATATATAATATTTAGATAATATTCATAAATTTATAAAAATTATAAATTGATTTAATGAACAATATGATCTATTCATAATTGGGGTTATCTGTCAATAATAGTACTTTTTTAATAAATGAAATTAATATGTATAATATTAATATATATAATTTATTCAAATTAAATTAGGATAGGTTAAATTAAGTTAGGTTAGATTAGGTTAGGTTAAGGCTAAAGTTAGATTGTTATTCATTTATAAAAACTAGTTTATTAGGTTAGGTTAAGGCTAAAGTTAGATTGTTATTCATTTATAAAAACTAGTTTATTTAAATATTTATTTAAAAAATATATAATATTCATAAATTTCTAAAAATTACAAATTTAATTAATAAACAATATGATTTATTCATAATTGAAGATATTTATAATTAATAGTATTTGTTAATAAGTAAAATTAATATGTACTTTTAATAATTTATTCAAATAATTAGGTTAAGATAGGTTAAATTAAGTTAGGTTAGGTTAAGTTAGTCATTAAAAAATGGCTTATTAAAGTATTTATTTAAAAAAACCATGATATTCATAAATTTATATTTTTAATTGTATCCATATAATATGTTTAATTTGTTTAATCCCTCAAAATTTAGATATTAAAATATGAAACATATGTAGTAATTATGTTAAAACAAATGAAATTTCAAATTTACAAGTTTATTCAAATAGTTAGGTTAGGTTAAGTTACTCGTTAAAAAGATAATTTATTAAAATATTTATTTAAAAAATACATTCATAAATTTATATTATTTTTAATTATATATATATATATATATATATATATATATATATATATATATATATTACAAAATTGTGCAATAAGTAAAGTTAGGTTAGGTTAAGTTAAATTAGGTTAAGTTGATTAATTCATTTTTTAAAATATTTTATTAAAATATTTATTTAAAAAATATATAATATTCATACATTTTTAAAAATTACAAATTGAATTAATGAACGACATGATTTATTCATAATTCGTATCATTAATACAATTTTAATTCTTGAATAATTTATTCAAATAGTTAGGTTAGGATAGGTTAAGTTAGGTTAGGTTAAGTTGGGTTAGGTTAGGTTAGATTAGGTTATGTCATTCATTCATAAAAACTAGTTTATTAAAATATTTATTGAAAAAAATATATATACAAATTTTTCAGTTTAAAATATAAAATACTAAATTCAAATCATTTAATTTTCTTAAATATATAATCATTTACTAAATAATAAAAGTTTGGAAGAAAGTGCGAATCGTGGAAAACACTTGACAATGCGGCTCAGGTGTAAACACTAATTTCGTAATGAATGGAGAAATTTACAAATGTGTTTTTCTGAAAATAGTGACCAAGTTATTTTTAGACCAACATTGCATTGTTCTTTTATTAAACGCAAACTACTGGAATGTATGTTAATTGCGAACAACAACACTTAAACAAAATTGTTAATATTCATGAATTTTTCTGTGTATAATCCGCAGAAAAATTAATTGCATTAATTAAACGTTAAACAGAAGAGTTGTGCAATATTTTGTTTCTTCTCCAACGATAATTAATTGTATTATGATGTTACAGTGTGGGTAATGACGGTTATTGTACGTCTGTTAAATAATACCCCATTATTAATTAGGTTTAACTATTGTAGAAATGAAAAAGTTACAAACGAATTCCGTGAATGAAAAGGTCCATTAACTCAATCAAATCGAATGAAGTCGTCGTCTACAGTCCACACATACCAACACAAATACCACGCAATGAGCACACGACAAATTACCATTACTTATAAATATTAATTCAATTAGTCCTTTCATTCTTTTCTGTTCAAATTTTATTTGTAACGAGAAACAAGTTTTAATTACATAAATAAAACATTAATTAAATGTATCAATGATGAAATAATTCTTCTTAGTCTGTGTGTTCTCACAATTGAGACTGCAACATTTAAATTAAATAAACAACGTGATTTACTTTCCATTAATTAACATTTACAGTTAAATTTATAACCAATCTTGGAATTATTATAATAATAATAGTTTTGAAATGTGCTTCCAAGTACAGAAGCTGTACCTTGAATATTCAAATCTAAACTCATCAATCACTAAGAACAAAGAGGCCAACAATGAAAACTATTTACAAAAAAAAAGTGGTGAAGGGAAAGTAATTATTCTTTTATAAATGAACGAAAGAAACACAGTTGAGAGCAATTAGAGGATAATTGATCTGAAACAATGCTGACGAATGGTCGGAGGAATTTCTGGGAATCACTGATGCAAAAATGATCTCATTATGTTGGAATAACATGAAAATATTGAAGAAAAATGATTCAATGTGTACTCGAGTAGTTTATAACGATGATGAAGAAGTAAAGATAATTTTTATGGGTCAAAGTTAAATTATTTATTAAATTGTTGCTACAAATAAAGTACTCCCTAAATTCTTAGAATTGAAATACTACATATAAAAAAAAGTACTTTAAACAAGAATTGTTTTAAATGAATTTATAAATGAGAGTTAAATTATTTTGTAAAATTACTGCTACAAATAAAGTACTCCCTAAATTCTTAGAATTGAAATACTACATATAAAAAAAGTACTTTAAACAAGAATTGTTTTAAAGGAATTTATAAATGAGAGTTATAAAATTACTGCTACAAATAAAGTACTCCCTAAATTCTTAGATAAAGTGGTAATAATTGTACTACTACAGATAAAAAGGTACTTTAAACAGGAATTGTTTTAGAAAAATTTATAAATTATTTATAGAAATACTGCTACAAATAAAGTACCTTTTAAATTCTTAGACGAAGTAGTAAAGAAACAGTTGAAACTTAAAAATTATATTCTCACATTGTCTCTGAAAACGACAATAAGGTTCAAGTTTCCAGTTGAAGCAGGAAGTGTACTCCTCAAGGTATCATGTTCACGACATTGTCCCAAAAGCGAATTGACAAACCGGCAGCCGACCAACAAGCAGCCGGTCCGTGACAAAATTTTATGTATTTCGTGGACCGCTTAACGGCCATTAAAAACCGGAAGCTCCGGCATTTTACAAGACACACTGCATGTGTGTGTGTGTTTAGTCTATTGCCCCTGAGTCTCAATCCGAAATTCCATTTAAATAAATTTTTAAACACAATCTAGATCTTGGGAACGATGGAATGGTCAAGTTTCCCATAAAATTGAGTGGGGAATTTTAATGGGTCGCATTTTTTAACGTGGGTAGAAAGTGCAGTTTCGCACTTTCCCGCATGGAATTTATTTTTTTGTTTGTTTGGGCACAACAACGTGAAAATTTCAAATAAAATGCAGAAACTATTATAAATGCATGGATCTGCAAATATTTTTACATTCATATTTTGTTAATACTAATTTAAAAAACGTATTTAAATAAATAAAATTTAGGATTTAATTATATAGTTTCTGTTTAAAGTACTCTTTTATTTGTAGCAATACAATTATTATTACTTTATCTAAGAATTTAAGGAGTACTTTATTTGTAGCAGTAATTTTATAAATAATTTAACTCTCATTTATAAATTTCTTAAAAACAATTCCTTTTTAAAGTACTTTTTTATCAGTAGTAGTTCAATTATTACCACTTTATCTAAGAATTTAGGGAGTACTTGATTCGTAGCAGTAATTTTATAAATAATTTAACTCCCATTTATAAATTCCTTTAAAACAATTCATATTTAAAGTACTTTTTTATCTGTAGTAGTTTAATTATTATTACTTTATCTAAGAATTTAAGGAGTACTTTATTTGTAGCAGTAATTTTATATATAATTTAACTCTCATTTATAAATTCCTTTAAAACAATTCATATTTAAAGTACTTTTTTATCTGTAGTAATTCAACTATTACCACTTTATCTAAGAATTTAGGGAGTACTTGATTCGTAGCAGTAATTTTATATATAATTTAACTCTCATTTATAAATTCCTTTAAAACAATTCATATTTAAAGTACTTTTTTATCTGTAGTAATTCAACTATTACCACTTTATCTAAGAATTTAGGGAGTACTTGATTCGTAGCAGTAATTTTATAAATAATTTAACTCTCATTTATAAATTTCTTAAAAACAATTCCTTTTTAAAGTACTTTTTTATCAGTAGTAGTTCAATTATTACCACTTTATCTAAGAATTTAAGGAGTACTTTATTTGTAGCAGTAATTTTATATATAATTTGACTCTCATTTATAAATTCCTTTAAAACAATTCATATTTAAAGTACTTTTTTATCTGTAGTAAGTCAATTATTACCACTTTATCTAAGAATTTAGGGAGTACTTGATTCGTAGCAGTAATTTTATAAATAATTTAACTCCCATTTATAAATTCCTTTAAAACAATTCATATTTAAAGTACTTTTTTATCTGTTGTAGTTCAATTATTACCACTTTATCTAAGAATTTAAGGAGTACTTTATTTGTAGCAGTAATTTTATATATAATTTAACTCTCATTTATAAATTCCTTTAAAACAATTCATATTTAAAGTACTTTTTTATCTGTAGTAGTTCAATTATTACCATTTTATCTAAGAATTTAAGGAGTACTTTATTTGTAGCAGTAATTTTATATATAATTTAACTCTCATTTATAAATTCCTTTAAAACAATTCATATTTAAAGTACTTTTTTATCTGTAGTAGTTCAATTATTACCACTTTATCTAAGAATTTAAGGAGTACTTTATTTGTAGCAGTAATTTTATATATAATTTAACTCTCATTTATAAATTCCTTTAAAACAATTCATATTTAAAGTACTTTTTTATCTGTAGTAGTTCAATTATTACCACTTTATCTAAGAATTTAAGGAGTACTTTATTTGTAGCAGTAATTTTATATATAATTTAACTCTCATTTATAAATTCCTTTAAAACAATTCATATTTAAAGTACTTTTTTATCTGTAGTAGTTTAATTATTATTACTTTATCTAAGAATTTAAGGAGTACTTTATTTGTAGCAGTAATTTTATAAAAACCATCAAATGAATATAATTTGAAAATGAATATAATAAAAAATTAGTACTAAAGTAAGTATTTTGGGGTTGCCATCTTAAATAATAGTTCATCTAAATTAAATAATTGAGTGTGAATAAGATAAAAGACTCATTAATTTTAGCAGCATCATTTAATTGTTGAAATTTCCTGCACTAACAGATTCACCTTCCTGTTCAGTTCAATTAACGTTGACGGTTCCGACAATTTAGAGACCCATTCATCATTACCAATGAACATTTGTTGAAATCTTGTTTGTTTCCTTACTGGTCTCATTTAAGATTTGAGAGGCCACATCACCTTGTTTAATTTAATGTTTTTACATAGTTTTTCGAATGATTTAGTTTGATTTGTAAACTGGAGTGTAGTGGAGAAGAAGAGAAGAAGGAGGTCGGAACAATGGCAGGATGGGTTTTATTTTTGTTAATCCAAGACAACGGATATTCCACGGTTGTTATCGCGGGGCGTCACTAGTTTAACCGCATACCAACTCGGATCAGAGTTCTCACTTTGGTCCCGTCCAACAAACCAACAGATGTCCGTCCGATTCACAACCTTATTACTCCGTCGTGTCGGTCCATACGCCGAATTTCGTGGATGCCGTGCATTCTTTCGGGTGTTTATGGCCGTAATATTATCGGGGTTTTATTGCGCAAATGACGTTGTCAAGATGCACAGATGCACAGATGCACTGATGCACTCGAAACTGATTTGTGCTGTGCTTCACTCAATGTAATTTTTGATTTTATTATGTGAAAATATAATTTCATTCAATATTGGAAGTAACACAAGTTTTTACAATTCTATTTGGTATTAAATTTAAAAATATCAATTGAACTGAATGGAATTAAATGTTCGATAATAAATGAAACTAAATTTGGCTCAAGAATGCGGATACAAAAGGCGATAAGAAAGTATTTAACGATAAATACTTATCAATAACAACTTGACATAAGCAAATATTAATACTGAATAAATACACTTCAATTTATTGAACATATTTTTAATATTAGGAATGAAATTATTTTTTTTTTAATGAGAAATAATTATTAATATTTATTATCTTGTCTTTACGGTATCTAATCATTCAATAAACAAATCATACATGAAATATGGAATTTTAAAGACAAATAAATATTTAGTTGCTAATTTTTTAAATCTAGATAATTTCCTTAGAATTATTAGTATATTTTTCGGAAGAATATTTAAAATATTTATTATTTTATTTAAGAAACTCAATAAAATTATTTATATATTAATATTTTTAATTACTAAATAATATTTTTATTACAATTTTTATGAATAAATAAATCATTTTTATTGTATTTAATATTTATAATATTATGAATAATGATATTATTTATAACTCTTTAAATTAAATAAATATATAAATAAATAGAAAGTAATTTATTTTCTGTCATTTTTCATTTGTTTTATTTACATTTAAAATAGTTCATATTTTTTAAATTTATTAAATTTTTATGTTTTGTATTATTTATTAATTAAATTATGTTTCCAATTTTGAAAATTTTCAATGTACAGATTTTTATATATATATATATATATATATATATATATATATATATATATATATATATATATATATATTTAAGGTTTAAAATATATTTTTTTAATTCTTTAATTGTTTAATTAAAATTTAAAATTTATTTCTAGTAAATTTATAAGGAAGTTTATAAATATTTTAAACTATAATTATTAAATTTACTAAATTGTTTTATTTTACTGTTGTTTAAAAATATAAACATTATTATTATTTATCAATTTTTTGTCAATTTTGGCTTAAAATATTTTTATACTTTTAAATTTAATAAATTTTTATGTCTTGTATCAATTTATTAATATTTTTATACTTTACTTTACTAATATTTTTATACTTTTAAATTTAATAAATTTTTATGTCTTGTATCAATTTATTAACGTATTTAATTTTGAAATTTTTCATTTTTTTTTAAATATTTCTGCGATCTAAAATACTTTTTTTATTTTTTATTTGTTTAATGTATATTTAATAATTATTTATAGTAAATTTATAGACTGGCTTATAAATATTTAAAATTTTAAATTATAATTATTAAATTTACTAAATTGTTTTATTTTATGGTTGTTTAAAAGTATTATTTATCAATTTTTTGTCATTTTTGGTTTAAAATATTTTATATTTATTAAATTATTTAAATTTAGTAAATTTTTACATTTTGTATCAATTTTTAATTTCATAATTTTTCAAAGTACTAATTTGTAGAATATCTGAAATTTTAAATTATAATAATTATATTATAACATTATTATATTAATAATTTTTTTGACATTTTTTATTTAAATTATTTTATATTTTTTAAATTTACTAAATTTGTTTGATGTTTTGCATCATTTATTAATTAAATTATGTATTTAATTATGAACATGTTCAAAGTATAAATTTTTTTATATATTTCTATGATTTAAAATATTTTCTTTTCATTTTTTATTTATTTAATTTATATTTAAATAATATTTCTAGTAAATTTATAGACTAGCTTATAAATATTCAAAATTTTAAATTATGATTATTAAATTTACTAAATTGTTTTATTTTATTGTTCAAAAATTTAATTATTTATTAATTTTTTTATTTAAAATATTTTATATTTGTTCAAATTAACTAAATTTTTATATTTTGTATCAGTTATTAATTAAATTATGTTTTTAATTATGGGAATTTTGAAAGTACAGATTTTTAAATATATTTATATGATTTAAAATATTTTTTTTATCATTTTTTAGTTTAATTTATATTTAAAATTTATTTGATTTATAGATATTTTAAATTTTATATAAAAATTTTTTATTAATTATTAATTAAATTATATTGTTAATTTTGAGAATTTTGAAAGTACAGATTTTTTTACATATATTTCTATGATGTATCATTTTTTATTTGTTTAATTTATATTCAAAATTTATTTGATTGATAGATAATTAATTTGTTTTTATTTTAGTTTTAAATTATTTTGTATTTCTTGTATGTTTTAAAATTTTTATACTTTTTATAAATAAATTTATATTAAAAAATTTATAATAATTAGCCATTTTAATAATTTGAATTAATTATAATAATTTTTATAACTATTTTGAAAATATTACAATATATTAATGGATTTTATTAACATCAAATATTATTTTTTTTTAATTTATTATGCATAATATTATTATTATTTATTTATACTCGAATGAATATTTAATTTTTACTTCTAATTTTTATCAATTTATTTATACATTTGTTCTTTTTAAATGATATCTAACAAAAATTTCGATTATTTGGGGAATTCCAAACAACAAAAAGATTATTTTCCTTCCTCCTCATCGAAACGTGTCGCCGTTGTGCGCGACGAGAGAGGCAAACAAGTTCGCTAGACGAATAGTCGAAATTGTTGGAATTGTTTCACGGATTCTGTAACGCGCACGAACGGACGGGCCGCTCTCGCCGTCGCGGGATGATCTTGCGTCATCCGGCGAGAATTTCGACGACGGCCTCTCCGCTGCGGCATCGCGGCCCGTTCGGTTCTTCCGACCTTTCGTACGCAAATATTCATGTTAATTATTGTCTTATTCTTATCTCACACATCGAGGTGACAATTTTTTATTATAATTTAACACAATAAATTGAATATTAATAGAAAATTACCAAGTTTTATTTACTATCACTAATTACTTATTGAGTAATGAATAATGAGTAATGAGAAGTAACGAGGAGTAGTGAGGAATAATGAGTTCTGAGTAATGGGGAATAATAAGTAATGAGGTGTAATAAGAAATGAGGAGTAATATTAACGAGGGATAATTAATGAGGAGTAATATTAATGAGGAGGGATAATTAATGAGGAGTGAGTAATGATTAATGAGGAGGGATAATTATAAGGAGGGATAATTAATGAGGAGTAATATTAATGAGGAGGGATAATTAATGAGGACTGACTGACAATGAGGAGTGAGTGATAATTAATGAAGAGTAATAATTAATGAGGAGTGATAGTTGTAAGGAATGATAATTAATGAGAAGGGATAATTAATAAGGGAGGGATAATTAATGAGGAGTAATATTAATGAGGAGGGATATTTAATGAGGAGGGATAATTATGGGGGTAATTAATAAGGAGGGATAATTAATGAGTAATGACTGACAATTAATGAGGAGTGAGTGATAATTAATGAAGAGTAATAATTAAGAGTGATAGTTGTAAGGAATGATAATTAATGAGGAGGGATAATTAATGAGGGATAATTAATGAGGAGGGATAATCAATGAGGAGTGAATAATAATTAATGAGGAGTGAGTAATACTTAATGAGGAGTGAGTAATACTTAATGAGGAGTGAGTAATAATTAATGAGTAATAATTAATAAGGAGTGATAATTAATGAGGAGGGACATTAATAAAGAGTCATGAGTAATAAATAAATGAGTAAACGAGTAAATGAGTAAACGAGTAAACGAATAAACGAATAAACAAGTAAACGAGAAAAATTATTAATTAATGATAAATTAAGTAGTTCCAATTTTGATTTTCGTGTCAACTTTAACGAGAATCATAAATAAACATATTTTTTGTACGGGCCAAAATCACAATTGATAATTTAAACATTCGGACGAAAAAAAATTATTATTGTTATGTTAATTATGAACGTTGTGTACATCATTATCGGTCGCCATGAATTTTTCATGGCGTTCATGTTGCCCACTTGAGTTTTGAAGTGGGATTTTTATGAGCGAGGAATTTGGTTGGAATGTTGTGTTCAACTGGTAAAAGCGAGATTGTTAATAAATAAATCACTTTGTAGATATATTTAAAAAATTGGGGGATAAATCAATTTATGAAAAAATAGTAAAATAGAATTAATTGAATGAAACAGTTGTTTGAATTTGTATAAATAAAACGACCATCATAAGAATGACAGCGACGAACTAATGCCAACTAAGTTTTTATTTTGGAAAGGTCGAACAATATTTTGGCGTTTAATTTTGGTGTCCTTCACGTGGTCGCGACCCCGAAAGGCGTAATCGATTCTCTGTATGCAAAATGAAAAACGACACCTATTGTGTTATCGTCCGTCGACACAATAGAAACGATTTACGATTTACGATTTACGATTTCAAAATCCATTTCACATGGTAATGATACGCACTTATGCACGAACAATTAATATTCCCATTGACGACCGATTAATAAATATTCCAAATGGACGATGATTTCAATGGGCTTTCGATTCTGTTATTGTTGATTCATTTTTGGTATGCGTATCAATGTCGATAATATTATTCAATTATCCATCAATTAGTCCTTACAGAAAGTATTTCTAAGCAGGAAAATTATTAGTTAATTAAATTATCACATTTTTTCACCAATAATTTCAATTATTTTATCAATTAAATCATAAAAATGTAAAAATAAATAATTTTATAATTCGTTTTGAATGGTTTTATTGTTTTTACATTGGCTAAATTATTTTTTTACTTATTAGTATTTATAAATTTTACAAAAATTTCAATTATTTACAAATTAGTTAAATTATGTGTTTAATTTTGAAAATTTTCAGTGTACAGATTTTTTTATTTATTTCCATAGTTTGAAATTAATTTTTTAATCATTTTTTATTAAATTTTATGTTTTGTTTTAAATTATTATTAAAAATTTGTTAAATTATATCTTTAATTTGGAAAAATTTTCAATATACATATTTTTTTACATTTTCATTGTTTAAAATTATTTTTTTATTAATTTTATTTATATATAATATTTATTTTTAGCATAATTATAGAAAAAATAAAAATATTTAAAATATTATTTTATGATTTTTAAATTTTTATTAAATTATTATTTAAAATTAATTAAATTATGTCTTTAATTTTTGAATATTTTCAGTATACACAATTTTTTTACATTGCCACAGTTTAAAATTATTTTATAATCATTTTTTATTTATGTATAAAATTTTATACTATTAAATTTATAGAATAATTTAAATAATGGTATAAATATGAAAAAATCTCGAATGTTTCATTCGGCATGATTCAACAAAATCACGTTTTTAACCGTAGAAAATCATTATTCCAAGAATGATACAACACACACAGTGAAATGATCATTTTTGTGCACAAATAATTATTATGTCATGTCGAAGTTATGTTTTCGAATTTTGTTTGCTGAGTGACGCAAAGTGAAGAAAATCATTCGTACACGCCCAACTTCAATAATAAATATTGTGGGAGGGAAACCCAATACAATAAATATTGATTTGAGACTTCTTTATTTACACAATTTATTATAAATTACTTATTTCAACTAACAGAAAAAATTATTGGTGATGTTATCAAACATGACAAATGATAAAAGTACAAAGAAATTTCGCTGCAAGTCCGCAATCGAATCGAATACTTTCTAAACCATTATATATTGTTAACGGTACATTCGCAGCCATCCGAGATGCAAACAAACGAAAATAAAAAAGCTGCTGAGGAATTTAAGAATGTACAATGCACCAAATATAGTATGTGCTTCTGATTGTTCTTGTTAAAGGATTTTTCAAAATATTCGAAACTAATATTGATTGTTCTATACTCTATTCAAAACACTGTAAAGTGTTACATTTATTTTTCTGAATTGAGCTCCACATGTAACAACTTATTCAAGTTGAAATCCATTTTTATTGACTAAATGTATAATGTCCTTCTTGCCTTTTAATTTCAGCTCATCTCTGAGGAATGGAATCAATCAATTTCTGAATATATGACATGCCAAGCTATAAAATATTGTTTAAAACGAATGTGATAACAATTCTTACCGTTCAACGCCTGATTCTCCTGCACCATCGTGGCCGCCCTCGAGAGCACGTCAAGGGGGGATTCACCGCCCTCCATTGCTATCTGCGAAAAGAAAGACCACATTATCGAGTTGGACAAAACTATAGCAACTTATAGAATGTTTTAGAAGAAAGCATAAATCTACGATTTCAGTCGGAGCATAAAACGGCAGATGGAAAGACGCCACGATAAAATATCAGTTCCGACCAATTAATGTAAAATAATTCACGGATCCGCTTTTTTTGAGTTATAATTTTCATCGTCTGAACGAACACGGGGCACCGTGAAGCAAAACAGAACCGAGACGGTATTGTCCTTAACCCTGTTGAGCTCCAACGAAAACATCCATGAACAACGGACGTTGTTTTTAATTGAATTATTCATGTCTTCGATATCAATCGAATATAATTTAAATTTTTCACTTAATTACTCATTTATTTATTAAAAATAACATAGGAAAACTATTTGTGAGTGAAGGCACGACAAAATCCTGTAATTAAAATACATTTACATTTTATTTATCATTGATAAAGCTTAATAAAGTGGAATTCCAATGTGATAATGCCTAAGGAAAACGATATGCTGCTTAATTATAGGAATTTAATCAAATATTTAATGACATTGTATTATTTTGAGAAAAAACAATTCAACAATTAAAGTTTTAGGTCAATGTGATATATTTATAATAACAATGTTAATAATAATAACTTAATATATTATATACGAACAATTTTTTCCAAAATTTCTTAAGAATATTCAATATATACAATGTATATATAATGTATACAATGTAGACAATGTAGATAATATAAATAATGTGTACAATATATACAATTTCAAAAATTGTTTTTTCTCATATTTCAGTAACTTTTGGTCCATTCTTGTTTAAATTTGATACGTATTATACTAAAATACAATTCAATGTAAGAAACTTTCACCTTTTAAATTTTGGGGGGCAAATAAAATGTCTATAATTAAAAAAATATGTATTAAACTTAAACTAATCAATTGCAGTATATTATTAAATTATATTACCAGATTTTATTTTAAAAAATGCTATTAAAATATTCCATTAATGATTATCTAGAACAATTATTGACATATTTAACAAAATTATGTTGCTTAACTGCTGAAATAAATCTACAGGAAAATGTGGACAATAAATTCCTTGAAACACTTCCAAACATATTTCTACGTCTGAACAATAGCTTAATCATAATTGTTGGGATGTGTAAATAGATTGATTTGCTACAAAACTTATTTATATTAATTAACACGCAACAATTAAAAACTTAGACTTTTAATATTAACACGAAAATAAAAGAAACTATTTAATCCAACGACAGACTGAAGTATTTAACCAGACAAATTTTTACTGTTTGTGGATATTCATGAAACTAGCTCACCTCACACTTTTGTAACAGTTTTCTTCAATTATTTAATTCAATTCATCAATTAAAATATATAAATCCAATAGGTAGTTAAATATACTAAATAATAAATTTAATTTAAATTGGCTTAGAACAGCAAGTGGTACTTAAATTTTAAAATGTATTAAAAGTACCAGAATCTGGAAACTGGTATAATAACTTTTATATATGTAAAAATTTACGGTTTAAAAAACTAATAAATTTAAATGATGTAATAATATCACTGTTTAATAAGTACTGGTTCCAAAAATTCCTCTAAAAATATAATAATGGATAACTTTAATTAATCTAATAAGATAATGTAGGAGAATTTCAAAACGAATTTTTACAATTTGTGAGATTTTCACAACACAACAAAAAATATATAAATAATTTAGAAGAATTGAAATCAATTGAGATAAAAAAGTGTGGGAAAGACCCATTAATAAAAATATTTCAAATTCCATTAAACAATTGTCAGCAAAAAATTCTAGGTCGTGTGCGTTGCAAAAACAAGTAGGCTTTCGAACCGGAGATGAATCCATTTTTACAACAAATAAAACTAAACGTAAATAACAACATGAATTATCCAAACACACATAAAATTAACAAGTTGGTTTGTTGTTTATAACCTAAGAAAAGTACGATTTCGAAAAAATTCGACGGCGTCCGCGTGAATTTTGCGATTGGACAACAACAAACCGCAAACAACAAAATGCCACCCCGAAAATCAATAAATACATCACGTGTTCAAACAACCCCCCAGCTTAAAACACTCACCCGCTCAGATTCGTACGGTGCGTGGCGTAAACTGATCGACGCACGATTTTTAAACGGGTCCAATTGTGGTTTTTGCACCGTAAAACACACTAACAAGCAAAACTGTTAAAAGAATTTGACATTTCGGTCAAACCTGCGATTGAAGAATGATCGGAATCTCAAATATTTACATAGGCCACCTATACCAAAACTTCCGAATTAAAAAGCCGCGCACAATCCCGAGCCGAGTCACTTTTAAAAATCAATCGGGACGCGACAAAAAACAAAAATTATTGACTAAATTAATTCATTAGACGACACTTCGATCGGTAGCGTCCCTCAGGATAGTTGTGCACGTCGTTCCTCCGGAATTTGTGCGATTTATTGCCGACACTCGCTTTGTGTGGTGTGAATGAGGCTTCGTACCCATTGGTCGGATTTTTAACATCGCATCATTACTTAAACGGCGGACAGCAGTTTTGATGACGATGGGCGCGCATGTGGGAAATACGCCGTTTGGAACAACGCGGGGATGGAATGTGGGCTCGATATTTTGGTCCGCGCGTAAAAATCGTGCGTATGTAAACGAAAACTGGGCTCCCGAATGGAAATATGTGATTTTAATTTTGCACGGAATCGAACGCAACTTTAGTTGTTGTGCAATGGTTTTTATAAATTTAATATTTATATTTTTAATACTGTTTTACTCTTTTTAGACAAAAATATTATTATAATATTTAAAACAAATTTAAATATTCACATTTTATTTATTTACTTACTTATATTTTTATTAGATAATTATAATAAATAATAAATTCATTTTGTAATTAGCTTAGTATATATAATTGTATATTACATTAATTATTTTCACTTACTTATTATAATATTTGGAAAAGCTGAATAAAGCGCCTTAAAATTATGTTGGTAGTCCTTGCGTGCGCATGTCTAGAAAATCTCATTCAACGTTGTAACTGTGTAGTTTTTTACATACTTTTACAAAAAATAAGCTGGTAAGTATTAGTGAAAATATTTATTTTTCCAATATGTTAATAAAAATAAAAAGAAAACTTCAGAACAGCAACGTTGGATTTTCTATGTTCCAAAGTTGGCAACCTTTTAAGTTTTACCTTGAATTTCATTTAAAATTTAAATACTAATATAAATAAAACACAATACTTAGTGCTGAAGCATAATAAATATATTTTTAAAAATTTTAAAGAGTGCATTTAATATATTTCATTTAAGTGAAGGATTTAGTCTTCCTCGTCGCTGAGAACATCGATCTAAAATAAATACAGGTTTAATATTAAATTACTATTAATCATTGTAGTATTATACATCAATATCAGTAGCTTGTTGTAAGACCTCAGTTAATCCAGTGAGATCCTCCAAATATTTTGAACTGTTGAACACCTTAAGCAGAAATTCAAAGCCATTTTTCTTGTACTCATCAATAACACAGACTGAACAACCAACACAATTAGGAAACCTCTGAGTGGCCGGCAAAATGTGATTAAACGACGACAAGAAGCCTCGCAAGGTATGAGGTAACAAACCTAAAACGCACTGACTTTCTAAGTCAGCGACATTCGGGTTGGCACCCATTTGGTAAAACGCTGGAGCGTTATTCCTGAAATGGAAACTTTAACGACACAACTAGTAACATGTTTTAAAGCGCACCGTTGTTCATGTTGTAATAAACTAACAGCCAACTCAACAGCTAATCCTCCAGCAATTTGTGATAGTCCTGGCCTAGTCACTGTGCACTGTTGATCCAAAGTGCGATCCTTTAGCGACTAAAAACAGTTTTATTAACATAATTTATGTGGGTAAATAATTAACATTTACGTCTCCTGGTGCATGAATGTCAGAACAGAAGTAGCAACCTAGCTGGTGACCATAAAGAGTTTTTATCCCTGGTTTTGTTTCTGTTTGAACCTGATCCAACTTCTGGTTTGTTCCATGCCTCATAACTAAATAAGTATCGAAGCCCAAGGCAGCGTTTATGACGATCTACAATAAGGAAATTAAACTATTTGCTTAATAAATGATGAGGTACCACTTGTACCTTGTTGTAAACATATCCAAGAACAGTTGGAAGCCACCTACTTTCTCGAGAATCCATAAGTAGGAAAAGGATGTCATGTTCTTGTACTAAAGCATCTAATTGTGTGACTGATGATTTAACTTGTTGTAACATGCTTTCACCAACTGAATGTCCTGGCATTGGAATGTTTATTTGAAACCCTTTGGAATTCTACAAAATTTACAAATGAACTTATCTTAACATTTTGACTCAGGTTTACTTACAACTCCAGGAAAGATTTTTTTTAAGTTTTCGGCGGCAGCTTCTGATTTTGGTTTCATATCAACTGAGTCTTGAAATGTGAATAAGCTTTGTCTTACTGGGTTTGAAAATGAGACTGTTGAGTTATCCACCAGTGTTATGTTTCTTACACCCCAGCCCTAAAATTTATTATTAAAATATTTGAATTATGAGCAATTGAATGTACTAACTAAAAGTGCCCTTGCAATTGAACAACCCAAAGTTCCTGAGCCAAGCAACAGACATTTGGAATTTTTAATAATTTCCAAATCTAGTTTGTCTAAAATCCTCCACTTCATGAGCTTTAAATTTAAATCAACTGCATCATCAGCCAATCTAAAATTATTAATTTAATAAACAAGCCACAATAATCAATATAATATTATACTTGTGTGGATCTAAGGTGTTTTTCATGTTGGCAAATCTAGGACCCATTTTATCTCTTTCATTTTTTTCCCATCCAACCCAATTTTTACCAAAGCTGTCTGTTCTAGGCAAAATAAGGTTGTATAAAGTACTGGTTTTACAAGTAACTTTTGATTCTTTTCTGCTTAAGTTAAATTCCAGAAATGATACAGACTTTTCTTGCAAAAATGGGCTAAAATAAATAAAATAGATAATTATAAATCTCCAAATTTTACTGTACATACCAATAATGTAAAATAAATGCAATGTAATTTCTTAACTGTGAACCAGGAACTCCACTTTTGTTGGAAATGTTGTAAAATGCAAAATGAAATTTATTGTAATTGTTTACAGTGATTTCAAGTATTTTGTCTTTAAGACTGTGTATTTGTATCTTGTTTTCAACTCTTTCCACAATGAAGTAAGTCTTATTTTTGGCACTGAGGGAAACGAACACTTCATTTAATTGAGTAATCTATAACTAAGAAAATTAAAATCATAAATACATATAAAAATTGTAATAACTTGCCAAATCATCTGATAAATCCTCAGTTAAGGGTTTAACACTTTCTTTTTTTATTGTTAACTCTTTTAACACTGGGAATGAGAACCAATAATAATAGTGATATTTCTTCAGATCCTATAAACAATAAATTGTACAATATTATTTATCTTTATACAAATAACAATACATACTGCAAAGGATAAAATTAAAAAGGTGTTTAACAACGAAGGATTTTCTAAAACATCCCCACTTTTAATACTTTCCAACAAACATTCCCCTTCGTTATTAATCAAGTTGGTTTTGTCGCACCCTTTGAATTCCTCAATTGTGTTTTTGTTGTATATTTTTCCTGAAAAAGGTATATAAATCTTTTGATCGTTGAAATCTCTAAAATAATAAAAATTTTTATAAACTAGAATTTGAAGATAAATATTTATTACTCGTTGAATGAGGTACTATCTACTTCCAGTATGGGATTCAAACAATCTTTATTTAAATTAGTAAAGTATCCCCATATATTTCTACTTGTGTCCTCCAGTTTGTCCACATTGAGTTTCAACTCAGATAACTTGCTCCAAAAGCTAGGATTTACGGCTGAGGTCGCTTGAATATAATTTAAAATTTCCCCCATTTTCTTAATTTATTTAATTAATTTTAGTTTTTATTCTGGAGTATTTGTAGAAAAACACATTAAGGTTATTATTATGATTGTCAGTGTATTGTGGGTTGCCTGGTATGTGTACGATAGGTAACCCTCATAACACTAATTGTGTTCTTGTTTGGTAACTAATACTTATCCTGTTTGAGAATAAAAATTACAATTAAGAAATAAACGGAGAAACGATTAAAAAAATTTATTAGTGGAAAAATATAAACATTGGTATAAAAATAGCAACCATTTTACAATTCAGACTCTTCTCTTTTCATGTTTTTAGCAAAAGAATTTGGGTCATCAATAAGATCCTCCCAAACCTTATAATACATCTCCGGACTAATATTATCACTGGGTATGTTTCTCTCTTTAAGAAAAGACTTCCAAACCTAAAACATTAAATTATAGCACAATGTAAGGCAACATTCTTAAGAATTGGCACCTCATATGTAGATTCCTTTGGTAAAGGTTTATTGCCATATTTGCCATTGATGAATAATTGCAAAGTGTAGAATAAATAGTAATAAGTATACATTTTATCCCCTTCAATAGCCTGCAAAAATAATTCACAATATACAAATTACAATATTATAATTCAAATTGTACCTGAAAAGTAACAGACTTATTGCTGCAACAGATGTGTGGATACTTGCTTAATTTATAATGTCCCTCCCCTGGATAAAATGCATGGTACCAATTGTATGGGTGGAATGTAGAAAATCCTCCTTCATCTCGAGTATCAATTGGATGAATGTTTATTTGACCTAAATGTTTTCCCAAGTAAAAATCCTCCCTGTTCCAGAAGGTCAGATCTTTGGAACAATCCTGGGAGTTATTCAATTTGTTAATAAGCTTTTTAAGTGCACCATTGCTCAAAACATAACCAGCTTGACCTAGATTGTAGTCATGGCCCCAGAATGTTACAGTGTGCCCTAAATAATAATCCTGGTCAGAATTCAAAGGTGCCAGGAAATATCTCAGGTTCTCAAGTATTGAAAATGTATAATCATTAACAATTAAAACCCATTTGTAGTTTGTTACTGTGAACATCTTCTCACACAACAAAACCCATGAAGATTGCTTCTTGTTGCGTTTTATTTGAGGTTTCCTGGATTCTGGTAGTTTAACCAATTCCACTTGGTTACAACTTTTAGCCCATGTGTTTTTGGCTGCCTGTGCATTTTTCTCTGATTTCACCAATATCAGGCATAAAATTGGAACTTTCTCATATAAGTAGTTTGATTCTAATGTAACTGATGCGTTTCCATATCGAATTTGGTCCCAATTTATGTATCGTTTGTTTAATTGTTGTTTGTTGAACCAATTGTTGTAAGCTTCATTGGTGAATGGTTTAATATTTCTATTTCCACGTTTAAATGCGTTGAAATCGTTGCATACTATTTTCGCTAAGTACAAACCTACTGCGAAACCGAATATAAACAGTAACAAACGATAATATAGATACATTACAGTTACATTATTGTGTAAAATATAGTAAGTATGACTGAATTCAAAAATATTTGTTGTCAGATATTTGTTGGTTAGGTCATGACATTTGAACTAATTAAATTTTAAAGGGGGGGCAAAATGACAGAAGTAAATGGGTCTAAAAATATGTTGGAACTTCTAACAGGTTTTCTATCAACTGAACCAACAAATTACAATTTATAAAATAGTAACTATTATTTCATAATAAATTTTGTGAATATTACATTAGCCAAAAAGTAGTAGAAACACAAAAACAAGTGATAAAATATTGGTAGTAAATATATTACACATTTACAATGGCAAATATTTTTATATATTATTATTAAATAGTAAATAAAAAACAAATTTATATAATATACGTTTATTTCTTACAGAATATAACGCATTTTTTCTGTGCTAAAAACTATTTTCAAATAATTTCCAGCACTGTTTGAACAAAACAAATTTTTCTTCTTTTTTGTAATAAAAAACTATTATGTATCCTTTAAAAAAACCTATTGACACTAACGGTAATCGACTGTTAAATAATATAGATGTAATATTATAAATATATGTTTAATATATTTAAATTATTTTTTGAATGAATCAATAGATACAGGAGTGGATTATATTTACATTTTTGGAATCAACTCTGTTTTAGCAAAAGTATAAAATATCAATTAGTATTAGTGTCAAAGGGCAACATTCCACATATGTTGATTAAAAGGGATGTATTATTATAAAATTAATCTACTGATTAGAATTCTGTGGCTTTGACCAGTCAACTGAAAGAATCAGGTGATCATAACCATGTCCATTTAACCTGGCAATAGCTTCAGCTGCATCCATCCTAAACTTATAATGAACATACGCATAACCTTTGCATTGGTTGGTTTGTTTATCCTTGGCCAAATATATCTTCAATATAGGTCCAAATCTCTTAACCAGATCTTCCAGATCCTGATCAGTTGTGTTATTACTCAGATTGGATATCCTGATAGCTGTTTGATCTTCCCTCCTCTGCATGTTTGAGCCTTCTGGTCGTTTGGATGCTCCCTCCCTCATGCCTGGTGGAATGTACTTGGTAACGCCTGGTTTGTTAGCCTCACCTGGTGCTCCAAGTGCTGGTTTCTTGTCATCTGGGATTTTGCCACCGCCCAGCGTGGTGTCTTTGTAGGGGCACTTAGAGGTCCAATGCTCTCCATTACATGTACGACACTTAACCACATTCTTGTCTCCCAAAGCTGAAAAACAATTTAATATACAAAGACACGCTAACTTGTCAATTTTTACCTTTGAGCTTATCTAGACCATCTTCTTCTGGCTTGTTGTCTTCCTCCTTACTGGTGATGTACTGCATATAAACATCTTCCCCAACAATTGTGGTGGCAGGATTTGGTCCCGGTTTATCGTTGGCAGACTCACCAAACTTCTTCCACGTCTTCCTGACCGCAATCTGTTTCGACACGATCCTCCTTTCGATCTTGTACGTGCGCACGATTTTCACTTTTTTGTTGTCGTCGTTGATCTTGTACTCGGTGACGATCTTGAATCCGTTCTCGTAGACTTCGGTGGACGGTGGCAGCGACGTTCCGCCCTCCAATTCGACCTCATCGGCCCAACTGGATTTCACTTCTTCAGCTGACGGCATTGTATGTTGTTAATTCGTCGGTTATTCCGGTAAAATATGTTGGGCACACGTTTGGAGATTGCTGAACAGACATTTGACAGAACAAAATGACCGAAGCAGGCCGACCACAACGTGAGGCACAATCCAGAGTCAACTGTTGGCTATCCTGAATTAGGTAAATAAAGACACCAATGAGGTGTGAACCAGTGTGTCTTCGGTGGGAACGTGGTTGCCTAACTTGTATACCTTAATAAACAATACAACTGTTTATATTCGAAAAACCTAAAATTTAACCAGAAAAACGCAAGTTTTTAAGTAGTTTACAAGTTTAATTTATATAATACACGTTTATTACTTATTAATAAAGAATATAACGCATTTTTATATACTAAAACCTATTTCCAAATAATTTCCAGCACTGTTTGAACAAAACAAATTTTTCTTCCTTCTTATAAAAAAACTATTGTGTATCACTTAAAATATGCTACTGACAGTAAGAATAATTGATACAGTTAAATAATATAGATGTCATGTTATAAATATGCATGTTTATTATATTTAAATTAATTTTTCATTTAAAAACTATAAAACATCAACTAATATCAATTATTTTTAGTGTCAAAGGACAACATTACACATATGTTCATTAAAAGGGATGTATTAATATGAAACTAGCTTACTGATTAGAATTCTGTGGCTTTGACCAGTCAACTGAAAGAATCAGGTGATCATAACCATGTCCATTTAATCTGGCAATAGCTTCAGCTGCATCCATCCTAAACTTATAATGAATATACGCATAACCTTTGCATTGGTTAGTTTGTTTATCCTTGGCCAAATATATCTTCAATATAGGTCCAAATCTCTTAACCAGATCTTCCAGATCCTGATCAGTTGTGTTGTTACTGAGATTAGCAATCCTGATAGCTGTTTGATCTTCCCTCCTCTGCATATTGGAGCCTTCTGGTCGTTTGGATGCTCCCTCCCTCATGCCTGGTGGAATGTACTTAGTAACACCTGGTTTGTTGGCCTCACCTGGAGCTCCAAGTGTTGGTTTCTTGTCATCTGGGATTTTGCCACCACCCAGTGTAGTGTCTTTGTAGGGACACTTTGAGGTCCAATGCTCTCCATTACATGTACGACACTTAACCACATTCTTGTCTCCCAAAGCTGAAAAATCGATTTAATAAACAATGACACACTAAATTACCCATTTTTATTTACCTTTGAGTTTATCTAGACCGTCTTCTTCTGGCTTGTTGTCTTCCTCCTTACTGGTGATGTACTGCATATAAACATCTTCCCCAACAATAGTGGTGGCAGGATTTGGTCCCGGTTTATCATTGGCAGACTCACCAAACTTCTTCCATGTCTTCCTGACTGCAATCTGTTTCGACACGATCCTCCTTTCGATCTTGTACGTGCGCACGATTTTCACTTTTTTGTTGTCGTCGTTGATCTTGTACTCAGTGACGATTTTAAATCCGTTCTCGTACACTTCGGTGGACGGTGGCAGCGACGTTCCGCCCTCCAATTCGACCTCATCGGCCCAACTGGATTTGACTTCTTCGGCCGACGGCATTTAATGTTGTTGATTCGTCGGTTGTTCCGGTAAAATATGTTGGGCACACGTTTGGAGATGCTAAACATATATTTGACAGAACAAAAGGACCGATGCAGGTCAACCACAACATAAAACCAAAATCACTGTGGCCATTCTGCTAACCGATTTTCTGTGAACTGGTTATTTTCGTTAGACACGTTCGACACCTTCGGATTCGGCACAGTTCGGTTTCTGAATCAGAATGCAACGTGTGAATCCCCAACATTGTTGATATATAATTTGAAATTAATACATAAATATATAAATCGCGAAATTCACATTCACATTTCAATTGTTTTTAATAAAAATTTTGTTTTAAGAAACTAATATCCATAAACCATTTGTTAATTATTTATATATTTACTTTCGATTAAAATGAGTCTATTGTTTATAAATGGTCAATTATAAAATTAACTTACCTTTAACAATATTTTATATTAATTATAATGATTTTAATAACATATAAACAATTATTTATTATTAAATAATAGGTGATATTTGTTTAAAATTCAAATAATGTACAGGAAAAATTTCAATTCGGTTGAGAAGGTTCTCGAAACGCACGCAATAAAAAAAAACTCGATGTCGACCAATCAGACGCGGGGGATGAGTTGCCGCCATCAGCCGCCATTAGCCGCCATTACCGCCGCGTCGGTCAGACCAGTCAGTCGATTATCGAGCGTCGTATCGATCGGTCGCGTGGGGTGGGATGGTGGTCGGCGTCACCATACCCTCCAAGTTAATTCGGTGGTGCAGTTCGGTTTAGTGTAGTGACTCGTGTGTTCAATTAGTGTTGTGATGGATATACTGGATATAACCATGGATTGCAAGGTAGGTGTCTTTTTGTTACAAATCAATTGTTTACGGAGTTATGCAATTATTTTACTTGAACGGCATATTAATGTTGTTCTTTTATTGCAATTATATTTTGAAATTATTCTATACCAATTCCTAACTAGTTAATTCTATAGAAACATAAATAAAATAATTACTATAAATATATTTTTTTAATGTCGGTTATATAAGTAATAATTAAAATATTAAAGTAATTTGCATTAATTTTAATTAAACATAACACCATAATTAAGAATAAGATACTGAGTAACTAGTTAATGGTATGTTTTTTACAGAAGTCGCTCATAATATAAATAAATAATCAATTCTCAATGTTTTAACTATTGAAAAAACAATTGAATAAAACTTTGCATGGATTAGTTTATAAGAATAAATGCATGTTTTAAATGACACAATCATGAAGATAAATAAACTTTACTTGGATTAAGTAAAGTATTCATCAGTTAAGAATGAATGCATGACTAAAACTTTGCATGGATTAGTTTATAAGAATAAATGCATGTTTTAAATGATACAGTCATGAAGATAAATAAACTTTACTTGGATTAAGTAAAGTATCTATCAGTTAAGAATGAAAGCATGAATAAAACTTTGCATGGATGAGTTTATAAGAATAAATGCATGTTTTAAATGATACAGTTATGAAGATAAATAAACTTTACTTGGATTAAGTAAAGTATCCATCAGTTAAGAATGAATGCATGAATAAAACTTTGCATGGATTAGTTTATAAGAATAAATGCATGTTTTAAATGATACAGTCATGAAGATAAATAAACTTTACTTGGATTAAGTAAAGTATCCATCAGTCAAGAATGAATGCATGAATAAAATTTTGCATGGATTAGTTTATAAGAATAAATGCATGTTTTAAATGACACAATCATGAAGATAAATAAACTTTACTTGGATTAAGTAAAGTATCCATCAGTTAAGAATGAATGCACGAATAAAATTTTGCATGGATTAGTTTATAAGAATAAATGCATGTTTTAAATGATACAGTCATGAAGATAAATAAACTTTACTTGGATTAAGTAAAGTATCCATCAGTTAAGAATGAATGCACGAATAAAATTTTGCATGGATTAGTTTATAACAATAAATGCATGTTTTAAATGACACAATCATGAAGATAAATAAACTTTACTTGGATTAAGTAAAGTATCCATCAGTTAAGAATGAATGCATGAATAAAATTTTGCATGGATTAGTTTTTAAGAATAAATGCATGTTTTAAATGACACAATCATGAAGATAAATAAACTTTACTTGGATTAAGTAAAGTATCCATCAGTTAAGAATGAACGCATGAATAAAATTTTGCATGGATTAGTTTATAAGAATAAATGCATGTTTTAAATGACACAATCATGAAGATAAATAAACTTTACTTGGATTAAGTAAAGTATCCATCAGTTAAGAATGAATGCATGCATGAAACTCTGCATGACTTAGTTTATAAGAATAAATGCATGTTTTAAATGACACAATCATGAAGATAAATAAACTTTACTTGGATTAAGTAAAGTATCCATCAGTTAAGAATGAATGCATGCATGAAACTCTGCATGACTTAGTTTATAAGAATAAATGCATGTTTTAAATGACACAATCATGAAGATAAATAAACTTTACTTGGATTAAGTAAAGTATCCGTCAGTTAAGAATGAATGCATGAATAAAACTTTGCATGGATTAGTTTATAAGAATAAATGCATGTTTTAAATGATACAGTTATGAAGATAAATAAACTTTACTTGGATTAAGTAAAGTATCCATCAGTTAAGAATGAATGCACGAATAAAATTTTGCATGGATTAGTTTTTAAGAATAAAAGCATGTTTTAAATGACACAATCATGAAGATAAATAAACTTTACTTGGATTAAGTAAAGTATCCATCAGTTAAGAATGAATGCACGAATAAAATTTTGCATGGATTAGTTTTTAAGAATAAAAACATGTTTTAAATGACACAATCATGAAGATAAATAAACTTTACTTGGATTAAGTAAAGTATCCATCAGTTAAGAATGAATGCATGCATGAAACTCTGCATGACTCAGTTTATAAGAATAAATGCATGTTTTAAATGACACAATCATGAAGATAAATAAACTTTACTTGGATTAAGTAAAGTATCCATCAGTTAAGAATGAATGCATGCATGAAACTCTGCATGACTTAGTTTATAAGAATAAATGCATGTTTTAAATGACACAATCATGAAGATAAATAAACTTTACTTGGATTAAGTAAAGTATCCATCAGTTAAGAATGAATGCATGCATGAAACTCTGCATGACTTAGTTTATAAGAATAAATGCATGTTTTAAATGACACAATCATGAAGATAAATAAACTTTACTTGGATTAAGTAAAGTATCCATCAGTTAAGAATGAATGCATGCATGAAACTCTGCATGACTTAGTTTATAAGAATAAATGCATGTTTTAAATGACACAATCATGAAGATAAATAAACTTTACTTGGATTAAGTAAAGTATCCATCAGTTAAGAATGAATGCATGCATGAAACTCTGCATGACTTAGTTTATAAGAATAAATGCATGTTTTAAATGACACAATCATGAAGATAAATACACTTTACTTGGATTAAGTAAAGTATCCATCAGTTAAGAATGAATGCACGAATAAAATTTTGCATGGATTAGTTTATAAGAATAAATGCATGTTTTAAATGACACAATCATGAAGATAAATAAACTTTACTTGGATTAAGTAAAGTGTCCATCAGTTAAGAATGAATGCATGCATGAAACTTTGCATGGATTAGTTTATAAGAATGCATGCTTTAAATGATGTGGTTAAAACATTGAGAAAAGATATTTTGTTAATTTCTTTGTTGATCGTCAAGACCTCACATCTGGACCATGATGATCCAACCAACCATTGGAAAGACGATAAGGCAACAGGGAAAGGGCATTAAAGGTATTAAATAATAATTTTAATTATCAATGAAACAATGATATTAATTGAAAGTTTTTTATTAATTCCAGGTAGGTCCAGAACGAGACTAGTTAACCTGGCAACTGGCAACGCAAAGTAAGTTTTTGAACATATTAATTTTAATTACAAATCTTGCGCCATCATGTTTTGATTTTTATATATAAATATGTTTTTGAAAAATGTAAGAAATGTATCTTTTATGATTTTCAGAAATGGTTTATTTTTATTTTCTTTGTACAATCTTTCATTTCAGCTCAAATAAATTATTGATACAGTTGTATTAAATATTTGTTTGATATGATTTTCAGGAATATTGTATTCATTTATATGTCTTTTAAATAATACTAATAAGGCCCTCTCTTTCAGCTAAATAAATTAAAGAAAATTTAGTTTGTTTTATTTTCATCACATTTATTGAACAAAATCCCTGGCCTACAAATTCCCTTTTTGTTCGTCATATTATGACCAACAAATTCCCCTTTTGTTCGTCATATTATTGGCCAACAAATTCCCTTTTTGTTCGTCATATTATTGACCAACAAATTCCCCTTTTGTTCGTCATATTATTGACCAACAAATTCCCCTTTTGTTCGTCATATTATTGGCCAACAAATTCCCTTTTTGTTCGTCATATTATTGACCAACAAATTCCCCTTTTGTTCGTCATATTATTGACCAACAAATTTCCTTTTTGTTCATCATATTATTGACCAACAAATGCCCTTCTGTTCGTCATATTATTGACCAACAAATTCCTTTTTGTTCGCCAAATTATTGGCCAACAAATTTCCTTCTTGTTCGTCATATTATTGGCCAACAAATTTCCTTTTTGTTCATTTTTTAATTACTTTTTTATTTGCAGGAATTCATATAAATTAATAATTTTAATTTATTTACAGCTATTATAGTATTTAGATTTTAGTTAATTGTAACTTAGTGTAGGGCTGCATTTACTCAGCGAAGATTAGTATTTTTTAATTGAATAGTTTTCGCCGTAAATGCAGCGACAAGCTCACCTATATATTACTAACCCAAAATTGTATTTTTAAATTGTAAGGCTTGTCATAGGATTTTCAAAATTGTACATCTACTGCAGAGGTACAATTTTGAATTATGTCCTATCTGATGACGCACGAAATGCAGAAACAAGCGGGAATAGAATACAATTATTTTCTATTTCCCTTGATTTATCATAAATACGAATATAATTTTGGGTATATTTAAAACTTTACTTATTTTTATTTTAGTTTGTTTTTTACATTTATTAATATGTAATAACAACTAATATAAAATAACAATTTGATCAACTTTTTGATTTTTATTGGTCGAAACTGATTTATTATATTTTTTATAATTAGAATAAATGTTTTCAAATTATATATCAACAACAATGTTGGGCAGTTTCAGTTACATATGTTGAAACTGCGTTCATAAACAATTAGAAAATCATGCAATTTTAAATCCTATTATTAATTTTATTATTTATATAAATTTGTGTTTGCCATAAACAGGTGTATATCGTTTCCTTCGTCCTCTAAGTTGCACAGCTTTTGGTAACAAACACTCCCTCAAATAACAGCCCCTCTTTTCTGGTGTCCAAGCTTCAAATAGACACTCTTCACCTTCTCTTATGTTTATTGCCACCCAACCTGAAAGAACATTTTTTAAATTTTATTTAATAAAATTGTTTTATTAATCTCACCAGCACTGGAAAGTACTACATCTTTACTAGAAATGTGACTATTAACTCCAATAACAGAGAAGGTTTTAGCCTTTTGTAAACCTGGCCATTTTGTTAATCTGTCACTAACATTTATTGGTACAGCTAATAAATCTGTACCCAACAAATTTTGGTATAATTCATCAGCCATTTCAGACTTACAAATTGTTAACGGAAGCGAATTGGAACGGAAAACGGTCAACCTAAATCAAATGAAGCATTATCATTAATGATTTTTTACTGATATAGTGACGTTCTTACCTAATGGATATATTTCCTTTAAGGTAATCCAGTCGTCCAAGTCCAGCAATAAACAAACTGTTGCCGGGCTGAACGCAGAAAGTCACAGGCCTAATTATTTGCTTGGGCAAAGTCAACATCAGTTCGTCCGCAGTCAAAATGTTAATAATTTGATCCGTTTGCACGACTCCTGGCGTATCAAAACACCACCGACTCAAAACGAACTCCGGATCCTTTTCGTTAATGCCCATCTTAGCTTTGCCGGACGCATTCGAGTTGGGCGACACGCCGAACAAATCGCCTTCTTCCTTCACCGGCAACGTATATGACCTGCCGATGTGTCCGATGAGGGTGGCGCACTTTGGGGTGTTGTAGGTTTTTAACTGTTGCCTTCGAAGCTTTTGTTCTTCGGCCTCTAGCTTTCTGGCGGTTTTTAGGCGGGCATTGCGCAGTTCCATGCGGTGGGCAGAGGGCTTGGTGATGGGGAACTTGAGCAGGTTTAATGTGGTGCCTGGCCAAAGACTTGTGGTAGCCCTTTGTATTAGATCTGAGCTTTGGATTTTGCAGTAGTCGGATTGCAGGAGGGCGTTGAACAAACTTGATTTGCCCACGTTGGTACAACCTACTAAATAAACGTCGCCGTGAAACTTCCAACTTGCCTGCAATATTGTTATCAAGTCTTCCACACCAAAACCAGTCTTAGCAGAGATCAAAGCTATGTTTTGTATGTTGGATGTGCCAAAGCCTGAAATCTTACAATAGTCCAGTAAGGTTGTTTTAATGTTTTGCAAGAACTTATCATCATCTCTGGGCAACAAATCAATTTTGTTCCCCACAATAATAATGGGAGTCTTGGGGCCGAAAATATCAGCAATTCCAGGCCAAATGGAACAGGGAAAGTCCATTAGATCTACCATAAGAAGCACCAAAGCCTGCTGTTTACTGATTCTTTGTAATACTTTCGGATAATCCTCTGATGATACTTTGACTTGTAATGCCATGTTGTAGTGTTTCAAGAAGTAGCACCTTTGGCAGATTATTGCTTCTAAGTTAGCACCGCCTTTGAATTTATGATTTTTGAAGATTTCTGATGGGATATAACCAGGAATTGCTGTGTCCTAAAATGGTGTTTATATTTAATTAAACAACACTAATGAGATATTAAGACAAATTATTTTTATGTACATACTTTGCAGTGTAAATAGGCCCCACATCCTCCACAAGGTACATTGCTAACATCAGTTCTAGGATCAGGTGTTCCATAATTTATTTTCCAGTTGTCATGATCAATTTCCTCCTCCTCAACTTGTGTGTAATTATCATAATTCATCATCCAGTTATGCATTTCCTTCAACTTCTCATACTTCAAGTTAACCTCCTCTTCAGGTGTCAACTGTTTACGGATTTCCTCAGTGGGCTCTTCAACATAACTCACTGAATTAATTTCTTTTGATTGATAAGGAAAACTAACTATCCTCGAGTCTATTTTTAATTCTCCATCCTCTTTATTTACTTTACTTGTTGGTAAATCTGTTACATATTTTAATGACAATGGTAAAGGTTCAATCAATTGAATTTGGTGCCTTATTAAATTTTTTTTCCTCTCGGTCTCCTTAATTATCAGCTTATTTCTGTGATGTCCTAATTCAATTCCAATATCCTCTATAACGCTATTATATAGCAAAGTGCCCTTGTACTTTTTAATTATTGAATCAATATATTCTAATTGGTTTTCTGATTGTTCATTCACTACTCGTACCTTTGAAGAAAGTTTACTATAATTTTTGGCTGTTTCTTTAATAATTGAATAGGAAATGCGGGAGTTATAAAGTTTAAATAATTGGGAATACATGTCTCATTATTAATCTGATTTGTTTTTAGAAATATTTTTACATGTTTATTTTTAAGGTTATATTTATGTTTGTAAGGTTATATTTTAGTTTTCAAGGTTATACTTAATAATTGCCAACTTAAAAATTATTAATTAGAAAATGTATATATATATATGCAACCCAGTGTACCTAGTGATAGTTCGTGTTGCATAGATCGTTCAGAATTTTATGTTTTCTGATAATATTTTTGTACTTTTAAATAAACAAACACAACTATAAACTTATCATCTAATTATTATTAATATATATAATTATTTTAAATTATTGTTGTCCCCTTCATCGACGTTTTCATCTGCTTCCGTTTCAATGGATTTACGTTTTTCCTCATCATCTTCAGGCAAACGTTTATACGGTTTAAGTTCCCTGACTTTATCCACAATTATCGTCCTTTCCACACGTTTCTCCAATTTGCTAATCACTTCGTCTTTGTACAACAGTTGTTGCCTCAACATCGTCATGAATAAATTTTCGGGGAAGAACGGCGGATACGGGATATCCCGCAACGAATAAACATGCACTTGCCCCTTTGTGTCTCCAACAATGAGACACTTTCCGTTTTGCCGAAAATGCATCGACGTGCAAGTTGCCTTCGTTATTAATTCCGTTGTCGACTGATGCTTCATGGACTTCCTCTGCATGTCCCAGAGGTATACGTTCGTCAACCCTATCAGTGCGAAGAGGGTCGGATGGGTGGGAGAGAACTGGCAGCTCACCATTGGGATGAAGGAGTTTTCGATCTCAAAAATTGGCTCGTCTACCCCTTCCGCCCAAAATCTGGTGTACATATCACTTCCGCATGTGATTAGGAACCGATCGCAGAACGGATGGACGCCGATATAAGTTATCGGGCCTTCGTGAGCTTGAAATAGGTCTATTTGATGGTTGAAAAAGTTCCTGGAACAAATATGCACGACACCGTCATCGGTGGTCACGTAGTAAAGGTCGGCATCAGAAGGACTTTGGCACATGGACGTTGCAGCAACGAATTTACAAACGGAGGGTTGACCCTTTGGGTTCTTTAACAGTTGAAGTCCTTTAATTTTGCCTTCGGCCTTCGGAGTCCGCATTATTTGTTGGTACTCCAAGTGCTGGGTGCGTGTCGTTTTAAACAATAAAACTCTTCCGCTCTCGTAAATCACCATGCATTCATCCTCACCAGTCAAATTCTTAATGGAGCGTGGCTCCATGAATTGGATTTGCCTGGGGACATCCATGACAGCAACATCAAAGTCCACGCTTTCTGCTATGATGTGAAGTTTCCGTTTGGAAATGTGGATCAAATAGACTTTACCACAATACAAACTGATACCAAGTACATAAGGATTGATTTTCGAAAAACTTAGGCTGGTAACCGGATGCTGAAACTGGTAACTTCTTTCGGGTAGTACCGGATTTTTGATGTTCCAAATGTTCACTAGTCCGGATGTTTCGTCGGTGGAGAAAAATTTGCCGTGTGCCACTGCTAATAAATCTTTGTTAAAAGGGTTCCATTCCATGGATTTTACAGGTTTATCTGCAACAAACAAATGTATCTACAGTTGTGAACTGGGTACTAATTTACCTTTGGAATTTTTATCTATAAAACTCAATAAAACCTCCAATGTATATCTGTATTGTACTTCATCATCTGTGTAGATTTTACTCTCAATATCCCGAAATGTTTTTTGTTTTTCGATGAACACATTATTGGCCAACAGTCTTTCAATTATCGTAACTGCGTCTTGAAACTCATCACTGCACATAATTCTCTCAGCTTCAGCTTCGACTTCTTGTTTAGATACTAAAACTTCATCATCTGAATCCTCTTCATCAGCTTGCCTATCTCTTTCTTCCTCATTAAACGTGTCAAACATTTCCCAGTTAGAAGTAAAAGTCTCCGCATCCCTTTTCTCAATCTTATCACAATCAGTTTCTCGCTTCTTCATCAGCACAGACACAGTTTGGCAGCCCACACTCACAGTTCGTCTGTTCCTCCCCTTCCCCACCGTCAGATAGTCGTACCTGTCATTGTCCTCCAAAACATTTCCAGCCTCCTCACCGTCAGCAAACTCAGTCGAATTGGCTATGGTCAATAGGTAAATCGTTTCTGTTTCGTTTAAGACTAAGCTCATATGCGTGGGTACCTTTGAATCTTCCGGTTCCAGTACTGCGTCGCTTTTTGTGACTTCCGACCCCAGATCTAGGTCCTCTGGCGTTTCGTTGAAGGAAGATTCATCCTCACTATCGGAACTGTTGAGGAAGAGGTTCGTGCGTTCGTTTCTCAAGATTGTTTGTGGCGATTTTGCATCTAAATCTGTCGCAGCTCGTGGTGTATCTGTGAGGGGGGATTTTTTTAAGAAGTTGAATATTGATGGGTCCAGTGGTTTTGGTGTTCTGTCGATTCCATCTTCATCTATATATGCTATCATTTTTATTTAATAGGTTTACAATCTGGTTTTTGTAACGCATGGAATGGGGAAGAGTTTGATCAATAATTAGAGCGGTAACCAATTTTAGTTATAGATAAATTTTTTACTTTTGAAATAACAATTCCTTGTACTTTTTATGTTTTTATTCTTTAACATATAATATAACTTATTATTTAAATAAAGATAGAAGGGTAATAATATTTTGTAAAACGGACAATTAATAAAATATATTTTTTTTTTTATTTTATATATAATTTCACCAGACTCAAATTACACGAGCCGCCTTTGGTTTTGAACAAATTCCACATTTGTTGTTTTATTTAATAATATTATTTATTTGTATTATTCAAAATTGTAATAATCAAAATATATTTTTTCGGTAAAGTTGCAGAATCGGTCACTCTAAGGAACATTATCTAGCGCATGCGTCGTGAGGCGCTGATTTCGCGCTTCTTGAACATTTTGAAGTGCAGTGTTGTCGGTTTGCAACGGTCAAAATATTCGAATCATTTTTTATGGTTGAATTATTGTTGTGTTGTTGTGTATGTATTATACTTTTTATTTTTTTGGTAAGTATAGTATTTCTTCTATTTTGATGATTATTGCTCGTTATTAAAATATTATACTTTACAGATTATATTCTCATGGCGTTTTTAAAAACAATATATTATTCCTATTCTTCTGCTAATTACTTTCTTAATTTATTTGTATGCTCATTTAATATATTTTACTTTATAGATCTTTCTCATTTTTAAAATATTATACTTTTATTCCTTTAGTAAGATTATTTTTAATTTGTTAGCAGTCATATTTTAAGTTATCTTACTTTATAGATTATTTGTGTGCTGCATTTATTATTTTTTTTGTACAATCTTAATTTATTGATACGGGTCGTTAATTAATTAATATATTTTACTATATAGATAATTGTATTGTATTTAATTAAAAATGTTTTTAATTTTTATTATTTTTTAATTTATTCCAATTTATTAATCAATACTATATTTGCATTGAACAATTTTTTTCGAGTTACATAGACCATGACTGTTCCTCGGAAGATCTGTTTCCATCGTACCTTCACGAATTCATATGGAGAAATAAATTTAAAAATCATAATATGTTTATGAGCATTTTAAATTGTATCAGGAAGCAATATCCAGTGGAATAGATTTTTTTGTTTTAATTGATTTTGTTTTTTATTATAAAATACATAAATATATCTTTTTTGTTAATTTTATATTAATGTTGTAAATTTACCTAATTATTTAATAAAGAACTTTTAATTAGATAGTTAAACTATCAAAGAAATATAGAGTAAATAAAAAATGAATATACTAATTATAAAGTGATTTGCCGAATTTTATCTCTTTTCGAATTCAACCACATAAATAATATAAGTCATACATGAAAAACATAATAAATTACATATATATTTTTCTAAAAATCATTTCTCTACATATTTCGTTAAAAATGAAATCTGGCAACTATGCTGTCTAAAATCTCCGAAACAGACGATTTCAAATCCAGTTGACGCATGCGCTACAAATATTCCTTAGAGTGACCGATTCTGCAACTTTACCATTTTTTCCTATTTTAATTTGTAAAATTTCAAATTTTACTCGATAATAATAAAACATATATTTAAAGAATATGATTAATTCACTGATTGATGTTTCATTTTATATAAATTCCATAAGATCAAACATTTTGACAATTATAAGAATCAACAGTTGGTACTCTTGTGCCGAAAAAATGGCGGAACCCCAACAAAGTATGTTTGTTTCTGATTTTATTTAAATAATTTACTAGCCAGATTTTACACATTCTCAACACTATAGTACAAAAATGTCAAGTAATCGATTAGGTTTTTTTTCTACTCAATTGTTAAAATTCCCCGTGTGTTTTCAGGTAACGACAGTGCAAAACCTCAAACCCTGAGTCCCCCAATCATGAAAATTGATGCACCCGCCGAAGAAACGTCTTCAAAAGGTAAACAACACGAAATTGTTGCGATTCACGCTAACATTCCCATAATCTTCCAGAAGACGAGGATAACACAAAAAACGAGTGCGTCGTTGAAAACGAAACGTTCAAAATTTGCAGTCCGTCAACGAACGCGTCATCCCAGCCGGGACGACAAGCGAAGACCATCCTGAAGCCGCCCCAACTGAGCCTCAACACGGGCAAGACGTTCGTGTTGAATCCCAGCAAACTGAATCCGTTCGGCAACAAGTCGGACAGCAAAGACACTTGTGATAAAAAAGTTAACGGGGAGACGGTCAAGTTCGTTCCGCTGGTGCAGACGGAACCCAAGACGGCAACGACCACGAAACCGCCGGCCGAAAATGTGACTGTGACGGCGAGCACGACGTTCGTGTTCGGACAGAATTTGCAGGACCGTGTAGTGTCGGCGGAAGGTAAGCCGGAGGACCCGGAGCCGTCCACCAGTTTGAACTCGAATGGCACCACCGAATTGCTGTTCAGTAGTGTTATCAACTCGGAAATTAAGCCGGAAACTAATAATACATCAAAAGAGACCAAATCTTTGAGTGAGTCTGCCAGAGAGTATGAGGAATCGAGGGCAAACAAGAGGAAATACGATGAAGTGGAAGTTATAACTGGTGAAGAGGAGGAGACAAATGTTCTGAGTATTTCTTGTAAGCTATTTTCATATGACAATACTGGAGGAACTTGGCAGGAAAGAGGCAGGGGAATTTTGAGGCTGAATGATTTAGAACTTGAGGACAATAGAACCCAAAGCCGATTAGTTTTCAGGACATCTGGAAGCTTAAGGGTTATTTTAAATACCAAGGTAAGTTTATATATTAGAAATTAATATCATTTCATTTAATATTTTTATAGATTTGGGCAGAAATGATGGTGGACAAAGCAAGTGAGAAAAGCATAAGATTAACTGCTCAAGATTCCAGTGGGGGAATCAAAGTTTTTTTAATAATGGTAAATCACAATTAAAAATTAAATCAAATGTATTATAATGCGTTGTTTTGTAGGCAAGTAATGAGGATTCCAAACACCTTTTTAAGCAGTTACAGACTAGACTCCAAAGGGAAATTTCATCAGTGGATAAACGAAGAAAAACGCTATCAAATTCTGATTCAGGGGGACAGTAGTTATATGTAGTTTACAAAGTAACTTTTAAGGTTAAACCGTTTTTGTCATTTTATTTGCTCATATGTAATAAATAATAAATTGAAAATCTTATTCTTGACTTTGTTCTATAAATGTTAAATTTATTATTTCATAACTTTGTTATATTTTTGCTTTTTACACCTGTTGCAGGTCGGAATTTATTTAATTTTTATTAGGCGAGACATTTTCTAAGTACAAATCTATGCTTTTACAGATAGAGTTTTACATTCTAATTACTGTTCAATTTGTCTGATTTTTTCTTTTCTTAAAGTATATTGAATGAAATAAATGGAATGCGTAAATTTAAACTGATTTTATTTAATTACAATTTACATTTTCAAGATTTTCAAGAAGTCATCTGTAACTTTAGAAGTCGTCAAGTGTTTTGTTTTAGAGATAGATACCCATAATATTAGAGGTATTCATATTATCTTTAAGTAAATTCTTTATCTATTGATGTCATTTCGAAATTAATTTTTCATATTTTTCTTAATCTTCCTATGTTAAAGCCACTTATTTAAATTTTAAATTTAAAAAAGTATCTTCCTCTATAAGAAAGATTATTTGAGCAAGTCGGCAACGCCGCCGAGTCATAGACATTTAGAACATTTTCATTTGTTAAGGTGGCAAGTGTCAAATCTGTCAAATTACTAGAATATTATTGTTAGTCCAGTCGGTTGGAAAAGAAAAATTACGTAACCCTCAAATAAACAATTCTAACAGGTATTTTCCAGGCAAAATCATGGCTGGTAAAGCTTCACCCACCGGGGGCGTAAAGCCCATGACGATCAGCGGCCGTTACAACTCCGAAAGAGAGAGGCTCTTCGGCATGACCAATGAAGAGAGGGCCTTCCGCAAGCAATGGTTGAAAGACCAGGAACTGGCGCACGATGAGCCCAAGAAGTTGCCCGAAATGTACAAAGCCACCCACAACCCCATACGTAGACTCTACAGACTCCCCTTGGACACCTTACAGAAAGCTCTTGCCCCTGTTCTGGGTGAACAGAGAGCTTTGGTTTACAGGTATTTTACGGGGAAATTTTTGATGGGTATTGCTGGTGCATATATTGCAACTTATTATTTTAAATACAATGCTAACGACTGGACCAGGAAAGGTGGGTGGAGAGTAACCCAATCAAGGATTGCTGTTCATGAAGGTACAGTCATTTCCATTCTCTGTACTAGGTTTAATTTAATTATGTTTTAGGTGACCCAGAGTGGCCAAAAGTTTCTGATAAAACTAAACCATCAGATTATGGTACCAGGGGATTTGATAAAGTGAACTTAAAGCTGTAAATAATTGTAGTGATTTTATTTAAATAAAATTTAGTTATTGTTAACTGGCTCTGAACTCTGTTGAGGAATTTCAGGAAACTTATTGTTAAGTAAAAATGCACATTAAATACTAATTATTTAATTTAAAAATCAAGTATCATAATGTATTGTAAAGCAGATATATTGAAGATCCCAAAATTTATTTCCACAACTTCTTAATAGACATGTTCTTCTCAGAATCCTTCTGCATTACTTTAGCTACAGCCATTTCGAAATCTTCTTGTGTGACATGGACTCTCCTCTCTCTCAAGGCATACATGCCAGCCTCAGTACAGACGCCCTACAAATGAAACAAGAATTTGTAATACCTGACCTCAATTCATATAATTTTAAGATACCTTAACTTCTGCTCCACTAGCTCCAGGCATAAGCTCAGCGATCTTTCTCAAGTTAATACCCCTGGTCAGATTCATCTTCCTTGAATGGATTTTAAGAATGTCCAATCTAGCTTCTTCGTTTGGTGGTGGAAATTCGATTTTTCTGTCAATCCTACCCGGCCTCAGCAACGCCGGATCCAAAATGTCGATCCTGTTAGTCGCCATGATCACCTTGATGTTCTTCGTCGCCTCGAACCCGTCGAGCTGATTAAGCAGCTCCAACATTGTACGTTGTACCTCGGAATCACCCCCGGATCCCGATTCAATACGCGACGATCCGATGGAATCGATCTCGTCCATGAATATGATGGAGGGAGCATGTTCTCTGGCCATCACGAAGAGCTCTCGTACCATACGGGAGCCCTCGCCGATGAATTTCTGGACCAGTTCGGAGCCGGAGACTCGGATGAAGGTGCATTCGGTGTGGTGGGCGACCGCACGGGCCAGAAGTGTTTTGCCCGTTCCGGGTGGGCCATAGAGTAACACTCCTTTAGGCTGGGCTATGCCCAAAGCATCGAACAGCTCTGGGTGCTTGACTGGGAGCTCAATTACTTCTTTGATCTCTTTGATTTGCTTGTCCAAGCCTCCAACCATTTCATATGTGGAGTCTGGCACTTTTTCAACCATCATAAGGGACACCAAGGGATCAACCTTAAATGTATTCATTTACTAACAGGCTGAGAAGTTTTTATAGGTATACTGTACCTTATTTGGTAGAATTTTGTGAAGGGTGTAGCTTTCATTACGCAGAGCAACTCTACAGTTTGGTGTGACGTCGTTGATGTCAATATTTTTGTCAATATCCACAACAAATTTGCCCTCAGGATGAACTTTAACAAGTACCTTCTTTTTATCCATTGGTTTCACTACTTCACCCACATAACTTCCTTGTTCTTGAAGTAACATCAATTCTTCTCTCAACATTCTTACTACAATCAAAATTGGGAATTTTAAAAATGTTAATTGACTATTAAATTAATTAGTTTACCTTTTGCGTTAAGTTCGTTTCTTTGAGCCTGAAGACGTCTCAAATTTTGACTTTTCTCAGCCACAATAAGTTGAAGTTCTTCGATTTTAGTGATGTAGTAGGACCGGAAACCTTCGCCCTTTGGTCCGGCGTCAACTTCCATCTGAAATTAGTTAAAATTAACCGAATGTAAAGGCCTGAAACTCCCAAACCGTTTCTATACTGAACTCCGACACAGTCTTAACATTTTTATCAGTTTTGAAAAATTTGAACGGTGAACGGTATTTTTTGGTGAGTTTCGTACGTAGGTCTCCGTTTTTATTTTGTAACGAAAAATCTTGCCCCATAATTTAAAGAATAAAATTTTGACAATGATTTGACAAAAAGATTACTAATACTACATGAAAATAAGACGTTTTTTACCTTGTTTATCACCGTCATTGTTGTAATGTAATTCTGCTTTAGCCAGCAGCAGATCAATGAATGAATATTTATCCCAAACTTCTATGAAAAACTCAAACACATCAAAAACACGAAATCACCGCTTTTGACAGAATCGTGGAATTCATTTGACAGACAAACGTAGTTGTATTGTTTCAAATTAGCCATAGGCAACCTAGATTGACTTATTTTGTTATTTCAGTTACGAGAGAAATTCTATGTTTTATAAAATTATTACATAGAAACTAAACTAAAATATAAAAGGATTAGCAATAATAGGAGGTCATTTTAATAATTTTTAATATGAATAAGTGCCATAAAATATGAAACTGAACATCAATCACCTCCACCATTGACGTTCACCGGGTATTCCTCTATTTTCAAATGGCTTTATACTAATTATTAAAACTTAATATAATTTAAATAAACTGTTAAAGTTTATATATTAATCTTAACAATAACTTAAACTTATAATAATAAAATAATGTAACACATACATTTATATTTATTGCAAAAGAATTGTTTAAGATAGCTTTTATATGGGAATAAAATGTTTTATGTAGTTAATTGCATATGAATCGGTCATTTATATATAAAATATTCGATCCCAAGTTCAAGATAATACCAACCGCCCCTCGTATAGAATACTGAGTACGCAGACGTCCTCACCCACTTGCGGTGTTGTCCTATTCGAATATATTGTTCTGTGGCGTGTGTCATGGTACGTGAGACAGGAAAACAATTATCTGTTGCTCAAAAACAATAGCGTAAATAATTAATGACCGACCATGGGCTGCTGCGACTCTAAAGAAAAGGAAGAGGAACAGAACACGGAAAGAAAATGCACCGACATATTTTGGTTGTGTCTTTACTTTTTGTTTTGGTGCTTAATGGTGAGTTAATTGAACGCTTACAAAACACTATGTTAAAACGTTGCTTAATAGGTAATAATTGCCGCCTTCTCCTTCGTTTATGGGAACCCTCTGAGAATTATAAACGGTTACGATTCGTTCGGTAATATTTGTGGCACCAAGAACAAACCAATAGGAAACTTGGAGCTGTCTGGTTATGATACAACTAACCGACCGTTTTTATTGTTTTACGACATCAAGGAGCTGAGACACAGCTTGAAAATATGTGTCAAGGAGTGTCCTAAGGACACCCTGAGGTCCATGAAGGATATTGCAGCCTACAATCAAAAGGGCGTCAGTCTCTGTAAATACAATTTTAACTACAATGAGTTGTTGAAAATTGGGTTTGTTGATAATTCTGTGCTAAGTGGATCTTTTGGGCCTTGTCCAGTTCTTCCAGTTTATGAAAGGTTTGTAATTTAATCAAACAAAAATACTTTTTTAATTAACAATTTTATTTCAGCATTCCAGTGTTGAACCGTTGTGTTCCCAAGCCAGTGAAAGAGGTTGGGGAAGCTGTTTTAAATAGTTTTTATGGTCTTCTAAACAGTTGGGACACCTTAGAACAAATTTTAGGTGACCTGTATAAAACATGGAAGGAAATATTGATCCTAACTTGTGGAGCACTTGGTAATTAGCATATTAATATTTAATTTCTGTTTAATTATTCAGATATTTCCAGTTGTGTCTTTGTTGACTATTTTAATGTTGCATTGCCTGGCACATCTTGTTTCATACATAATTATGATAGCATTTTCAATTGCAAGTATTGGTGGGACTGGTTATTTATGGTATACTTATTTTGATCTGAAGAGAAACTTGGACAAAACCAATCAAAACATGATGTTATTAGAGTCTGTTAGAAATGAAACTGCTTTCTTCTGGTATGCTGTTGTAGCCTCAGTCATAACTGTAATTAAATTATGACCTAATTTGTATATATACAAGGAGTAATTTATGCTTATTTCAGTTAATAATATTGCTCATTGTTATATTTATGAGAAAACAAGTAGATTTCCTTGCAAATCTATTTAAGGAAACTACCAAGTGTGTCATGCACTTGCCTGGATTATTTATACAACCACTGATCACTTTTGTGATACTAGCCCTGTTCTTTATGTTTTGGATATTTGTTGTGGTAAATAAATCTGTTTAAAATTGCTTAATGGATGACACTAATGTGACCATGTGTGTTACAGTTATGCCTGGCTACAGCTTATTACCCTGGCACCACTGGCATCTCACCAGCCACTACAAACTTTGGTAACCTGGTCCCCACCACGGCCCCCGAAAACGTCAGACCCGTAAATACGAGTTTTACGGACAAAATCAAAAGTAAACCGCCACAATTTACTAAAAAGACCCCATTAGTTAGTTGTATTTTCCAGAATTAACTGTGGTGGAGTACGTAGATGCGTCGTGGGTGAAGGGCATGTGGTGGATCTACTTCATCGGATTAATTTGGACGTCCGAGTTCATAATGGCCTGCCAGCAAATGGTGATAGCCGGTGCAGTCGCCCACTGGTACTACCGTCACAAGTACAAGGACAACTCCCACCTCAGTTACGCCATCTGTAAACTAATCAAGTACCATTTAGGTTCCGTAGCTTTGGGCTCCCTCATCATAACCATCGTCAAGGTTCCCCGGTTGATTTTGATGTACATACACGAAAGGTTTGGTCGTTTAACGTTGCCTTAAGTTAAGATTAATTAATTAACTCTTTACTCAGACTAAGAAGGAACAAAGACAAGGGCAGTGAGTGTGCGACATGCGGGCTGAGGTGCTGCATCTGTTGCTTCTGGTGCTTGGAGAAGTTCCTCAGATATTTGAACCACAACGCCTACACCGTCATCGCCATCGATGGCTCCAACTTTTGCAAGGCTGCGGGAACTGTAATTCATCATAAAGTTATCCTTAATTGTTACTACATGAAGTCGTTTTTAGGCGTTTGAGGTTTTAACATCTCACGCACTTCAGGTGGCCACCATTAATGGGCTGGGGGATTTTATACTGTTCCTGGGTAAGTGTTTTGTGACCGCGGTGACTGGGAGTGCCGGTCTAGCTTGGTTCAGGAGGCACGACGACCTTCATTTTTACGCCGCCCCTACTTTAATCGTCTGCATTTTTGCCTTCTTTGTTGCTCACTGTGTACTTTCTTTATATGAGGTGAGATTAACTGCATAAAATTAGCACATTTTACTAATATTTTAATTTTAGATGGTACTGGATACAGTTTACTTATGTATGTGCCAGTCAGGAGAAGCTCCAGACGGCATACAAATGCAAAATTTGGGAGTGACAAACAATGGAACATCACCAGGAAACGAGCTCGAACCAATGAATTAATGTTTAAATGACAAGCACTAAGCAAAATGCACAAACAAGTACATGTTAATTTTACATATATTTTATTTGTGGGTTGTGAAGTATTCTCCACATATTACTCAGTATTTTTTATACGAATTTATCCATCCATGGAATATTTTTAGTAATATTTATTTGTGACAATAATCTGGGTCTATATTATCATGATTTATAAGTGATATTTTTATATATATACATGTTAGTATCTAGCTTTAAAAGTAGCAAATCATTCAAATACTATATTTACATTTTTATTAAATTAATATGAAAAATTGCACAATTATACTCTATAAATAATCCAATTATATTGTTGTTAATTACAAGTATTATATATTTTTACATTCCAGCTTTAAATGTGAACTGAAAACGTGCTTTTAAAATATTTTTGGTCACTTCAATTATCAACTTTTACCCTTTATTCAGTTTATTTATGTATGTGATTTGAATAAAAACTGCCACTAATAAATAATCAAATATAATTTATTTATAACAATAAATATAAAAATATATTTTTTTTAAATTAGTATATTTAACCCAATGTATATTTTTTTATATGTAAAATGAAACTGTTTCCCATTCAACATTTAAGAAATATCATTTTAAGTATGTAATGTTAATAAAAACTACCACTAATAATAAAATGCATTTTATTAATAACAATAAAATTATAAAATATTACAGTTTATCTTGTTTTGAATATTTTTAAGTTACTTTTTTGCTTTAACTTTCTTTGAAAAAGTTTTCTTTACCTTTTTTACTTTCTTGGTTGGCTTGGGAGATTTTTGTTCCTCCTTCTCCTCTGTTTCATCAGCCTGCTGCTTCTCCTGTTCAATTTCTTTAGCCTTCTTGAGGACATCTCCTTCAAAAATGTCCTGATATGGAGTCAACTTATATGTATCCTTTGTAGGTTTAGTTGCTTCAGCATGTGCCTTTTGTTGCATCCTGTCCAAATACTTATTTTTAGCATTGATTCTTATTTGTTGTCGGTATCTTGCAGGACTTATATAACTTGGATTCTCCCACAGGGTTGCTCCACCAAAACTACCCGAAAATATTTTTACCTATAAATAATTAATTTAATTATTTGATATTTATGGCTGGTTAAAAATAACTTACTGGGTTCATAACAAATCTAGGCCCCACTTCTGCTAAAGCTCCATCCTCAGACAATATTTGAAAATTCCTAAACCAAATCCTGTTGTCCAGGATTGAAAATGTGTAAACATGGTCAAAGAAAGGTTGACTTTTGGGGTGTTGTCTGGGTACCCCAAATATTTGTGTAATTAATTCCTTCAATAGTGAGTAGTGAGGCTTTTCCTTGAAGGTTGGGTCAAAACTCAACAAAGGTCTTGAACCTCTTAGGCAATTACCAGTCAATTTTAATTCTTCCATGGTGTAAACTAAAGAAAATTATTACTAATAACATATGAACAAAATGGTGTGACTACAACGTACTGTTTTCAATTAAAAATTTCACACTTGGTCCATTGGGAATGTTAGAAAGCCACATGTACAAATCCTTTTTCTTACGTCCTTCAAACATTAAGGCTTTGTTGCAGTTCTTCATCTCACACATTTCATTAATAACAGACAGTGTTTTCGACCTCTCCATTTTTGCCTCAGGTTTATGGTGTGGCATCAGTTTCTTTATGTCCTCCATCAAATGCCTGTCCCTGTGGCTGATGCCCCTGGTTGCGAATATCAAAACCCTCTGTTTGTTTATCCATTTCGACTAAAAACAACGACATACAGTGGACATACTTAAAAAATATTGACGAGTCGATACCTTTTTGGCGACCGGTTCGTCGGATTGTCGGACCGCTGGCAAAGGTGTTTCTTCGTTTTCCTTCGTTTCTTCCGGCTCGCTGCGCTTTCTTTTCAGCGATTTCTTCGTCATGATTAAAACGGGCTGCGGTTTATCGGTTTCTGCACGTGGTCAACAAAACACAACAACTTAACCTCTTTAAATTGGTGCGCACGTTTCACTACGCAACCCCCACCGCGGTTACCAAAATATGTTTGAATTTTTTGGTACATTTTTAACTTACAGCGGATCTTGTTATATTTACTTCATATTTACAATGTAATTAGCAGAATATGTTTTAACATTAATTGATATATTCAAACAAAAATGTAATAAATCAAGTTCTAAAAGGGCGCTGTAACTGGTTTTTCAGCGGTTGCCACATTTTGATATAGATGTCGCGTTTAACTCTAGTATTTAACCATTGTGGTTGGTTTATTAAATTTATTCCTTTATAAATATGTGCGCATGTAAAATAATATAAAATAAAGCAATTTAGTACTGTGAATATTAAAATATTTATCCTAACCAACTAATATTGTAATATATATTTATTTATTAAACGTGTAACTGCCGTAATGAATTTTTTATTCATTAAGTAGTCATAAAAATATGGGAATAGAGACGTAATAAAATAATTTGTTTACCTGGTTACAAGTTCTGATATTGTTTTAAGACCATAGTAACAAACGGCATTTGTTTTAAACAACTTTGATTAGAATGAAAGTCATGGTAACGAAAGGCATTTGTTTTAAACAAACAACTGATTTTAATGAAAGTCATGGTAACAAACGGCATTTGTTTTAAACAAACAATCTTGATTTTTATGTGTGATATTAATAAATTATTATAATAGTAATATTAAGCTACAACGTCATAAAATCTTGTACATTTTTGCCAAACTAATTGAATTGAATCGAAATATATATTAAATTTATTTATTTATTATGTATTAAGTTGAAATTTTTGTTTACTATAAACGAAGTATAAAGTAGGCTGGGGTTGCTATGTGTATTCAATTGTTTGTTGTTGCTAAGTAAAAAAGTTTCATGTTAAAGTAGGTGCAGAAACATTTTAGTTGAGAATCATCTCGCCTCGAGGAAACATCTCCTCCTCCAAATACAAGTAAGTGCTTTGAATTGTAAATCCTATAACAAATTTAGTACAAAAATGTACTGAACAATAAGTGCATCGTCATCAATCATGAACATGTGGAAGTAAGTCATTAGAAAGGTGAAAAGAAAAAAGAAGATACCATCAATCCAAATCTATGGTGTGGTTCTGCTCACTTACATCGAAGCGGATGAAGGCATCACCGAATTTTGAACATTAAAACAATCTGGAAGCAAACATTTACCTGGAAAGATTCATAGGAGTGATCCAAATTAAAGCAAGTAAGTGGTTAATCGTCAATTGAGGTTGCGCCGTTTGACTCGCCAACAGATTTTATTTTTAAAACTAATTTCCACTTCAATTTCAGTCCATAGAACAATTTGGATCTTCTGTGGACCCATCAACTGCAGTGCGTTTTAGAAAAGGCCATGCTACTCTATACTACCGAAGTGTCCTGATGATTTTCAACAGAATGATACCTCTCAGGTACTCTCGTTCTTTTACATATGTCTTATTATAATTTTTTATCATGGATGCTGCTTGAAGCACTGATCGCCGATTTTTTTCATTTAGGCCATTCACTTAGATAATGGCTAATTTGATTTTTCTATTATCATTATGCCTAAAGCTTCGTCTAAAATCGGGCATTCCGGTTTAGACGAATAAGTTAGAAAGGTGATTAAATTATCCCTTCGTTGGTACCTAATTCGTTTTGATTGAAAGTGCAAATGGCTGAGCTACAGTTGAAATTTCAAATTATACGCATTTTGTGATACTTTTGCCGTTAAATATATTATAACAATTAATTGCAATCTTATGTTTTACATTCTAATTAATAATTTGGTCAATTGCATCCATTTCAAGATGTGTACAAAAAGAAGTCACTTTTTTTTGTATATGACTTGAAGTGCGTGCAATTGAAAAAATTATTAATTAAAATAATAAAACTTTGTAATTTATTGTTATATAATACTATACAATGGTGGTATCTGAAAGTCGGTGAAATTCAGTTGTAGCTCAACCATTTTTCCTCCAATCACTTATTAGGGACCATTGGAGACATAATTCAATCCCCTTTCTAACAACTATTATTCATTTAGATCAGAATTGTTGTTCTGGACGCTGTTTTAAGTAAAATGATAAAAGAAAGAAGCAAATTTGTTCTTATCTAAGTAAAGGCTCTGATAAAGAAAAATTCGCTTTCAGTGCAACCAAGTTTTGAGATATATATATTTATATAAAAGTATATAATGTACCTACCACTGTATTATATGTTTTACAATAAATTGTTATAATTTTAAATGCATAGTGTTTTTATCACTTTATGTATAATAAAAAAATATTTTCCCCTTATTTAGCAGCAGTCCTGGAAAGTTAAGTGAATGTGTCAGTAAGGTAACTTAGATAGACAAGATTGAAACTAAAAACTAATTAGAACTCTTCATTTTTATTTATTTAACGAAAATAAAATAACATTGTTGGCATAAAACATTCATAGGTGTTCTGTGAAAACATCAGCTTTTGTCAATGATTTTTTGTTTAGTCTCAACACTGTTCTCTTCATTATTTAATATGTCCTCTTTTGTTATTTCCACACTGTCTTCCACACTTTCATCATTACTATTAACTTCTTTTTTTTCCTTTCTTTTAGGTAGGATCATTTCAAATGCTTCTTTGAATGTTTTACCTTCAGTAACCCTTAAAATAATCTCGAACACTACAAACTACTTCATTAATAAGTTTTATAAACTAGATATAAAACTTATACCTTGATTAATAGTTAAAACTTTTCTAGTTTTCATCCAAAAGTACTCTCCTATTGGCAACTGACCATGACATATTCCTTGTTCTTCTGCTTTTTTTAAACAAATTCCCTAAAAGTCTAAATATAATACAATGAAGCTGTACTAATTTTTTTTGTACCTTATGAAAATTGTGATCCACCAGACCACCAATTATATAAATTTTATCATCTTCAAAAGAATGGATTACATTGTCACTTTCACTACTTAAATAGACTAATTTTTCTTTAGGAAATATGTTAATATAATCCTCTTCATGAAAGTGAATATCCCAATTTTCATAACCATGATGTCTGGCCATCTCTTCTTTACTTCTTCCATTGAAACTGGTTAAATGGAGCTGCATTGGTGCCTTTGATCTTCTATTCTCAGTATATACTCTTAATATTTGTTTGACTGTCTTTGCCATATCCTAAAAGATATACATTTAGCTTACTTAATTAAATATAAGAATTAAATTTACCTTGTTTATCATCAAGTTATCAAAGCTTAAATCAATGCAAACACCAATTTTGCAAGGACTTTTTTCCATTGTGGCCTTTTTCAGCTCCTTTCTACTTGGTCCTAAATTAATGTTGTGCTGTTTAGCATGAATTCTTTTTTCTTTTAATTTTAACCGCTCTTGTGCCCTTTTAATTTTCTTAACTTTCTCCCACTTCAAAAACTTTTGATACTTTTTCATTTGTCGCTTTGTTAATTTGGAAATTTCTACGCCGTTGAAATATTTGAGCTCGTTTGCGTCTGTGTTTTCATTCGTTTCATTTTCAGAAACTTTATTATCATTTTGTGGGTCGTTTAAAAGTTGTTCTGTGTCCATGTTTACCTAATATTTGTCACAAATTTTACTTTTATGGTTATGAATTTATATTAATTTTCATATTTATCTAACTACAATGTATAAAGTCACTAATTTTATAAAAGAATATATTTTTAAAATATATGTGGCATGTTTCCAAACATAACCTATAAGTTATGAACATAGACTTCCCAGGTTATGAAGAAGCAGAATACTAAAAATATTTATAATTTTCCTTTATTTATTTTTTATTTTAAACCTATATATTTTATTGTAATTAAACGATTTATTTATATATTAAATCCTCCGTTGTCAGGAGAAAACATTTATCAAATGGAAATTCATTTGGTCCAAAGAGAATTCGACGTAATTCCCAAGGACGTCAACGTCATATTCCAAAAGTCAAACTCGTCCCATAATAATTGTTATTAAACTTGCTACGACTTAAAACAAGAACACGGCACACCAGAACAAAAGAAATAACATGGCATTCAGACCCCTCACAGACGCCGAATGCGGCCAGACAAATCCACTGCAACGACTAACATCGCACATAACCCACGACCACACATTTTCAGAAAACCATGGACAAGTGTTCCCCAGCAGTTCCGACCAACTGGTCGAGCAGTTTTTGCAGGAGACGAGGGCAATACCGCAGACGTTTCGCATGGACGGTGAGTTAGCTTGTTTGTGGTATGAAAATATGTTCGAATTTGAGGTTTTAGATTTGATGAGGGAGATGCATGAGATCGAGTCACAGAGATCAGTACTGCCTCCCATTCCCGCCTCCACCGTCAAAGATCATCTGCATGATGATGCCTGGGCACAACAATATATTGAGGATGGCAAAGTTTTTCATGTATGTATAATTTCCAACAAAACTTGTTACTGGTCAAAGATCAAGTATTGTTTTGTAATGGTATTTAAAAGATGTTGATTGTATTTAAATTTATTCAGAGTGAAAATATGAAAATTATTAGTTCAGTTATTATGTTAAAGACTAAATTCAGTAATTAAATACTCATTTAATTATTTATTTTATTTAGGAAAACAATCATGATGCCATTTGGTCAGAGATAATGTCACAGGAGCAAAACAATTTCAACGCCCTAGAAAACGTGTGGGGTGGCCCTTTAAGCAGCGAAATCCACGCTGGCCCCAGTGAGGTACAACAGAGCGCCAGAGAACTTAGAGAATCAATAGATGACCCCAAATTCGTCTACTCCAAGGTATAATATATTATATATATAATATATTATTGTTTTACATGGTTATTTACAATTGTATCAGTTTATGAGGTTTATGAAGACGGTGGAGGACGGTGAGGCACGTCTGGAGGACGGCAAATTGACGGAAGAGGAGGCGGAAGCCTGGAGCAACGAGTATTTGAACGCGGAGCAAGAGAATCCAGAGGAGCTGGCGCAAACTTGGGCACAAGAGCATGTCAAGGAAAACGGTGGGGGATTTACCTATGATTAAGTGGCAGTGTATTAACAATTTTGTTGCAGATGACAGTTTTAATGAGCAGTTCTGGAACAAACTCCAGGAAGACATGAAAAAAGTGGTGGAAGGAACGAGCTACGAGAATCCGTGGGCTAACGAATTTGAAACTTATTATAACACACCACAAAAAGTTTGTTAAGCTATATTATTCATGGTTGTGGTGGTAATTGCTTTTGGTGTTTTAGGAGTACACGTTCAGCGAAAACAATCCTATGTTCGACGTAAATAATCCTCTGGAACGTGGCAAAATTCTACTGGAAGAAGGCGACTTCCCCTCCGCCGTTTTGTGCTTCGAGGCTGCCGTAAAAAAAGAATCGGACAACTCGGAGGCTTGGTTCTTACTGGGTAAAACACAAGCCGAAAACGAACAAGTACTGATATAATCATAGTTATTTAATTAACCAATTAATGTAAATTACTTATTAGGATCCTAACGCCATTCCGGCGTTGATCAGGTGTTTGGAATTGGACCCAGAAAATCTGAACGCAATGATGGCACTGGCTGTCAGTTACACGAACGAGAGTTACTACAATCAGGCGTGCAACATGCTGTTGAAGTGGTTGCAGAGCAATCCCAAATATCGGGACCTGGTGCCTCCGAATCTGAACTTATCCGGGCAAGTTACAAGTTTTTTAGATGCGTAAGTCTTCGGTATCGGGTTTTAGGATCTTTTAATTCTAGTTGCTTATTTATAATTGTGTATAAATTGGTACAATTAGTAATACTAGTTTATGAGGACTAATAATTCCTTCATCCTTTAGCTCATTTTTCTATTATCACAGATTTATCCCAGTCTCCTATTTTCAGCTCTTTGCTCAAAAATGTTTAATACCAGTAAACTAGTACAAATTCAAAATTTTCGCCAATAAGTATAAGACACCACCGACATCCCGCAGTATATTTAAAATAATAGTTTTGATTAAAACAGGGACCAGCACAAAGCAGTCCAAAACGTCTACATAAGGGCGGCCCAGAGGAACCCCAGAGACGTGGACCACGAGGTGCAGTGCGGCTTGGCGGTGCTGTTCAACCTATCATCCGAATACGACAAGGCGGCCGACTGCCTTAAGGCGGCCCTATCGGTGAAGCCGGACGTGAGTTCATCTTACCTCATTAGTTTTTAGTTGTTCAATTGAACGCTTCTTTAGGACGCCAGACTGTGGAACAGATTGGGGGCGACGTTGGCGAACGGATCGAGGCCGGAGGAGGCGGTGGACGCGTACCACCACGCCTTGTCCATAGCCCCAGGTTTCATAAGGGCTAGGTACAACGTTGGCATAACGTGTATCAACTTGAATTCCTACAAGTATGTACTCTAACGAAATTTTGCTAGTACTAATTTTATTTCAATTCAACAGAGAGGCAGCTGAACACTTTTTGACCGCACTGAACCAACAGGCGAGGGGCCAAGACGTGTGCAACTCCGGAACGATGTCGCAAATGTCTGAGACGATTTGGTCTTCGTTGAGGATGTGTATTTCTTTATTGAACAGGGCTGACTTAAAATCGCTGGTCGATAATCGGGATTTGGGGGCGCTAAACAAAGAGTTAAACATTTCGACTTAATGTTCACCTTTTTACAGTTAAATTTAAGGTATTATGTTATATTCACATGTGAAAAAAATATAAGAGGGATTGAACGTAATGTATAGTTTGTACATATGTCTTACATAAGAGCAGCAAACGTTATCACACACCAAAAATTATTTGGTACATATTAAGAAGTGTTTTTGTGTTTCAGAGACTTTATTATTAATTTTCGTGGGTCTCTGATTTCGATTTACATGTATTTTAATTAAGGTAGGGCTTTTATAATTTTTTTATATACATAAACTGCCCCATTAAGCAACTGTTCCATGGAAATTGGAACATATTATTATGTTAGTTACTTAAACAAGTTCAATTTTACACAATGATTGAACTTATTTTGTAACAATTCCCTTTACAAATTCAAGGCATATTTAATTAAGTGCTCAAGTGTTTATTAAAGAATTATTTAGTTTTATGGTTGTCAATGTTTCATGAATGAAACTTTCTATGGAGGGAAATTGTATTAATTTTGTTTGGCATTTTTGTACCAGCCAGGCAAAATTTTCCTTTATCATATAATGTTATTTTTATTTCAAAATGATAAACATAACATATTTATAAGAATTAAGTCGAAGCAGAAGGTAAATACTTGTTTTTGTGAATCATAATAGAATTTAAAGATATGGATTGTCTTTAATATATAAATTAACAGTCACAAAACAATATTTAGGGTTATTAGTACATCATCAATATCTTTAATTGCCCCATATTTAGAACATATGAAAAAAAAGATATAAAAATAAAGAAGAAACATGAAATATGCGTATATTCAATTGTAGCGTTCATAAGTTGTTATTTTTATATGCAGTTTTCAAACAAAATATATATGTTATCTATGTAATTGTGTTTTCATTTATGTTTCTTGTAAAATATATGTATTTTGTAAAATCAAGGTGATATTCCATGTCTTGTAAAATCAAGATATTCCATGTCTTGTAAAGTCAACTAGAGTGTTCTGAATTTTAGAACAAGTAGCTCAAATGTATAATGTCTTAAAGCAAAAATGTTTGACTGACAATCAGAGAAGATAAGACAGGTGATATGTAGAGATGTTACCTCATTGGAGGTCTACTTCTTACCCCCTTTGTTTAATCTCAATTTACAGGGGTGTAAATTTGTTGTCAATACTGATGCAATCAAATTAAAAATAATTATAATAAATAATATTTGTAATTATATATTATTTGTTAATTATTTTCATTTATTTAAATTGTAATTAATTTTTGTTTCAGATTTACAGTTATCAAAATAGATGTAAATATAATAATAAATTTATATTCTTTAAAAGTGGGGAAATGAAACAGTAGTCAACTCAAACAATAATTATATTAGTATAACTTCATAATAATATTACACTTTTATTGGAATGTTTGGAAGTGCTGTAGGGCTACATTTAAAATTTCGAAATATTACAACACAAACATTACATTAAAATATCAACAATAACATTTCAAAATCTATGATTTATTATAAAACTCTGAAAGTATATTCAAAAAGAACTATAAACCAATATGTATAACAATGTGAATAAATTTGTCCAATGTACAAGAGAGTACTGAAAATATTTGTATTAATGTCAATTGTATACACATAGAAATTTTAAATCTTCTAAGATCTGAAGCATAACACCTATTGTTTTAAACAATATATTAAATTTTTTAATCTATACATAGTTATATATAATACATTTCGCAATAAAAAATAATCTTTCTCCTTATAGTTAAATGATATTATTGCAGTGAATCACATTATCCACATCAAAAGCTACGATTCACTACACACTAACTAAAAAACCTATACGAAATCTGAATCCTAAACTCTGCCTAAAATTGTACCCAGTTGCTGTTGTTTGCCGGTGCCGCCGCTGCCGAAGCACTGCAAAGAACAATAATCATTTATAGGCTTCATAAAAGACGTTCAATCACCCTTACTTCGATTGAGCCGAAGTGAACTCTCCCCAGGACTCGCCGGCGCCCTCGGGCTTCGGGACGTGGGCCGGCGAACTGGCCGGCGAGCTGCCCGGCGGCGCCGGCAGCTTACCGCTGGGCGGCGGCGGCAGCAGTCCCAAACCGGGACCGGAGCCGCTCTTCCCCTTTATCCTCGAACTGCCCTCGGACCCGTCCTTTTTCTACAACACAAAATAGGTGGTACATTCGATGTAATTACTACGCTGTTGATGCGTTACCGTTATTTTCATGTTGATTTTGATCGTCTCGCCCTCCTTGAAGCCGAGATCCAGGGCGGGTCCGCTCGGCTCTTCGCTGATCTGTTTCTCCTTTTTCAGCCATTTGAAGTGGTCCTGGAGGGCGACGTTCAAGTCGAACGAGTCGGATCTGTCGCCGAAGCCGATTCCGATAAACGCTTGTCTGCCTGTAAGTAAAAAACACGTAATATAATATCAAATCAACGGGTCGTGAGTCATTTAAATATTTCCATAACAACTGGAACTGGACTATAAATTGAAACGAACCTGTTTGGTGTCTATTTTAATGTTAGTTGCTACTACACACCTTTTATCAGTGGCTGTTGGTCAGATTGGGGACGTGAGGCGGTGCCTCACCTATGAAAATAATTTTACTAACATGATTTAATATTAAAAAATACTTTTCTATGTTTTTATTCTTTAAAAAAGAATATTTAACCAAGGTGGAAGGCTAATATGTTAATATGTTATGTAAAACAGACAAATAAACAGGCAATGATAGTTTTATATTAAATTTCAATAAACACTTCGTCCAGAGACACGTTTAAATGTGCCTCTTCGCGCCAATTAGTTTCAAAAGTAAATGTGAAGTATTTTACTTGTTTCCAATATTTGCGCATGCGCTTTAATGTCGGGATATTGTTTCAATGGTAGGGGAGCTGAGGCGTGCCTCTAGCCAATGAAATAACTCCAAAACTGAACATTCAGTTTGGAAAATTACTTGATTGTGTTGTTAATATGAGTATGTTGTTAATTATGAATAAATAAAAATAAGATATAGGTTTTGTTTTTGTTTTTTATATATAAAAGTTATAAACGTTGATAATTCCTGTTACAAGATGGTTCAGAAAGTGATTTTCATTTATATTATAAAATTTTTCAGAAATTATTGATGATTAACACATAAATATCATCAATATTAGTCACACTTAAATAAATTAAAGGTTCACTTTACCATTATCATCCTGGATCCTGAGTACAAAATATCTGGATGAATCACTGACAGCTTCAATAGCAATTCCAGGATAAGACTCAATGGGACATTTGGCAAACAACTCCCCACTGTTCTTATCTTCCAGTTTTATAAAGCATTCGTTTCCCTTGGAAATTAATCTCATCCTTCCTGTCCATGCTGGCTCTGATAAATTCCAATCTGCTGCTCTGTAATTTTATATTGTGTACATTTAAACATCGAATGTATAGATAAGTTATATCATTGGCATTGGTTTCAATTACATGTTGGCATTTTGGGGAGTTACAACAACATAATTTGTGCTTCACAAGCAAACTTTCTAATTGCGTTAAAATATTGAACAAACAACAATGTGCCCAGTAAAAATTTTTTGCCCACCCAAAAAAAAATTGTGGTATACGCGTGAAAAATTGCAAAACATGATTAAATATAATCTGGAGCATAAATATTTACCAATAATAATAAAAATAAACATTTGTTAGTGGGCGGATATTTCGTTCAATCTAACCTAAACGATTAATGAAAACAGAGGTGAAAATGATTGGTGTTTACCTGTAACCCCTGTTCGTTGTACGTGGCGGAATGTTGAAGACGAACACTTCGGGTTTTACTAATAAAACACTCTCGTATGTGTCCATTGTTGTATAAACTGTCCACTTGTCAAATTCGTAGCAAACTGACAACAATCATAGACATAACTTAACACTAAAGAATGTGTACATTAAAAAAATAATAATATTTACAAATTTATGGTTTATATTATAAGAGATGTTTGTTTCTAAAATAATAACTAACTGGCATTGTTGAAATTGATGGATAATTTCGCCTTTTTTTTTGCCGATCTATTAAATTTTATTTGTCTATGGGAAAATACATACTCGCATTTTACCAGTGGCGTAGGTTACTCATTTTAAAAAGGGGTAAAATTAAAAAAATAGTTTTTCGTATATCGACTAATTATCATATTTTGAAAAATTCAAATATATTGTTTTTATCTTAGATTAAAGGTAATTGAAATATTCATTTATTAACTAATTGGTTCATTATATACACTGCTTGAAAAAAATTCTTCTGTTTCAGTCCAAATGTCATGTGTAAACTAATGTTTTCGTAAAAACTCATTGTCAGAAGCACCGAAATTCTTTTTGTTATAATGTATAGCTTACCGGTACGTATGGGCGAATGGTATACTTTGACGGCAGATCTAAACGACCTAATGGAACGGCTAAAGTACGAAAAATCGATGGGGCTGATGGACTCGCAAAAGCTGAACAAAATTAGGGAGAACTTGTACTCGCCCACGAAAAAAATGACAGCTAAAGGACCGGCCTTTTACGGTAGCCCTTACCAGTTGATCAACAGTGACTTAATAAAAGCTCCTACTGGCCCCAACAAATACATCAGCTTAAGTCTGGCGGGCACAATAGATGAAGTAGGGGTGCAAAAATACGACACCCTGGTGGATGGCTGTCAAATTGTGGCCACCCCCACGATTGATCCCATTATGAGGAACACTTTTTGTTTTGAAACTGTGCAAGTGTGCGACAGCACTCGGGGGGACGTGACTTATGAGGAGGAAATGTACATAAAAATGGTGGGCGTACCATTGTATATGAAATTCACCAGTAACATCTTGACGTTGGGTACTTCCGCACCTGTTATGCTAACCTCAACACCAAACGAGTACTGCAAGTTCAAAATTTTCTTCTGGGAACATTGCAGAAGGCACACGGGGTTTAATACGGTCAAATTTGATTCTCGGGTTATAATTAGGCACATGGCGTCTGGCAAAAATCTAATTCTGAAGGAGTCCCGTATACCCACCTTATTTGGAAACGAATATGAAGTCACCTGCGACATTATTAAGGATTCACATAAGGCGGAAACTGCACATAGTTTTTGGCGTATAGTCTAAATTTTAGCAGGAGCATTCTGTATTTTTGGCTGTAATATGTAATTTATTAATAAAATTTACTATAACTGATTCAAACAACTAGCTTTACTCAGTTGAATAATCTGTACAATTTCCAATCAGTTGTAAAAATGACATTTGCGCATTTGTCATTGTCATTTTAGAGTTGTTTTTGATTTCTACATACATTTTTTATAGTTTTTTTTTCTATTACAATAATGTACAGTTTACCTACCCGAATGGGTTTCTGGTTCGAGACGACCGAGAACAATAACTATTACATAAATAAATTAACCAATGAAAAAAATTTAGGTCTGTTAATTTCGCAAAGGATGGAGGACATAAAAAATAAGTTGTACACGCCCATAACCAAATTTGAAGGCAAGAACTGCGTTGTGTTCGGTCATCCTTACCAAATCATCAACTGTGACTTCGAACAAATCTGCTTGGGGAAGCCCAATTATTCGTCGCTGAGTTTGGCGGGCACCATGAACGAGTTTGAGGTGAGGAAACGTGACACACTGTTCGACGATTGCCAAATTATGGCTGCCCCGGTTGTTACCCCCATCATGAGGAACACGTTCGTTTTGGAAAGTGCCCATCAGTGTCCGGAGTATAAAGGGAACGCCGTTTATGAAGAGGGTGTCTATATAAAAATAAAAGATTCTGAGGAGCCGCTTTACTTGTCGTTCAGTAGCACCTTGCTCACACTGGGGGAGTTCAATCCGGTTAAATTGACCTCGAAGAGGGACGAATATTGTACGTTTAAATTGATCTTCTGGGATCCAAAGACTAGGTATGCAAAATTTCGAACCATTGAGCTGAACACCAGAATCATCATACAACATATGGCGACTGGAAAGAATTTGGTGGTGGCCAAGTCTCTTGTGCCCACAATATTTGGTCTTGAGTATGAGGTCACGTGCAACCTCATGAGGAATTGCCACAAAATGGAGACTGCTGATAGTTACTGGTTGATCAGATAAAAGGTCTTTGATGTTGTTGATTTCTTTTTAAATTTCTCTTGCTAGATATGTATTTAAGGGATTTACATTTTAAGGTAAATAATAGAGCTCTTTGTGAGGCCAAAGGCAAAGAAGACTTGAATTTTTACAATATGGATATTAAAATTCTGGATTATATGTCAATATTGATTATCAAATGAAGTGTGACAAACGTCTTATATGCTGCATGTACATATACAATTTTAAATAATTTTTAATGATGTACAGTTTACCCACCCGCATGGTTGGATGGTTTGATTCTACAACAAACTGCAACTTCTTCGAGGAGAAGTTAAAGTATGAAAAGTCTAGAGGTATGTTGTGTAGTCAAAAATTGGCGGCTGCCAAGAAGAAATTGTACACACCAGTGCCTAAATTGGGAGGAGCAAGAACAGTTATGTATGGCAATCCATACCAAATCATCAATCGGGATTTCGAAAAGGATTGTTTGCACAAAAAGAACTACCAACATCTGTGTCTGGCAGGAACAATGAACGATTTGGAAGTGGAGAAATACGGCACCCTTTCGGAGGGCTGTCAAGTGATGGCCATCAACACCACGTCCACCATCATGAGAAACACCTTCTCCTTAGAGAGCTCCCATCCATGTTACAAATTCACAGGCAACATCATTTACGAAGAAAGTGTCTACATCAAAACGGTGGGCACTGAGGTGCCGCTCTACGTGACATTCATGGAAAGCTTCCTCACCCTCGGTCACATGTCACCGGTCACCTTAACGTTGAAACCGACCGTCTACTCAAAATTCAAGATATCCTTCTGGAAACCGGACACGAGGTCCACCAAATTCAGGACCATCGAAGTGGATCAAAGACTGATCATCAAACATTCGGCGACCGGGAAAAATTTGGTGTTGACTCACTCCCGCATACCCACGGTGTTTGGGTCGGAGTATGAGGTGACGTGTGACACTCTAAGGGACACGCACAAAATGGAGACTGCTGAAAATTTTTGGGTGATCCTATGAAAATTGTTGCAGTCCTCGCAATGGAGGAACTGTCTAAAAATGAATAGCCTTATACAATAATGTTATCTTAGCATTACATTATTTTTAGTACAGTAATCTTAATATACAATATTATATTAACTGTGTGTTTAGTTATTATATTTTAGAAATTCATCTCCAGCCTCAAACTTGGTTGAACTATGGTTCCTCCTGTTGAATTCTTATTCAAAGAATAACTATTACTATATATAAGGTTTTTATTAGTGTTAATAATCAAGAGTTGTCAAGTATCTGAACGTTTTGATTGCTGACCCTTTATTGTTGTCATATTTATGTCATTCCATCTCCAGCATTCTTTGCAATGTACAGTTTACCTGTCCGCTTGGGTGAATGGTATGAGACCACAGTAGACCGCAACTATCACATCAACAAACTGATGTACGAGAGGTCCTTGGGCCTGTTGACCAGCCAAAGGCTGGAGGAGACTTGGAAGAATTTATACAAACCCGTGGCGAAGTTCGACGAAAAGGAGAACGTGGTTTACGGCACACCTTACCAGTTCATCAACCGCGACTTCGAAAAAGACACCCTGCGCAAGAAGGACCCCCGTGACTTGTGCCTTGCTGGTACGATGGACGATGTTGAGGTGGACAAGTACCACACCCTCGAGGCAGGTTGTAAGTTAACGGCTATCTACACGCTGGAGTCAATTTTGAGGAACACCTTTTGTTTAGAAAGTGCTCACCCTTGCTTCTCTATCAAGGGTAACGTCATTTATGATGAATCTGTTTATATAAAAACGGTGGCGACCAGAGTGCCACTCTACTTGACGTTCATGAGAAACTTGGAAACTTTCGAAAGACACCCGCCGATTACTTTGACTGCGACCAGAAACTCGTACAGCAAATTTAAAATATCCTTTTGGAAGCCTGATATAAGGTATACACGGTTCAGGACGATTGAAATGAATTCGAGAATTATATTTAAACATTCGGCCACTGGTAGGAATCTGGTGGTGACACGTTCTCCTATACCCACAGTGTTTGGAAATGAGTACGAGGTCACGTGTGCCACCCTCAGGGATTCCCACAAAATGGAGACATCGGAGAACTTTTGGGAAATAGTCTAGTTGAAAGGTACTTGTCGGTTTGTGTCACATTAATTCAAATTAAACCATTAGTAATATGATAGGCAGCTATGTGTAATATCTATATACAGTATACAATATGTAATTATTCTGTAATTTATACTATATTATTAATATACAATACTATACAGATGATTTTTATTTTATTAAAGTTAATCACTGGTTTGAAGTGGTACCCATCTTCGTTGTGCTTTGGCTCAGTATTGTGAATCAGCATAATAATGAATACAATTGATATTTTGACCTTATTATTCTTAGTATTTATAAAATATTGACAATAATTAACCGCCAAAACAGTTACTATAGAAATTTCCACATGTCAAAGTACATATTTCATTTTAAATTGTTGCGGCACAGTCTTTTTTGTTTTTTGTCAGTACGTTCCTTTGTGTTACATTTTGTGTTCCTTAAAAATGTATAGTTTACCAACTCACATGGACGATTGGTGGGAGCAAATGTCTATCGATGAGTGTAACCTGAAGAAAACAGTAATAGAGAAGAAACTGGGATTATTGGCTGCTCAAAGATTGGACGTAATCAAGAAGAAATTGTACACACCCCCAACTAAAGTACGTGCAAGAACCAACGTTGCCTATGGTGAACCTTACCAACTAGTTAACATTGATTTTGAGAAGGTGTGCTTGGCTAAAAGCAATTACAGCCGCTTAAGTTTGGCCGGAACGTTGAACGAGAACGAAGTAAAAGAAAGTACCACCCTGTTTCACAATTGCCAAGTGATGGCGTCCCCCTCAGTAACACCGGCAATGCGCAACACCTTCGTGCTGGAAAGTGCCCACAAATGTATGTCGTACAAGGGTAACGCCGTCTACGAGGAGGAGGTATACATAAAAATACTTGACTCAGCGGAACCTTTGTATCTATCCTTCTTGACTTCGTTTCTAACTCTCGGCGAGTTCAATCCGGTGAGGTTGAGCACGACACGCGACGAGTATTGCTTGTTCAAACTGGTGTTCTGGGAGCCCAGCACCAGGTACGCAAGATTCCGGACCATCGAGTTGAACACTAGAGTTATCATCAAACATGTCATAACTGGGAAAAATTTGGTTGTGACACGTTCTAATGTGCCCACAATATTCGGGAGGGAGTATGAGGTGACGTGTGACATTTTGAGGGATTCACATAGGATGGAAACGGCTGAGAGCTTCTGGATGATTACATAAAAAAATTAAAAAGGATTTACGTCAAAAGAAATAAGTACAAGAGTGACATTTAAATATGCCGCCAATGATAATAGTACCATGTTCCTTAATATCTACCCATAGATGGCGTGCTGACGTTGGAAAAAGGTTGGGTTATAGTGTAGTCGAAGGGTATACGATATATTTGATGTTGTGTGTTTCAATTTTCGAAGCTGTACAACAAATTAACCATAATAGTCGGTGCAGCATACAATAATTGTTTTGTAATTTGTACTATAATATTTATATATGATGGTAGACAACTGTTTTTTATTTACTTCTTTAAAAATGTCATTTTACTATTGTAGTGCTCAAGAAATGTCCAACATATCCGTCAAAACTGTTACTATAGAGACTTGTGCATGTCAAAACAGACATTTATTTTTAATTGCTGCGGCACAGTCCTTTTAGTTGTTTTTTTATTTTAATACGGTTCTTTGTGTTACATTTTTTATCTTTCAAAAATGTATAGTTTACCCACTCATATGGGCGATTGGTGGGAACAAATGTCTACTAACGATTTTAACAAGAAAAAAACAATAATAGAGAAGAAATTGAGATTATTGAGTAGTCAGAGTTTGGATTTAATCAGGAAGAAATTATACACACCCGCCTCGAAAATTCACGGAAAAGGCTACGTGGTGTATGGTGACCCGTACCAATTTGTTAATGTGGATTTTGGGAAGTCTAGTTTGGGTAAAAGTGATCAATTCCATTTAAGTTTGGCTGGAACGTTGAACGAGAACGAAGTGAGACACAGTACCACGCTTTCTCACGACAGTCAAATCTTGGCGACTCCCACAATCACTCCGGTAATGCGCAACACTTTCGTCTTGGAAAGTGCCAACAAGTGTTGGCCGTACAAGGGAAATGCGGTTTACGAAGAGTGCATCTACATCAAAATGCTCGATTCCGCTGAACCTTTGTATTTATCGTTCTACACCACTTTTCTGACGCTCGGCCAGTTCAATCCCGTAAGACTAAGCGCCACGCGTGACGAGCATTGCATGTTTAAATTAGTTTTTTGGGAACCCAAGACTAGATACGCAAAATTTCGGACTATCGAGTTGAACACTAGAGTACTCATTAAACATATCTTGACTGGCAAAAATTTGATGGTGTCGCGGTCGAGTGTACCAACGATATTCGGTCGAGAGTATGAGGTCACGTGTGACATTTTAAGGGATTCCCATAAAATGGAAACAGCCGAGAGCTTCTGGATGATTGTATAAAAATGAAAATGATTTAACCGTTGTGGTAGTTTAAGCTATTAGATTGGTTAAGTATACAAATAATTGAGATGGATTTAAAAAAAGGTAATTTTTTATTTTATCGTTTTTACGGTATTTACCCAAACAGTATCTACGACACTGCTAATGTTCTATAATATTTATAAGTATTTCTTACAGAAATCTGCAAAATTGATTCATTAATGGACAGATGTCGCCACAAAGTTAAATTCGCACAGAAATTATCGAGGTTGGGTCAAACTTGGACAGATGTCGCTACAAAATTAAAATTGAATCAATGCAATAAACGGAAAAATTGTGTTTTCTAAACACAATACTACACACTAAGTAACTAAAGTAATTAATTATTGTTCCAAATGAAGCAGCGAAGACAAATTAAAGACGAAATGAAAATTAAATTATACGTCCTGCCATTTTGTCGGTACACAGTTTTCTATAACCCCGTCGTGTGTCCCCCCAACAAAATTAATTCGGGTGTCCATTGTAAACACACGCAATTGTAAAACGGTTAATCAAGAGGGGACTAAACAATCCAAAATTCCGGTGCCGCACTCGTATAATTCAGGTTTGGGCCGTCGACAATAAAACGACGTCGGAATGGCAGAGTATTTGGCCTCGATTTTCGGTACCGAAAAGGACAAGTAAGCGTTCGGGTGTATTTAAAGGGTTGCCGGCTGATTATGCTGTTTTTAGGGTGAACTGTTCCTTTTACTATAAAATCGGGGCGTGCAGACACGGCGATCGTTGCTCCAGGATCCATAACAAACCGACATTCTCACAAACATGCCTGCTACAGAACCTCTACATCAACCCGCAGAACTCGGCCAAATCGGCCGATGGAAGCCACTGTAAGTTAACAACCGTTCACTGCATTGATCAATTAACCAATAACACTTGGGTTTTTAGTGGTGTCCAACGTTTCGGATGAAGAAATGCAAAAGCACTATGACAACTTCTTCGAGGACATTTTCGTTGAATGTGAGGACAAATATGGGGAAATTGAGGAGATGAATGTGTGTGATAATTTGGGCGACCACATTGTCGGCAATGTGTACATTAAGGTGATATAAAGTATCAATTTCAAAAGGTTTTATGTAATATTCTGTTTTGGTGGTAGTTTCGACGTGAGGAAGATGCAGAAAGGGCTGTGAACGATATCAACAATCGTTGGTTCGGTGGGAGGCCAGTTTATGCTGAACTAAGTCCGGTGACTGATTTTAGGGAGGCTTGTTGTCGCCAGTATGAAATGGGGGAATGTACGAGGTCAGGCTTCTGTAACTTCTTGCATTTAAAGCCCATTTCAAGAGAATTACACAGGTGAGATTCTTGATACTAGTATATTTTTCAAATCATAATATAAAATATAATATAATTTTATATCAAATTTCTTCAATATCTCTTGAAAATAAAAGACATGACCAATAAATTTTATTAATTATTTTACTATTACTGTAATATTATTAATTACATATTAATTTTAATCATAAACAACTACAATGTTCATTAATTACAAATTGTCTGATTTTTACTCCACCATAAAAGCGTTTTCTGGGATTCCACTGGTTGTGAATTGACAATTAAGAAGTCCTAGACAAGTTTGGCCAGCTGTCTCCTGTTTCACCAAACATTTCTTCAATTTTGGCCATTCTGATTCGCCGTAGATTTTACTCCAATGTTTTTTGATCACATTTTCTTTAATATTTCCACTGTCGTCGATAAAGTTGATTTTTTTCAACACACATATGTAGGCGTTTTGCAGTTGCTCTATTGGAATGTATTGGTCTTTGTTTAGGGCTTCAAGAACGTTGTCTGGGGTACAACCTTTGGCAGCCTTAAGAAATGCCCTTTTAGCTGATTCTGGGAGGTCCTAAAATTTATTAATTAATCAATTGAAGTTAATATAAAGCAAGAAGTTATACCTTGGCCGTTACAACAGCTAAAATTAACAACAAAGCAATCGTTCGTGGAAACATCTTGGTCGAGATTAAATTGTGTACTGATTTGCTATTTAATACTATCAATAATTACACATTAAAAACAAAACAAGACGTTCCGATTGCGTGTGCTAATTGTAAACATATTTATCAGTGATTTCCATGAAATTACGTTTTAGGTATTTGTATCCGAGGAGGAGGTTCGGCGCAGGAGGCGGCGGAGGCGGCGGCCGACGACGTTCTCGCTCGTGGTCGCCGAGGAGGAGGTCCCGATCGAGGGACAGACGCGGCAGGTCCCGGTCTCCGGCCCATCGTTCCGGGAGGAGCGGTCGCTATTAGTGCGGACACCGGTTGCGTAAATGATTCTATATTTTTATATCATTTATTCCTTTTTAAAAAAATTCCTTTATACCTTAATCAGTCGGGAGACAATTAATTATACGTTTTATGTATTGGAAATTGTATTTTCATTAATTTATTTCCGCATCCTATTTTGGTACTTGCAATCGATTATGTATGCATAAAAATAAAGCGACAGACGACCTGTTGGAATGTATTTGTTTAGATTAAATAAAATTTTTAATGTGGTGTATGTTTTATTCCTTATGGTGGAGGCAAAATGAGTTTTATGAATGTGTGTGAATTGAAGATATTATTATCAAATAATACACTTGGATCACTAAAAACTTTTATTTGCCAATTACATCCCTAATTTGCTACATGTATTTTGCTAAATCTAAAAGGTTTTCGGTGACTTCCTTCTGATGAGGCCGTATTTTCTTTTTCTTCAAACATTTCAGAGCTATCTCGATTAACTTTTCTCCAATATCCACTTCCTTAGTTAACCAATCACCAACTTCTTCATTCCTATCCAATAAATTACAGCCATTTCCATCAATACTGTACTGATATTCTGCATGCTCATTTAAACAAACTTCTTGTCTGTTCTCGTCTGTGACTGGTAAAGAGGTCAGTAATTCAAGTAAGACAATGCCAAAACTGTACGTGTCCATTTTGTAAGAAATTTCCCCTCTTAAGGCCTCGTCTGACATGTAAGCAGACGTTCCTATGGCACTGGTGAAAGTGCTTGTACGATTATATAAATTCCTAACCAGTCCCCAACTTCGCCTTGTTGCTTCCATCAAGCAGTATATTAGGACTCTTTATGTCCCTGTGCACCACAGGATCTTTAAATTGAGTGTGCAAGTAAGTAATGGCTTGGGACAAACCCAACGATATATCCAATCTTTCCTTCCAGTGCAATCTACCCTTTTGTGCTTTAAGTTTGTCGTGTAAAGTGCCTCCGGACATGTACTCATAAGCAAGGCAATAGGTGGATCCGTCATGTGAATACCCGAGGAGTTCCAACAAATGGTCATGTTTAAATTTGCTTAGCGTTTCGACTTCGTTGCAGAATTGCTTTGTAACCTCTTCCATTTTGTTCATGTTCACTATATCCAAGTTTAATTTTTTTATTGCCACAGGTTGTTTCATCAAGTCGAAGGCCACGAAGACTTGCCCGAAAGTTCCATGTCCCAAATAACGTCCAGAGTTTTCTTTGCTTGTGAAGGGGTGAGTGTTGAAATTATTTGTGCATCTTGCCAGATTTACGTATGAGATGTGGGGTAAAGAGGTGTTGAGGGATAGACTAGGTAGAGGGCTTGGGCACTTCAACTGGGAAGTTGAAAAATTTGCAAATTAGGCACAGACGCTTCTAGTAGTGGTGTTATTGGTGCATTTGAAGTATATTTGATGTCAACTTCGGGCAACTGAGGCAAATATTGGGCACTGGCTTCTGTTGTTAGTTGAAATATGGGCAAATTGGGAAGATTTTTTATAGGAATGGATTTGGACACATCCGTACCGTCACTTAGAAGCGAGTCCAGGCTAGGATCTTCATTTCCAAAGTGCAGTCTTTGAAGGTGACCGACTACCGGTAGGTCAGTAGGATTTACATCTTCAATTTTGACGGCAGCATCCGGACCTAATTGAGGCCTTTCAGGTCTCGGCACACCCATTAAATCAGCAACCAGGTCCCCAGCTCTATAAATACCTGCTTCCTTCAACAAGTAAAACAGATGACCTAGTGTTGGAAGCACTTTGCCTGAGGTGCCCCATTCATCCAAAAGTATGTTGGTGCATGAACGGTGGTCTTTCACTGATACACTCTCAATGATTTTGAAGTGCTCCGTATTGTATTTGGGAGGATTCTTCTCTGATATCTTGGACATCGAGGGATCAACGTCTAAACTTTTTGGTATTGCACACATTAATTGTTTCCACAAGTCGTCACTATCGAGTATTGTCTCCAATTGTCTTTGGAGCCTTAAATTTAATTTTCTCAATTGCAGTGTTGAATTCACAACTGGTACGGGCATTTTTGTTCAATAACTATTATTTGTTGATGTTGTCGTTGGACGTTGCACACTAAAAATGATGTTTTAAAAGACGTTTTTATATAAAATACAGGTGGTGGTTAATTAGGTTGAGGGATTAAAGTTTATATCCAGGTATTTTGGATGGATTTCTATGAATCTTTAATCATATCATAAAATAGCTAAAATATGGTTTGCTTAATGATGACACGTACAACTAAACGAAAATATATAAAAAAGGACTTTGTGCTGTGAGGTTTACAGTGTGGAGCAAACAAACATTTATATTTATTAATTATTTAATTGTTATCTATTAAATGTTGCTGAGGTTTATTTTTAATTTTTAGTTCTAAACCAACATTTATTGACAATTCATCAATTTTAATATATCTGCATGTTTGAGTACACAAAACGAAAATAATTGTTTTATTATTAATTTCAGTATTTAATATTTGTTAAAATCAGTATTCAATATTACAGTTAATAAAATACACACAAAATAATTGTTTTCAGAATGTTGATGTACTGAAGTAAATATCTGTTAAACCAAACATATGATTGAATTAATTAAATTTAGATAAATTTACATATTTACATCAACATATGTAAACAAATTTAAAAATTATAAGATTGCCCGCCCTTTGAAATGATAGATAAAAAAGGTATCAGTAATGGCAACGTAATGTTGGTAATGTTTTTCTTTTATAACATTGGGTTGGCACCCCTTTGAGTTTCTATGGTAACGGTAACAACTCATGTGAAGTTAGACACAGACAATCAATTTTGATCGCTACCTGTATAAGTACATGGGCACCGATGACGTCATTGTTGTCCAACTTTAAAAATTAATTGTGAAGCCGTTTTGAGTGCTAGAGAAAAAAATCCAAGGGCAATATTAAAGTTATAAAATTATTGTAACCTACAATAAAGTAGGTCGAGTAAATTTTCTAACAAATAGTTTTGTTGGACTGTACAAGGTCGTTTCCATTAAATACGTGTTACCGTAACATAAAACACATTGCAATGCCGGAATTCGCGATCAGTCGATTTTGTTAACGAGATTACGAACGGCCAGAGCCCCGGGGGTAATTCGTTTTGAGTTATGACGGCATATATGTAACAATTAAACGGTGCTTTATCGAATTATTATGATAATTATATCGAGATTAATTGTGCGCCATGAAGGATTTGCGATAGGCAACTACGGCCCGATTAATTTCGTTCCACGTCCTTGATCGTGTAAATATGCGCAAGTAAACAATCAATCCGGTTCGAAATAAACTAAAGCAATTTAATCGTGTCCGGTTAAAATTTCGCGGAGCGCGGACGGACAACAGTTACATGCATACGTGTCCCAAATCCAATTAACAAGGGCGCTTTAGTATCAGGGATTCGGTGTTCACGTTCCAACATTTGCTTAAAGCGTTTCGGTTCCTAAAAGTTTTGGCCGAGTCGTCCCGGAACATTCGTTCCTCGCCCAATAAATTAATTAAATAAAGACTGCACGACTGTGCTGCGGACCCGCTCCGGTCGCCGCAACGAAATTATACTAAACGGCGGAGGGCCGGGACGGCTTTAATTTACTGTCTATCATTGGAATTCTGGTTGGCGCGATGTGTTTTGCATATTAGGCCTATTTGTCAACTACAAGATAACTATGGGGCTGTGCAAATATTTTGTGGTTTTGGGGACCATGTTTCTAATATAATTCACTGCTGCTCAAAACTTCTGGAAAGTAAATGCACGTATTTCATCAACAAAGAAAGTCTCTATACTCCATTCAAACTGTTTATTACTTCACTTTGCATCTTGTGTGAATACACTATACATATATGCTCTTCACTCCGCACCTTGTGTGAATGTACTATAGTTAAGTAATTCCATATAACTTTTGAGCTTTTACAACTCTTTATATATATTTTTTAATTGTTTATTATATTATAGTGGTTAGGTTGTAAATAAATTATTTTGCATTTGAGTTAAATTGTGTTAAAAATTTGAAATTGAAGCTCACGAACTATAATTAACCAGTAATTATAATGCGAGTGGGTCAAAATAATAAAAATATACAGCCATGAAACTTTAATTAACAGTAATGGTTGTAAAGCATAGTTTAAAACATAATTACCCAAATTACACTAACAGAGAGCAATTGCAATGGGAACTCAATTAAAGAACAAAACACTCGAAACTCTCCGATAGAGCAAAGATAATATTAATAGAGACAACACCGGGCATCATTTGAATGCGAACTACAGCTCCTCCTTGACGAATCTGTTGTTATTGCCAAATTAGTACTGATGTAATTGGAGGAATCTTAATTATGTCAATTAAGCTTGTTTAAACAGCTTATCAAAACTTGGGCGAATTCCAAATCCATAGGACTGTTTAGATAAAAATTAGAAGGGAGCTTTAATTAATAAGGATTTAGGATGAACTTTTTTTGACGATATTTGTATATTGTAATTAATAAGTCGACGTAATGTAAACTCTTCAGGTTAAAATTAGATTTTGAAGTAAAAATAGGTTGGAAGCAATTTTGTGGACACACCAAGTACATTTGAAGAGTCACTTCTCTTGCAAATTAGGGCAGAACCCGTTCCATCCAGCATCTAATAACCGAAATCCTCCTCTGACCGTATAAACGGGCACATTTGCATATTTTCGAGTGGCGCGTAACAAGTAGATTTAAGGATATTTGATTGTGCGACTCCCCCAAGTGGGGTGGACTAAATGCTGATATGGTGTAAGGGGGACGTTCCGTTTTGAGGGCTCGACAAACATGACAAGTGCCAGTCACGCACTTTAATAATATTAAAAATTATTTAAATTGGAAATGTCACCCCGTCAAATTGGTCGAAATGGTCCGTTTGAGTGGCGTGTCGGAGCCCGATTTTAATTCCCTTTCGGCTGCTCAAGAAAAACTAACGATGACTTTCATGCAAAAACCTTTTTTTATCTTAAAATCTAAAATTATAAAGTAAATCACATATTATTAATAATTCTCTTGTATATATGAATATAATAAGGGTAAAATTAATGATAACTTTTAAATTCTTAAACTTTTAAACTGTTAATCCATTAAACTCTTATGCTTTTAAACTATTAAACTTTTTAAACTATAAACTTTTATACTTTTAACCTCTTAAACAATTTATTAAGCTCTTAAATTTGTAAAATGTTAAACCATTAAATCCTTAATCTTTTAATTTATTAAACTTTTAAATTATTAAGCATTTAAACTCTTCAATTTTTAAACTCTTAAACTTTTAAACTATTAATCTATTAAACTCTTATACTTCTAAACTATTAAACTAAATTATTAAGCTCTTAAACTTATAAAATGTTGAACCATTAAATCCTTAATCTTTTAATTTATTAAACTTTTAAAATATTAAAGATTTAAACTCTTAAATTTTTAAATTCTTACACTTTTAAACTATTACACTGTTAAACTTAATCTAATTTTTACATCTTTAAAATATTAAACATTTTAAACATTAAATTTTTAAATTTTTAAACTTTTAAACTGTTAATCCATTAAACCCTTATATTTTTAAACTATTAAACAGTTAATCTATTAAACTCATTAAATCCAAAATCTTTTAAAGTATTAAACTGTTAAATTATTAAATATTTAAACTCTTAAATTTTTAAAATCTTATAGCTTTAAACTATTAAATTTAATCCAATGTAACTTAACCTAATCTGACCATTAAACTCTTAAACTTTTAAAGTATAAAACATTTAAATTTTTACATTAAATCTTAAATTGCTAAACTATTTTAACTCTTAAACTTTCAACCATTAAACTTGTAAACTATTAAACTCTTAAATTTCTAAACTTTTAAACATTTTATTTAGAAGATGTTAGATAATAAATTACACAATAACAATACTTTTTTATTGTCAGTTCACCCCTCATAATTTATGCAAGCTGCAGCAGGAACAATCACCATAAACAATTGCAGGGACCGTATCCCATAACCGTTTAATTAAAATTTAGTCGTCCGCGTCCTCCCAAAAATTGACACGTGCACAAACGATAACGGACGGCGCCGCACCGAATTTCCAGCGGAAGCATCTGCAGCGCAACAAAGGAAATGTAAATTCCCGCCGTAATCTACATATTAGCAGTAATAATCCTGATTGGTGTGCGAGGGCGGCCGCCTCTTCGCATCAGAGACGCAGACACCGGGGGGGTTGATCAAGATAACATCATAAATACATATTAGCAGGACTAAGGATGCATTATCATATTGAACAGTGCCGGATCGAGATAATGTCGGCGGTCTGGAGGGATGGCCGAGGGACGAGTCTGTCAATCGGGATTTATTACGTTGGCCGAGGCCTTGGACGGAAATTACGCCTTCCTTCGTTATGTGGCTTGATTAGCTTCAAATTGATAAAGGATTTATTTCATTTCAAGACATAATTATGTTGAGAGTGTTTAGGTTTGGGCTCTACTTAAGATACAACACTGAAATCGATTGTTTAAAGACCAAAACTAAAGAGTTTCTTAAGTTTATTTTGCTGATAAACTTGACTATTTGGTTGGTTCTCTCTCTCTCATTCTCATTAACAGATTGTTAGGAGGGGTGAAACAACGGCAGGGTCTAGTTATGCAGATTAGTTTTAAACTTTTCCGTAGGTGAGAGGGACACGTAATTTGAAATATGGGCAATGTTCACAATTGCATAGGCAGTTAAAAGAGATAGACGAGATAGATCGTTACGGACCCTTTGCATTTTGTAACGTTGGCTCTTGCTTAAAATTATAGTCGGTCTTGAATTGTGATTATCTTAGAGCACAATGGGGGAAGCTTCCCTCAGATTCAAGGAGGCGTTGTCATTATTCAACTCATTCTATCTTTTATAGCCTTTGTTGTTTATAATAAAAATACGTGCGTAACTAATCAATCAATACATAATTAATTACTATTAAACAAATTCTAAGAATAAATTGATTATATTAAAAGTATTTTATTCTATCCACTGTTAGATTCATTTTTTACAGGAACTATTTAATTTTTTTAATTAATCAGTAAAGTAACCTTTAAAATACCATAAAAAACATGTTTTTCATGTTTAATAAATGTTTAAACATCGTGAATGCGCAAACAAATTGTATGATTACAACTACATCTAAAAGGTAATTAATTTTATGTTTTCAAATATATTATCCTAATTCATTTGAATATTTTAATCAAGTTTTTTGGTTCGCATTCACCATTTTTGCAACTGTTGTTAAAAATGGCGAATGCGCCACAAATCCAATAATTAATTATTATTAAACAAATTCTAAGAATTAGTTGATTATTTTAAAAGTATTTTATTTTATCCACTGTTAGATTCATTTTTTACAGGAACTATTTAATTTTTTTTAATTAATCAGTAAAGTAACCATTAAAATACCATAAAAAACATGTTTTTCATGTTTAATAAATGTTTAAACTTCGTGAATGCGCAAACAAATTGTATGATTACAACTACATCTAAAAGGTAATTAATTTTATGTTTTCAAATATATTATCCTAATTCATTTGAATATTTTAATCAAGTTTTTTGGTTCGCATTCACCATTTTTGCAACTGTTGTTAAAAATGGCGAATGCGCCACAAATCCAATAATTAATTATTATTAAACAAATTCTAAGAATTAGTTGATTATTTTAAAAGTATTTTATTTTATCCACTGTTAGATTCATTTTTTACAGGAACTATTTAATTTTTTTTAATTAATCAGTAAAGTAACCATTAAAATACCATAAAAAACATGTTTTTCATGTTTAATAAATGTTTAAACTTCGTGAATGCGCAAACAAATTGTATGATTACAACTACATCTAAAAGGTAATTAATTTTATGTTTTCAAATATATTATCCTAATTCATTTGAATATTTTAATCAAGTTTTTTGGTTCGCATTCACCATTTTTGCAACTGTTGTTAAAAATGGCGAATGCGCCACAAATCCAATAATTAATTATTATTAAACAAATTCTAAGAATTAGTTGATTATTTTAAAAGTATTTTATTTTATCCACTGTTAGATTCATTTTTTACAGGAACTATTTAATTTTTTTAATTAGTCAGTAAAATAATCTTTAAAATACCATAAAAAACGTGTTTTTCATGTTTAATAAATGTTTAAACATCGTGAATGCGCAAACAAATTGTATGATTACAACTACATCTAAAAGGTAATTAATTTTATGTTTTCAAATATATTATCCTAATTCATTTGAATATTTTAATCAAGTTTTTTGGTTCGCATTCACCATTTTTGCAACTGTTGTTAAAAATGGCGAATGCGCCACAAATCCAATAATTAATTATTATTAAACAAATTCTAAGAATTAGTTGATTATATTAAAAGTAATTTATTTTATTCACTGTTAGATCCATTTTTAACAGGAACTATTTAATTTTTTTTAATTAATCAGTAAAGTAACCATTAAAATACCATAAAAAACATGTTTTTCATGTTTAATAAATGTTTAAACTTCGTGAATGCGCAAACAAATTGTATGATTACAACTACATCTAAAAGGTAATTAATTTTATGTTTTCAAATATATTATCCTAATTCATTTGAATATTTTAATCAAGTTTTTTGGTTCGCATTCACCATTTTTGCAACTGTTGTTAAAAATGGCGAATGCGCCACAAATCCAATAATTAATTATTATTAAACAAATTCTAAGAATTAGTTGATTATTTTAAAAGTATTTTATTTTATCCACTGTTAGATTCATTTTTTACAGGAACTATTTAATTTTTTTAATTAGTCAGTAAAATAATCTTTAAAATACCATAAAAAACGTGTTTTTCATGTTTAATAAATGTTTAAACATCGTGAATGCGCAAACAAATTGTATGATTACAACTACATCTAAAAGGTAATTAATTTTATGTTTTCAAATATATTATCCTAATTCATTTGAATATTTTAATCAAGTTTTTTGGTTCGCATTCACCATTTTTGCAACTGTTGTTAAAAATGGCGAATGCGCCACAAATCCAATAATTAATTATTATTAAACAAATTCTAAGAATTAGTTGATTATATTAAAAGTAATTTATTTTATTCACTGTTAGATCCATTTTTAACAGGAACTATTTAATTTTTTTTAATTAATCAGTAAAGTAACCATTAAAATACCATAAAAAACATGTTTTTCATGTTTAATAAATGTTTAAACTTCGTGAATGCGCAAACAAATTGTATGATTACAACTACATCTAAAAGGTAATTAATTTTATGTTTTCAAATATATTATCCTAATTCATTTGAATATTTTAATCAAGTTTTTTGGTTCGCATTCACCATTTTTGCAACTGTTGTTAAAAATGGCGAATGCGCCACAAATCCAATAATTAATTATTATTAAACAAATTCTAAGAATTAGTTGATTATTTTAAAAGTATTTTATTTTATCCACTGTTAGATTCATTTTTTACAGGAACTATTTAATTTTTTTTAATTAATCAGTAAAGTAACCATTAAAATACCATAAAAAACATGTTTTTCATGTTTAATAAATGTTTAAACTTCGTGAATGCGCAAACAAATTGTATGATTACAACTACATCTAAAAGGTAATTAATTTTATGTTTTCAAATATATTATCCTAATTCATTTGAATATTTTAATCAAGTTTTTTGGTTCGCATTCACCATTTTTGCAACTGTTGTTAAAAATGGCGAATGCGCCACAAATCCAATAATTAATTATTATTAAACAAATTCTAAGAATTAGTTGATTATTTTAAAAGTATTTTATTTTATCCACTGTTAGATTCATTTTTTACAGGAACTATTTAATTTTTTTAATTAGTCAGTAAAATAATCTTTAAAATACCATAAAAAACGTGTTTTTCATGTTTAATAAATGTTTAAACATCGTGAATGCGCAAACAAATTGTATGATTACAACTACATCTAAAAGGTAATTAATTTTATGTTTTCAAATATATTATCCTAATTCATTTGAATATTTTAATCAAGTTTTTTGGTTCGCATTCACCATTTTTGCAACTGTTGTTAAAAATGGCGAATGCGCCACAAATCCAATAATTAATTATTATTAAACAAATTCTAAGAATTAGTTGATTATATTAAAAGTAATTTATTTTATTCACTGTTAGATCCATTTTTAACAGGAACTATTTAATTTTTTTTAATTAATCAGTAAAGTAACCATTAAAATACCATAAAAAACATGTTTTTCATGTTTAATAAATGTTTAAACTTCGTGAATGCGCAAACAAATTGTATGATTACAACTATATCCAAATTTTATTTTTCATTTTATGTTTTCAAAAGTATAATCCTAATTCATTTGAATATTTTAATCAAGTTTTTTGGTTCGCATCCACCATTTTTGCAACTGTTGTTAAAATTGGCACAAATCCAATAATTAATTATTATTAAACAAATTCTAAGAATTAGTTGATTATTTTAAAAGTATTTTATTTTATCCACTGCTAGATTCATTTTTTACAGGAACTATTTAATTTTTTTAATTAATCAGTAAAGTAACCATTAAAATACCATAAAAAACATGTTTTTCATGTTTAATAAATGTTTAAACTTCGTGAATGCGCAAACAAATTATAAAATTACAACTACATCTAAAAGGCAATTAATTTTATGTTTTCAAATATATTATCCTAATTTATTTGAATATTTTAAACAAGTTTTTTGGTTCGCATTCACCATTTTTGAAACTGTTGTTAAAAATGGCGAATGCGCCACAAATCCAATAATTAATTATTATTGAATAAATTCTAAGAATTAGTTTATTATATTAAAAGTAATTTATTTTATTCACTGTTAGATCCATTTTTAACAGGAACTATTTAATTTTTTTTAATTAATCAGTAAAGTAACCTTTAAAATACCATAAAAAACATGTTTTTCATGTTTAATAAATGCTTAAACATCGTGAATGTACAAACAAATTGTATGATTACGACTATATCTAAAAGGCAATTCATTTTATGTTTTCAAATATATTATCCTAATTCATTTGAATATTTTAATCAAGTTTTTTGGTTCGCATTCACCATTTTTGCAACTGTTGTTAAAAATGGCGAATGCGCCACAAATCCAATAATTAATTATTATTAATCAAATTTTAAGAATTAGTTGATTATTTTAAAAGTATTTTATTTTATCCACTGTTAGATTCATTATTTACAGGAACTATTTAATTTTTTTTAATTAATCAGTAAATTAACCTTTAAAATACCATAAAAAACATGTTTTTCATGTTTAAACATCGTGAATGAGCAAACAAAATTATATGATTACAACTAAATCCAAAAGGCAATTCATTTTATGTTTTCAAATATATTATCCGAATTCATTTGAATATTTTAATCAAGTTTTTTGGTTCGCATTCACCATTTTTGCAACTGTTGTTAAAAATGGCGAATGCGCCACAAATCCAATAATTAATTATTATTAAACAAATTCTAAGAATTAGTTGATTATTTTAAAAGTATTTTATTTTATCCACTGTTAGATTCATTTTTTACAGGAACTATTTAATTTTTTTTAATTAATCAGTAAAGTAACCATTAAAATACCATAAAAAACATGTTTTTCATGTTTAATAAATGTTTAAACTTCGTGAATGCGCAAACAAATTGTATGATTACAACTACATCTAAAAGGTAATTAATTTTATGTTTTCAAATATATTATCCTAATTCATTTGAATATTTTAATCAAGTTTTTTGGTTCGCATTCACCATTTTTGCAACTGTTGTTAAAAATGGCGAATGCGCCACAAATCCAATAATTAATTATTATTAAACAAATTCTAAGAATTAGTTGATTATTTTAAAAGTATTTTATTTTATCCACTGTTAGATTCATTTTTTACAGGAACTATTTAATTTTTTTTAATTAATCAGTAAAGTAACCATTAAAATACCATAAAAAACATGTTTTTCATGTTTAATAAATGTTTAAACTTCGTGAATGCGCAAACAAATTGTATGATTACAACTACATCTAAAAGGTAATTAATTTTATGTTTTCAAATATATTATCCTAATTCATTTGAATATTTTAATCAAGTTTTTTGGTTCGCATTCACCATTTTTGCAACTGTTGTTAAAAATGGCGAATGCGCCACAAATCCAATAATTAATTATTATTAAACAAATTCTAAGAATTAGTTGATTATTTTAAAAGTATTTTATTTTATCCACTGTTAGATTCATTTTTTACAGGAACTATTTAATTTTTTTAATTAGTCAGTAAAATAATCTTTAAAATACCATAAAAAACGTGTTTTTCATGTTTAATAAATGTTTAAACATCGTGAATGCGCAAACAAATTGTATGATTACAACTACATCTAAAAGGTAATTAATTTTATGTTTTCAAATATATTATCCTAATTCATTTGAATATTTTAATCAAGTTTTTTGGTTCGCATTCACCATTTTTGCAACTGTTGTTAAAAATGGCGAATGCGCCACAAATCCAATAATTAATTATTATTAATCAAATTCTAAGAATTAGTTGATTATTTTAAAAGTATTTTATTTTATCCACTGTTAGATTCATTATTTACAGGAACTATTTAATTTTTTTTAATTAATCAGTAAATTAACCTTTAAAATACCATAAAAAACATGTTTTTCATGTTTAAACATCGTGAATGAGCAAACAAAATTATATGATTACAACTAAATCCAAAAGGCAATTCATTTTATGTTTTCAAATATATTATCCGAATTCATTTGAATATTTTAATCAAGTTTTTTGGTTCGCATTCACCATTTTTGCAACTGTTGTTAAAAATGGCGAATGCGCCACAAATCCAATAATTAATTATTATTAAACAAATTCTAAGAATTAGTTGATTATTTTAAAAGTATTTTATTTTATCCACTGTTAGATTCATTTTTTACAGGAACTATTTAATTTTTTTTAATTAATCAGTAAAGTAACCTATAAAATACCATAAAAAACACGTTTTTGATGTTTCATAAATGTTTAAACATCGTGAATGCGCAAACAAATTATATAATGACAACTAAATCCAAAAGGCAATTATTTTTATGTTTTCAAATATCTTATCCTAATTCATTTGAATATTTTAATCAAGTTTTTTGGTTCGCATCCACCATTTTTGCAACTGTTGTTAAAAATGGCGAATGCGCCACAAATCCAATAATTAATTATTATTGAATAAATTCTAAGAATTAGTTGATTATATTAAAAGTAATTTATTTTATTCACTGTTAGATCCATTTTTAACAGGAACTATTTAATTTTTTTTAATTAATCAGTAAAGTAACCTATAAAATACCATAAAAAACACGTTTTTGATGTTTAATAAATGTTTAAACATCGTGAATGCGCAAACAAATTATATAATGACAACTATATCCAAAAGGCCATTGATTTTATGTTTTCAAATATCTTATCCTAATTCATTTGAATATTTTAATCAAGTTTTTTGGTTCGCATCCACCATTTTTGCAACTGTTGTTAAAAATGGCGAATGCACCACCAATCCAATAATTAATTAATATTAAACAAATTCTGGGTAATTGCAGCCTTTAATCCGCAGCACAATTGTGGGCAAATCGAATTAACGGACAAATTGAATTCCTCATATTATCCTCATATTCATTTGTGTTCCGACAAATAACAAATCGAGACAAAATATGAAACAAACACCGCCTATATCTATCACCGGTTGAGCCTGAGCAGCTGCTCAACCGAACAAGAGAAGATTTAGGAATGGTTCCTCCGAGATTTCATAAACCATTGTGTTACGTTCACAATAGAAAATCACGTTAATAGAATTACGATCGGGACGCATACTACTCGCAAACAATGTGATATGACAAGAATAATTACATAATATTAAGCCGAAGAACAATGCCGTACGGCTCTGATTAAATGATTAAATACGGATGCCGTTTTATTTAAGACATTGTAACAATTTCCAGTTCGAACTTTCGGGAAATATTGTCGAGTCCGTTGACGAGTCGTTTAATGGGGGGAAAAGTTTGTTAAAAGGCCGACGTAAGCACTTCCTCAAACTCAATTTTTATTGCCACACTCAAATTTCATAATAGGAATCAATCAAAATCTGTTTGGATTACAATCTATTTATTTTGTATGATTTCTTGTATTATTAATAATAAAGTTGATCAAATTCCCTAACTAACTTTATTGTGTCGTGAACAAGGGACGATAAAAAAAATGTGTAACCGGCAGGAAAGGCGAGATTATGCTACTTTTTAAGTACGGGCAAGATACGAGGCGAAATAACCGCTATTTATTAGGTGCGTTGTATACTTTTTCTCCCCCGTACCAAAGTGGAGATTAAATAACAAAGTTGAGGGAATCTGGGTCACGAACTTTTAACATAGAACGTCTAAAGTTAAAAGTTACTCATTGATACCAGTTATTACCTCGTTCCTTAGTCGAATTAAATGGATTACCCAAAGGTATAGTTCACAAACGACACTCCCAACATAAGCAATAATTATTAAATAGTGAAGCACGAACTAAGTTGCTGGGAGCAGATACTGAATCAACCGCAGCTCTATTTTGAATGTGTGGCCCATCATATTACATATTCAGAAACAAACAACAACAGAAACCAGTAACTTTATAGCTGGGAACGTGATCTGTGTATTATAAACAGACGTGGTCCACCAGACTAAAGCACGACCAAACAAAAATACAGAAGGAAATGTTATATAATGTGCCTTTATAACTGAAAATATAAACGTAACTTATTAAGTGCGTAATATATTTTTAACTCCGGGAGAAAAGTGCCTGTAATAACAATGTGACAGAAATCCGGGAGGCGGTTGGGATATATCAGATGTTTTACTTGCAGATGCGGCAATATTTTTCTTTCAAATTTTTATTGTTTGAGCCACTTTTCAAGTGTTTATCCCAAATTTTCTTGTTTCTTTTCTACAATTTTAAAATTTGTGCAGTTGATAAGACATTCTGTAAAATATCATTGAACCAACGTTTATAACATTATTTATTTTATAATAGTTTATATAATTTAATTCAAATAATGTCTTAACCCACCATATTATTAAAGTAACAATAATATGGTGTATTCTGAGTTGCCTACCTCAACAACGCGCATTCACCATTTTTTAAAAAAATATATGTAGTGATTGAATTGAAGACAGTAATTTAATAATTGCTAAAAGCTTGAACAAAAATAATATAAATAAAATATGTTTATTATGTAATAATAGAAAAGTGTAATTAATATTTAACGTCTGTGTTGTGTCAATTAATCTAATATTTTTACATTATGAAATAATGGTTATTATAGTTAAATTTTCAATGAGCAATAGTTTAAATTTATTAGCAGCAATATTTGCTGGTGAGTCGTGCGGTTAGCTCGGAGCCAGTTAGTTTTTAATTAAACACTAATAATTAATAAATACGGTTTTGAACTAATTGTAAGTGAAAACAGTGAACTAAATTATCTAATGCGTGCTCCATTTCATGACCGAATTCAGAAATAAACAATTACGAATACCACCAACTTTATTCCCGGAAATTTGTTGGTCTGCAATATTACAATATGGATGTTGCAGTCGAATTACTTTACTAGTGATTTAATTTGTTTTCTTAATTGAATAAATTAGATTTAGCCGGATTAAGTGTAGTTTGACAAGTGAAGATGGGGGAGTTGCAGGAAGTTGGGGCCATAATTAGTTGAAGTTGCGGTTTGCATAAAAGGATAAATTGCATAAACAGGGGTGGCTTTGTCCGAGAGAGGATTTTACACGAAAACTTGCCAGTCGGGTAATGAGCAGTGCCAGACAATAAGGCGTTTAGCTCTGATTCACTGAATGTGACAATTGGGAAAAATACCAACTGGAACCGTTTGTGTTTTGGACTGTGGAGTCTTCCCTGAATTAAATTCGCGTTTATTGCGCCGTCCGGACGTGCATGTATTGATATGTTACAATACAGTTTATACAAATAATGTAAATGCAATTTGCTGCTTTGGTCATTTAGCAAAATTCGCTGTGGTCTTTGCTTTGGTTGACGTAGAATATTGCGCATACCATTAGTAACAGTAATTACTCGAAATGGATTTGATTTACGGTTAAATAAGCATTACAGTGTTGATCAATAAAGCTACTTTATGGGAAATTTAAAATAAACTATAATTAATTCAGTATAATTGATCACAGGGGGATGTATTGTCATTCCAATTAGGAGACTAATTAGTGTGTAGGATTGAAATAGGGTACAATCATTTCGATATCTTATTTGCTTGACCAGAAAAGCACAAAAGCTAAATTAATACATAAATTTATAATGACGCATCCACCATTTCTTAAACGAAGTTGTAGAGTAAATCAAAGAGAGATTAATTTATGAAAATGTTGTGTATATTTGAGTCGATAAACAGAAGCAACATGCTTGTTAGTTGGTATGCATTATTTATAACTGATAAAGTCGTTAGACACTATAACGTCGCTCCATGAAAATATCCACTCTATACGGGAACATAATTTATAAGTTTGTAGTTGGAAGTCGACGTCTGCATAGAGGAGCAGCGTAAAATATCGTTCCTATATCTCCGGCCGGTTCGTTTCTTGTTGTTCAAAGTTCGCAACACGATCCCGGCCCTTTCGGCGACCGTCCGCGACTGGGACGTGCAAATGTAATCTCGGGATGACCCCTAAGTAGTTTCCATTGTAACTTAAAGGAATTAGGATGACATAATTTTACTCTATTACTGGATGATATTAACAACGAAGAAAGGGATTCGAGTCGGGCGTCGGCATAATTAAGGCGACTTTCAGTTTCTTGCAAGCACCGAACTTATCCGCGACACAACGTTAATTATCCGGACTGCAGACTGCTCCGCAGTTGAGGGTGCTTCCAAAAATAATTATTAACTGACTTAATTATATTTCAGGTGCATTCAACCATACAATTCCATCCCTAACATTTTTACGTTGCTGTACCCTATATAATTGTAAGTTTCTGCGTAAATAATTAAGCAAAACGTTAATCAGATGCATTCACAGCAGCACAACAACGAAACAATATCAAATGACTTTGACAAAACAAGTCCATAAAGGGGAACAAAAGTCAACACGAAACAAATCAACAATGCCCAGCCAAAGAATAATTACAATTAGAAATAAATACGTCAAGACAGAAAGGGTGTGTTTTTAATTCAATTTTTAATTATAATTCGGCTCGCAAATCACAAACAATTATAATGGGGCCGACAATGGCTGCTAATTCCGTTATTCTGTGTCAAAGCAAATTAGTTTAAAGAGGAATCGACGCACTGAATACATTCGAGTTAGGACTTTTCATTAGGATAGACGCTTTTATTAAATAACAATGTATTTTGATAATTAAATATTGAATATTGATCATTGGAGGTGGAATATTTAATATAACAACATCGAATAACAAATATCGAATAAGAAATATTGAATCATGAATAACGAATATCGAATAATGAATAATGAATAATAATTAATTAATAATAACGAATATCGAATAACAAATATCGAATACCGAATAACGAATATCGAATAACGAATATCGAATAACGAATATCGAATAACGAATATCGAATATCGAATAATGAATATCGAATAACGAATATCGTATAACGAATATCGAATATCGAATAACGAATATCGAATATTGAATATCGAATAACGAATATCGAATAATGAATATCGAATAATGAATATCGAATAACGAATATCGAATAACGAATGTCGAATAACGAATAACGAATATCGAATATCAAATAACGAATATCAAATATAGAATATCGAATATCGAATAACGAATATCGAATAACGAATAACGAATATCGAATAACTAATATCGAATAACGAATATCGAATAATGAATATCGAATAACGAATATCGAATAACGAATAACAAATATCGAATAACGAATAACTAATATCGAATAACGAATATCGAATAACGAATATCGAATAACGAATATCGAATAACGAATATCGAATAATGAATATCGAATAATGAATATCGAATAACGAATATCGTATAACGAATATCGAATATCGAATATTGAATATCGAATATCGAATAACGAATATCGAGTAATGAATATCGAATAACGAATATCGAATAACGAATGTCGAATAACGAATAACGAATATCGAATATCAAATAACGAATATCGAATATAGAATATCGAATATCGAATAACGAATATCGAATAACGAATAACGAATATCGAATAACTAATATCGAATAACGAATATCGAATAATGAATATCGAATAACGAATATCGAATAACGAATAACAAATATCGAATAACGAATATCGAATAATGAATAACTAATATCGAATAACGAATATCGAATAACGAATAATGATTGAATAATAAATAGTGAATAGAGAATAGTGAATAATGAATAGTGAATAGTGAATAATGAATAGTGATTAGTGAACAATAAATAGTGAATGGTGTATAATGAATAGTGAATCCTGTTTAACAAAGCAGTCCAAATCCTGTTTATTTTAATTTTTACTGTCTGTTTTTTAGAGCATCTGTCTAATTTAAAGAATAATTTATAAGGTTTTCAGCCATCATTATGAACGTTTGTTTATGAAAGTCATGATGTGATATAACGTAAATTCAAACTATCCTAATTTAAAAAAATATTATTTCTGCCGGTTTCAAATTTCAATTAAACTCTGTTTAAACAGTGTGTTTTCATTTTTCCGTTCGCAAACATTGGCTGGACTGTTGCGGAACTATCAAAAGGCCACCCGGAGGAAAAAAGATGGTGTTATTGCGAATCCACCCTCACTTGCGACAGTTAAAGGGACAACCCCCACTCAACTGTAGTGTAGTGATCCGCGAAAATTTAAAAGGGGATTATGGCCAGGTCCGTTTCCAAAGACCTGTAATTAAATTCAAATTTATGCCGGGGACGAATGTAAATGGCACCATAAAGTTTTGTGGAGTGTCGAAATTGTTTAGCGAATTCTTCACGAGATAAATTCGAAAAGTTTCTTTCGGCTGTGATGTTCAAGTTGCAGGAAATGTGCATATCAACACTGCCACGAAAGTTTTTGTATGTTTGGCTAGTGTGCAGTCGAACAAACCTTGTTGTGTGCTTAAAAAACGTTTACATATAATTTAGATAAAAAGTAATACGCGTGTTCCTGTTCAAACAACAAAGCGTCCTTTGAGAGGCATTAGCAGAAAAAATAAATATCTTTATTTATAATGGAAGCCGAATGAAAGCGACCGTTCGTGCGTTTCCTTGAAGTTGTTTGGAACGAAAACATCCACCGTTCCATACAATATTACTATTGTTTCATTTACTTAAACGTAAGAAATTTTTTGACTCGAACAAACAAGGACGGTCGTCTTTATTCGAAACGGAATAGACTGCAATCCACTTAAAATATACAATTTGATTGAAATTCTAAATAAATTACTATCAATTGTAGAAGCAATGGCGAAATTTATGTTGCAGTTTAACGCTCAAGGATATTGACGTTTAGATTGCGAAATGCCACGATACATTTTAAAGGGTGCCGTTACGGGAAAGTTTAAATCCGAAGTACTCTCAAATGTATGGCGTGTGCACAAAGTGTCGATAATGGATATGTTTTTGATCGAATAAATGCACTCTGTGTCGCGTCGGTGGATTTGCCGACGATTTTTAAATTAAATACTGAAGATGACGTGCGTCACATCAAATGGATTTTATCTGCAATATGGTCATTAAGGGGTCACATATTAAAATATACGGGGGTGACTTATTTAACACAGTTTTAAAGATGTATATAAAAATATAAACGCTTTATTAAAGAGTAGTTAAGGCGACGTCGATAAAGTTGCGGAAGTTATAAATTCTAGAAATTGTGTATAATGATTTGACGGTTCATTTCTTGTTTAAGTAGTTATTATATACCATTAATCTGTGTGCTTATCCGGAATTATTTATGTGCCAAGTGTAGATTGCAAAACTCGATATAAGACCAGCTATGAATTCGAAAGTAATTTAAAGTAGTTTTAACATCACTAAATTACTTCGAAGTATCGTTGTTGAGGGAAATAAATAGTCCGATTTGGCGTTAATGTCTTTTATGTGGGTTTTGAGGGATTATAATATAATTTATAGAACTTGTGCAGAATACAAAAAATAATTAATGTATAATATAATAATTCAAGCTTGTAAAAGGCGTAAACTAAGTAAATTATATTAAAAGTTCATTAAACTTTTTATTATTAATATAGTATTAACTATAACAAAATATTATAAAAAACGTTGGGCGCCCATCAATTAACTTTATAAACTGTATAGTTACGAATTATTATTGATAATTTTATAAATAAATGTTTAAAACATTTATAATGCTAATATATGTTTACAGGAAATTATTATTTAAGATTAAATCCTAAAAACGTTGGGCGCCAATTTTATATTAATGGACAAATTCTTAAAAAACGTTAATCAAATTAATTGTATTAAAATTTCATATTTTTTTTATTAATAATGTAGTATCAGTTTTAACAAAATATTATAATGTATTTTTAAATTCCTTTTATAATCATATTACAATATTTTTTAATATTATAAAAAATGTTGGGCGCCCATCTATTAACAGTAACTTTATAAATAATGTACGTGTTTATTCTATTTATGAATTATTATTGATAATTTTATAAATAAATGTTTAAAACATTTATAATGCTAATAAATGTTTACAGGAAATTATTATTTAAGATTAAATCCTAAAAACGTTGGGCGCCAATTTTATATTAATGGACAAATTCTTAAAAAACGTTAATCACATTAATTGTATTAAAATTTCATATTTTTTTTGTTAATAATGTAGTATCAGTTTTAACAAAATATTATAATGTGTTTTTAAATTCCTTTTATAATCATATTACAATATTTTTTAATATTATAAAAAATGTTGGGCGCCCATCTATTAACAGTAACTTTATAAATAATGTACGTGTTTATTCTATTTATGAATTATTATTGATAATTTTATAAATAAACGTTTAAAACATTTATAATGCTAATAAATGTTTACGGGAAATTATTATTTAAGATTAAATCCTAAAAATGTTGGGCGCCAATTTTATATTAATGAATAAATACTTAAAAACATAAATTAAGTTAATTGTATTAAAATTTCATTTTTTTTTTGTTAATAATGCAGTATTAGTTTTAACAAAATATTATAATCTGTTTTTAAATGCCTTTTGCGATTACATTACAATATTTTTTAATTTTATAAAAAATGTTGGGCGCCATTTTTTGTACCAAATAACTTAAAAATTGTCAAAAAGAGCATGATAATCATCTTTAATTATTAAATATACAGCTTTTTATTTAGAACAGTTTTTAAAATGAAATAGGAATAATTAAAACATCTAATGTTTAAAGTTTAAATGATTTTTTTCTATGTTTTTATTGTCTAATTTAATACATACTAAAGTAAGAATGATTCCAAAGAATAAAATGAAAATCCGGCCCTGACGAGTAAGAATTTGAGCGTTTGAGTAACGAAGTGACGCGTACGCGATCGGACAGACGGCCGGAGCGACGTTCCCCGGCGCATAAACAGTGCACGCCGCGGCGCCGCCGGCACCATCCACCCCCGGAATCAGACACGCTCGTCGGATACTTTAAAATGGGAAAACAGACGCGGCGCGACGCCCCCGAAACTTCGAACCCTCCTCGGTGCACCGACGGCGACTTTCGAACATTCCTCACGGCTTACCCGGGGAGGGTGGCTGGATGCGGGGGAGAGCAACAGTCATTAGTGGGGTGATTCGATGGGGAATATGTCTATTGTTGTTTTTTGTGGGGCTGCGGGATCGAACGAGATTATTTTTATGGTGTGCGGGCTTATGTCTGCCAAATTCCATGATGGGACGTTTGATTCAAAGGGTGGAACACGTCGGAAATTCTCGATGAATCACCAACATCTATTTCTTTTATTTAAATCAACATTAATAACTAATTTTGGGAATTTCAGGTCTCTGGATTTGTTAAATTTTATCCAAGGGCACTGTTGTTATCTTCATGGAACCTTGTTGTTTCTACATTTTGATTCTGGAAGCACAGGAAGACTGCAAATGTACGAATACAACAATCAAACCAAATTATTGGTAGTCAAATTGAAGGAACTGGAATTTGTAGCTCAAAATTTACCCTGAACTCTTAAATACATGGCAAAACATGTCATTTTGTGTTATTTTTCTGTCTATCTCTGTATATTTGGTTAGGTACTTAAAATTCATCCCTTATAATATTAAATTTTTATAGAATTTAATAAAAGTAGCAAAATACTGTAAATTTTAAATTTAATACTTAAGACTTTTACAAAAGGTGACAATTTTATTGAAATAACTTCCCCTAAAATTATTCTAAGATCATAATATGAATAATGTTGAGCAGCATAAATAAAAAAATAAGGTACGAAATATGGTAAAATATGTGAAACATTTACGTTTTTTATATGCACATATTTTAATTTTAAAATGTACACCCCCTGTCAAAACTATGTGGTATATTGAATAAAGGAAGTTTCCCCCTTGAAAACTTTTAAAACTCGTACTTTGCTTATTCAGGAGAGGGTAAATCCCGGACATCGGGGATCATTAGTGAATATTTCCCTTAGGGGGAGTGTCAAACTATGTCGCACCCTTTCCGTAATTCTTGGCAAGATTTAAAAAATACTCGTGCCTAACGTTAACGACCGCACTGAAATCCCCCTGCAAATTATTCATCAGCTATTAAAGTGGTTAAATTATTCATAGGTGCGGATTCAACCAGATGAAATTTAGTGACCATTAGTAACATTCATAAGCAAGAAGCACCGGACAGCGGTGAGTATCGGGCGGAAATTAAAACGGGGAAGATCGAATTTTGTGGAAAAATAACAGGGGGATTCCGATGCATGCGGCGATCAATCATTCATGTGTTAATTAACGATTGGAGGAGGAAAACTTAACTGTACAGGAAATCAGTGAAAGAATGAGATCCTTCCTTTCATTCTGTTTTACACTGAATACTTTGTAAAAGGTAATAAGTATCACATAATAATTAAATATGTAAACACGTTTTTACAGTAAGAGTAACGTGCGTGGCAAAGTGTCCCACCCAGTATGATTTTATGAATTCGTAACGTATGTTTGGCCGTTAATGAATTGGTAAAAGCAATTCACGTAATGCAGCAGTAACAAATGCTCCTCGAACATCATAAATTTCCAGAGGAATCGCCAGAGACAGTGCGGGAAGGCGATCGGCGCTGTAAAAATTAAGCTGTTTGCTTAAAAGCTTTCGGAATTTGCTTATCCTGCAAACAAAATTCGATCGTGTTCAATGATGGCCTCAGCCACCGACAATTCTGAATATTAATTTTAGGGGTGTGAGTCCCCCATCCGGCAAGTTTGTGAGCAAAACTTTTTTGGTGAATTAGGAGTTAGATTAGATTTTCATGAGCAAGTTGCGACGTTGTTTATCTATGTCTCCCAAGCAGGTAATAACCTGTAGTCAGTCTGCCTCAAATCTGGTTTATCACATGACTTACGCTTAAGTGAGGACAACTTCTTTGTTCCTTAACTTGCCGGGGAGTTATCTAACATGTGGAAAATTATGTTTCGTTAAGTACACGAGTTGGAAGTTTAAATTCAAGTAGGGCGATTAAAAAGATGTACATCACATGTTTTATCGGAGCTGAATTTAAATGCAGTCTCGCAATTAGTGCTCGTTAGATGTAATTGATACCCGACTCTCGTATTCGAAAAGAATTTAATTTTCTTCGGTGGGTGTTATGTAGATTTATAACATATTTAATCGCATTTGAACACTAAAGTAAACAAGATTATTCATTATCACCGATGATTAATTACAATTCCCAAACAAAAACACAGATTAAAATTAAATCGATGGAATAAATAAGACTTAAGTTTAAAGATTAACGAGGAAAAATTATAAATTAAACTGGATTAACTAGACTTCCAACAAAATTCAAGTTTCCTGCTTAAAATAATGTGGAGTTTTATTAAAATTTATCTGGAAAGTTGCCGGTTCAAAAATTTCCACCGGACATATTTCGCTTAACACTAAAACTGCAAGGAACGAAACTGTTACGAAGGAATGCCTAAAAGGTTTTGCTTGTAAAACACTTCGTGCTTTTTTATTCATAATATATTGAATTCGAAGCATTAACTTCATATTTTTATTGGATTTATAATATAATTTTTATATTTTTTTAAACCTTTGTTTGATTGATATTTTGTTGTTATACAAACTTTCAGATTGTATACAAATTTGGTAAAAAGATTAAAAAATATATATGTAAAAACTGAGATTATTTCAGAAATGAGTAAACTTGGTTGCCTAATTACAGCGATGTCAATTCGTCGAATATATCATATATTATGGGACTTTTGGTGTCTCTGTGACTGTACTGAATGCTGATTTGGCAACACTGTCTAGATAATATATATATATACATAGTGATCTATACACTTAATGTATATTTTTCTTAATTAATTATAAAAATTCTAATTATAATTTTATATAATTTACAAATGTGTATTACTGTTTATTCATATAATCATTTATTATTTATAGTCACAAACAATACAAATATTACATCGGTCTGATAATAAATTTTCATTAATTACTAAAATTTAATTAATTTATAAATTTCTATGAGTGCTTTTTAAACGAACACAGCATAATTGGTGCATAAATATTTCAGGCTAATAGTCAAGAATGGGTTTAGTTAAAATCATTGCACAAAAGACGACAGGATTAGTTGTCGTAACGCTGATCAATCTGGCGAACTAGTGAAATATCTCGAGCAATTTTAATTACCGAAAACAAACGAGTGTTGTAAGGTATTTTCGTCGAGTCTGAAATTTCCCATTTACTTTTGATAAAGCATCGTTAGTAGAAATTACTTTCAGTTCGTGCGGCAATGCAAATGTTTCCTATTCAATTAACAATGAGTGGAATACGGCAAAGGCAATAAATTACCAGCCCCAAGTTATTTAAATAAATCTGATTTGGCGCACAATTTTCACGGACGTGTGCTCAAACAATAACGCGGCGGCTTTTTCCTTTCGGGCTCCTTTCCGGAGAGAGATTACATTCGGAGCCTATAAAGGATATTATAAGACAATATTTATATGATGAAAGCCTTTAAAAGCGTAATAAAACCTCCCTTATTTCACTGTTTTGCTGGGGTGACGTTCCACTCCTGGGGGCCCCGAGTGGGCGGCCGAAATTGCGACAAACTGAAATGAATGGAGTCGGGGACGCAGTCTGGCATGTATTTATCGACACTATATGCCGGGCCAAGTGAGACGTATTGATTTCTTTTAAATGCACCTCTGTTTCAATTGCTCCAATCAATCTCTCATCAAAAACCTTTTTTTTTTTTTTGTCTTTGTTGGACAATTTTCGTTATGTGCCCATTTTAGGCATGATTGACAAAACAGTTTAGGATGATTGCTGATTAAAAAAATCATCTTTGTACATCTGAGTTGATGGAATAGACGAAATGATGATGGTTCCTAAGAAAGGAACACTGTTCAACATCCACCATGTTTAAAATTAACTCCACGAAGAAGTGAGGATAATTTTCGATACTTAAAGTTCGAAGACCATCCCCACAATTTACATTGATGTGAAATTTAACGAAGGCAAAACGGCGTAAATGGAAAAATCGATAGTTAATTACAAATGACAAGAATAAAGGTTGAGCATTAGAAATGAAATAAACACGTTAATTAATTTAGGTCCCGCTGCAGAATGCCGGAACGGATAAAAGCAAAAGTTAATTTTTCAATTAATTTGAATACACAGTAAATTAGAGGCGGGCAAGTTTCAGACTAAACATAAACAGTCGAGGGTGTAAACTAGGATGGACTAATAAATTTCAGGAGTCGGCGGAATAAATCAACGCTCCGTTACTTTCGTGCACACACTTCCTTAGAAAGTTTTTGCCTTGACTTGAAAAATATGGTAATGTGCAATTTGTCAACGACTTTTGATGCCTCACTAACGAATTCATCGCTTCCACTCGTAATAAAACGCGTTTTAATAGATTTTACCTGGATGGTGAGATTCCTCGCTTGAGCACCGAGGAAATTGTGCGTTAAAAAATAAGAGACGGTTCCCAAGAGGCGGTGTAATTTTATTATTGTCTCGCGATGGCACTTCGCCGTAATAAGTTAAAGTGAATTTTATTTGAGCGACGCCGAATAAGCCAATCTACATCTAAATCACCGGGAGTGTCAATCGTAGATCGGTTCCGCCATAATCGTACAATGACTCGAAAATTGGTTTATGCCGGATTTATGGCGTTTCTGTGACGAAGTCTGCATACATTTTTCTTTCAATTTAAATTCGATCATCTACAAGGGAATATCGGGGGGGGCGAACGTGGATAGATATGTTGCCTTGTACGCTCCGAAATTGATTTACTCCGGATCTTCCGGAACGGTTACTGCATTGAAAATTGGACGAGTATTAAACGCGTTAAGCCTTTTTACGTGTTGTTGCGAATCTAGTTTCTTGGTCAAAATTGCAGCTCGACGTGTATTAACAATGGAACTTTGCTTTGATGTAGTGGATGAAAAACGATTTCTATCAAGTTGTTTCGCAGCGGCAAAAAAACGAACGTATTCAATCTATCAGCGTCGAAATAAGGGAGGAAGGAAGGACGGGGACGTTATATGTAAATCAATCTTGGAATTCATTACTTACAAAAACGCACTTTCAATGCGCTTCTTCAAATATCATCTGATATTTAATATCGAAATTGTCCCGGGAGATTGTTGCCTTTCACCATTTTGTTTGTCGTTTACTGACTTTTGTCGGGGCTGACGGATTATTTTAAAATTCTGTTAGCTACGTAAACATATACTGATTTTTCGACGTACTGAACAAACACAGCCCTCCTTTGTGTCCTTGCGCAAATAAATCTTATTTTAATGAGCATCTTCCAAAACTAAATATGTCAGATTATGGGGGTGGATTTAGTTACAAAGGAGGGAAAAAACTAGCAGATTTGCTCCGTGTAATACACTTGTTGGCAGCAATAAATCCATTCCACGTTGAGGTATAGAATTACGGATGTTACGCGGGGGAAAACATGTGTGCTTTGATGAAAACATAATGGGGTGACGATTTTCCAATTGTTGCTCAGATGCGCCGTTCACATTTTTATTCGGAACAACTCGCATTTTATCGCAAAACAAAACTATAAACTGGTACAGTTACACACGGGTGTGTCGTAATTTTCGCCTGTTAATTATATCCCTGGAAGACGCACGAGTTACCGGGTTGATATTAATTTTCAGACCGTAAACTTTAATTCAGCACTTTCCATTTCGTATTCTCAATTGGTTTCCCCACTTCAAGCGTGTGCACAACGTTGGAATTGTTTCGGTGGCCAGTAACTAACTGCAGACTTCCATTTTGTTCTACAGTCTGTTTATCAAGTGGTGCAAGGCAAAATTACCAAAACCACCGTGTTGATATCGTTTGTCTTAGCTCTCATCTCATAAAATGTTCCCACGGTTTTTATTAAACAGCAACACACCAATAAATAATATCTGAAACTTGTTCCAGAGCTGGTGAAGACCATTTAGGAATGGAATAACCATTTTTTAGCTTAAAAATTGAGTATTCAAGTATTATAATGATAATAAAATGTGATAATGTATGCTTTGTAATCCCCCAATGATATAAATAACATTTGTGCACCCATAAATCGTCCCAAAACTCCAAAAATCATATGCATAAAACAAACAACGGCCATCAATAAAACTAGATGGCTCGTGAATGATGTATTCGACGAAAAAATGGCATTTCTCATCACACCCCCCATTTGATATTCCATTCGGATTAAGACGAAACATTATCGTATTGTAGTTTGTTATTTAACGCGCCAACGATTGACCCCCGAGGGGAGCAGGTTATCATCATTAAATGGGGTACGTCGTCATTGGACGTGGCCGGTGTTGGGGTGTTTTATACGGCTTGCTTTGATTAAAACTAGAAGGATCACACGTAAGCTAGTTTGCCACGTCGGGGGTTGGTTTATTTCGTCGGCTCGGAGGGGGCAACACCCATACCCAATGTCCTGGAAGTAATTGAATACATTATTGGACGGACTGTTTTAGAAATATATGTGGAGACATAAATTTACTAACAATGAAAAGAAGGACGATTTCAATTATGTTTAAGAACTTGAACACCTCCTACAACGTACATTTTGTACGTAAACACACACAAGTGATTTAAATGTTACACAAAAGAGTTTCTGTTAAAGACAGCAACTCAAAATGGGAAATTATTTTGTGAACATGTTCAGGAAAGTTTGCCAACAATTTGCCTTTTTACTCCCACAACAACTTTATCTTATTATAATTGTGGCTTTAGGAATTCACATATCTATATATATATATATATATTTCAATTTTCTATCTTATTCAGATAGTTTCAGACAATAAACTCTCATCCCATTGAAAATCCGAGTTAAAATGATGGAATATGAGTTTGGAGAGGTCTCCTGCATCCAACGAGTTCGTACTTTGTCAAAAGGTTTGCAATTATATTAAGTTTCTCTGTTTCATGTCCTCGTATGTCATTAATTTTATTGATTAAAGAGCCAAAGAAAATATAATTAATACCCTACTAGATTTTATTTGCTTAACAGCACTGTTCGCTGAAAAATTCTTTGAAACTTTCGCCATGAAAATGTCTAATTACCGTTGACATTAAAATAACGTGTACGGTTAATTTTAAACCGTCGAAACATGCCATTATACGTTTTCAAACAAAATTCCAGAATGCAGTTGTGCAAAGCAACGTAGCGAGGCCTTAAAATAACACATAATCATTCACACAATGACCATGATCAATGGATTTATTGCATGTGCGAAAACGTATTGCGGCCTGAAAATATGATCTGACCGGCAGTTAATCCTTGTTAAATTTATATTTTTTTACTTTTAACCCATGAATATACAATGTTTTAATACGTCGCCATTAATAACTCACGAATTTATGGCAGATGCACGTTGCAAAACAATTTTATAAAGTGTTTTGGGTAGTATGGCCACAACACTATCTATTAATCGATTGATTCTTTTATACATTGAATGTTTCTCATTTATTATTAAACTATATTATTTAATTAACTATCCTTATTAAGACGAAATTATAATAGGAAACTGTATTACCTGATGGAGTGCAGCTATTATCCGATAGATGACACTGACAGACGGTTCAACTTGTTTAATTACATAAATTAAGTTTAATTAAATGAAATTTTGTTAAATTTAAATTTTTTATTGAGGAAATTATAATTTTTTTATTACAATTAAAATTTGAATACTTTATGACCGAGATAAGAAGTGAACGACATAAATATTATCCGGGACAATATTTCTGAATAAATTAAATCGCCTTATCTATAACGGAAAAGCCACATTTGTGGGACTGCATCATTTTAAATTATGCTCTTAAAAATTGGAAATATGTGCATTTTATTGTGCAGTAAATGTGTTTTATTTAAATTTTTATCAAGTATTATGGCTGGTGAGATAGGGTCGATGAGTAATGAACTGGTTCTGCCAACTTTATTTAGTTTTAAATGTTTATTTGGCTTTTATGTCCATAATTACCGAAGATACCAACCAACATCCAGACATTAATCACATTAGCCATCGAGCCAGCAGTTACGACACAACACAATAGAAAAATGGCACGACAATAAATTTGGAACATCTTGATAGATTAGGGGGGGGGGTAATAAAAAGTTATGCAGCAAAGACATTTTTGTAGATTCGCACGTCCACCCCATTACAACATGACGTGGGTCCGTTCCCCACACGTTGAAAGTGGGTATTTAATGTGACCGAATTAGAATTAGAAGAAGTTCCCGGTAAAATGTGATAGGGGGGACGTCAGACCGGAATTGTCCAAATGTAATTTGCTTCGAGTTTTAGGCAGGAAGGAAACTTTTAATCCCCCGACAATTAGTTCCCGGACCGGCTAATATCGTCAAAAACGAGGGCCTCGCCCATACACATTTAACTGCAGGTTATGGTAATGGTGAACTATCGGCACGTGCACCAAATAACTTGGTGATATACCGGAACGTTCTCCGTACGTAGTTGACGTGGGTTGTGTGTCGCTTTCGCCCGGTTTTGATTTCAGCCCGTCTGTTTACATCTGGCGTTGGCACATTGCACGTTTAATTTTCTGTAATTGAATTCATTAAAGTTCGCAAAGCGCGGCGTAAAACAATGCATAATCTGGAAGTAAAACGTCTAATCCACTCCGGACATTAACAATATACTACGTTTTGGTATAAATTAAGCGATGTTACGGTTCTGGTTCTCAGACGGTTTCGTTCCAACTGTCAGTCCTAATGGCTCTGGACCGGAGTTGCTGTGCTGAAATTTGAATTAAAAATCTTGTGGTTGTTTTACTGCATCACTTTTCTCTGCGACATATATCATTAGTTATGTTATTACTGTCATAAAGAATTTTATGTCTGGACTCGGCATTTTTACATTAATTTTCTATTTTATACAAAGTTTTAGCTCGAATATTTAAAAATTCCTGCACGTAAAATACATTGTGGGATTAATAAAAATTTTAATCCTGCAACAACAATTTAGTTTATTCGATTTTAATTTAAAGTCCTTGAAAATAATAACCATCATTAACATTAAATGTGAGACGAAATTATAATAGAAATCTGTATTACCTGCCTCTTATAGCTATTGTCGGATAGATGGCACTTAATGACTAACTAAATGTACTAATACTACAATTATTAAAATTAATTTTAGTACGAGGTGTAAATATTATATTGTCTTTGGTTTCGTGTCATTTGCCTCTTAAACAGAATATTCGAGAACTCTTTTGGTAAGAACAGGAAATGTAATACAAAAAATTGTAAGTAAAAAGGGAAATTGTGCTGGTCAGAACATCAAAGACAATTTAATTCATCGTTCTTTGAAGAACAACGAAAAGAAAAATAATGTTTGAAAACCTTTCGGTAACCTGTCACCTTTCAGTGACAGCAGCTCAAATTATGCTTCCAATTTAATTATCACCAGGCCCTAACAAACTTATATATTTTTTTCATGAATCGTGCACTCAAATTGGCGTTGCTCTTCGTAAATGGTGTGGTTTTAGTGCAGTTTATCATTGTAATTTTCGGAGCAATATATTACAAGAACTTGGCTGCCGGCTTGATCGGATTGGCCGGAACGGCGATATCAGCTTTGGGCTTTTTCGGAACACTATGGGAAAATTCTGAGATGTTAGTATTCTATGTGGTCATGATTGTCATGTTTTTCTTCTGGGAGGGCTTCGTCAAGTAAGTTAACGTTACAGTCATTTTAAGGTACTTAAAAAGTTAGTTCCAGGACTGCTCAGTCTGTCTAACATAGGTGAGAATTTACAATACGTATTGGTTAGGATTTGAAATGTCACATGTGTCAATAGGTTAAGGTTGTGCATTTCCAAATTTTTCGTGATGGCCAAATTCAGTGACATAGTGCGTATTTGCTTTTTGGGATTTAACCTGCTGGTGATGATGAAGTGTTACTCTTCAATGGACCAAATCAATGACACAGTATCCATGATACATTATGGGCTGATGTTCCTTTTAGGATTTATCGGGGCGTATGCAGCTCTGGTTGAACAAAAAGCTGTTATGTTGTCGTATATTGTTGTCTTCCTTTTGTGGTCCTTGCAGGAAGAAGGACACAAGTAAGTCAATCAACAACTAAATAACCAAACATTAATCTTTAATTTTATGCAGGGCACAGATTGAGGCTAGCTAGATTTCACCACGTCATCATACACAAACAATAATGCAACGTGAACGTAACTATGAATATTCATTGTGACTGACAACTGACAATTCGAATAATGTAGAAATGTTTTATTAAAAATTAATGATCCCCGTTACAAGTGTTTCGATTTATGACGTCCTGGCACTCATTGCTTTAGGTATACACGCTCAATTTGTGTTGAATGGGTTGTTGTTTGTAACCGCTTTTTCTGAAAACAGCAGTCAGCTCCTCTTCGGAATTGTAGTGACAATCTTTGGCGTTTTGGGCCTTATAGCGTTTTATACGGACAATCCTTGTGTCAAAATTTTGTGGGGCGCTGCTCTGGTCATTTGTATTTTTATGATTTATGTGCAAGGTAAATATGAGTTTGTGTTAATGTTTTATTCAGTTGTGACGTTTTTTAGATATTTTATAAATTGTCATGAAGACGTTCAAGAAGTTTGCAAAGTTCGTCATGATTTTGTACAACACTATTCTGTTGATCGTAGGACTTACCACTTTGATTACACCCTCCGAGTACATTGAAGACTTTCTGTTTAAGCTGCCGGTGGTCATTTACAGTCTTTTGGGCCTTTACTCCGTGTTGTGCAAGAAGGTGTTCCCCGTTGTCATGTACGCCACTTTAACTGTATTTATTGCTATTGATTTTTTGCTTTGGGAGGATATATAGATGCTCAAAAATGTAATAAATATTTGATGTGACTTTAATAGATTTGTGTTTCCTTCCTCAACAATAACTTTTTGTTCCTGTTATAATAATAAAAAACTTGGTCAGTGAACATATGTAGATAAGGGTAAAAATGTATTGTATTTTAAGTAATTGTTCCTTCGGCCTTATTTTGATATCAATCGTATCTTGAGCAATGAGCACGCAAAATTGCTGTTAGCCACTATAGTCGTAATCAAAAACTTTACTGTTTACACTCAATTCGCGTATCTAAACCTTTTGTTTGGCATCGACCAAACTTTAATAAAAATTGTTTATTAGTACTTAACGTTAGACCGTTTTACGTCCGATGATATCGGGGCTTTAATGAACGTTTTACAACTCAATAAATTGCAGAAGATCGAATCATGCGGATTAAAGTTTCCAAATAAATATTTGTCAATTTGATGATGAACAGCCAAGAAATCCGACGCTGAGCCAAGGGGGCACTATTTCATCATAACCGCCGCCGTGAAATCGGAAAGTGAAACGTTCCCGGCGGCGATATTTATATGCGTGAGTTTTCCGAAACGATCCCAGATCCAAAGGAGCGCCGTACATACATCAAAGGATCACTGCAAATCTGCCAATGACAAGTTGATGGACCGCCAACCACCCCTAAGTACTTTTTGGCGACGAACCAATAAAACAAAGCTTTCTTGAGTGTTTTCGAATTTTATTTTATTCGGGGGGGTGTTATTGTTTTATCGACTGCGGATTATGGTGGCTTCAGTAACTTTAATTATCTGGCATACTCATTAAATTTATTTGAACTGGGTCACCAGCTCGTAATATTATGGCGACTAGTCTCATAAATTAGAAGTCCATAACAGTAAAACTTTAATGGTGGTAAAGTAAAACGATACTCTTTATAATTAGCACGAAATTACAGGTTTACATGTACATAATCGGTAAATTTTAATACTTCTCATAAAACGAATGTGCAGCTGAACTACTGTTAAGGGAACAATTGGAAACTTAGACGCAATGTTGCAAAATATAATCATTATTAAATGGCAATAGGTGAAACAAACTTGAAGTAAATTAAACAACGTTGATGGTTGACTAAATAATAACTTAGTACAACGATATTTTTTAATTAAATCAACGACAGCCAGCAATAAAATTGAAGAGCGTGGGAGCGAAATGCAATTTATTCGGCAACATCCCATTCGCACCACTCCACGTGTGTGTGTGTATGTGTGTGTGTGTTGGAAAACATGTGTACTAACGGCGCAAGTTAAATTAAAATTTTATTCAATCCAAACAACAAACATCGCACGGGACATTTCCCCGATAAATGAATAAGTTTGGAATTGGAAGGGTGGATTTTTATTGAAGATGTTTCCCGCGAGCATTCGGCCGCGCGTTCCGCGGGGATTTATGGGAAACGGGGGGTGCCAATCGAACAACACTAGACAATTCTCTAAACGGCCATCAATCAAATTGCACGGGGATGGGGCGAGGTGCGTCTGGTTGGGGTGCTGTTAAATAATTTTCCGGGGCCCGTACAAATCAAATCAACAGGGTTTTTGGTCTGGGAATCGTGTAAGGACTTTTTGTCCGGCTTGTAATATTATAGTATTCTTCCTCCTCTCATCCTTCTTCACCATGATTTATCATGATTCACCACCAGTTTTTAGATTTGGATGTTAATAGATATGAAACTACATTGAAATTGACAAAAGAATTAATATATTTCTTCCTTCTTCCTTTCTTCACTATATGCTTCTTCCTCCTAATTTTCTTCAAAAGGTCAAAAGGTCAAAAATAGTTATTAATTACATTTATATTTATTCTAGAATTAACGTACTTCTTGTTTCTTTTCTTCTTCACTATTATTCACTACAAGTATCATGATTTTTATAGTTAAAGTTCTACAAATGAATGTAGTTATATTACCTATAGAATTAACATATTTCGTCAATTTCTTCTTTTTCTTCATCACTATGATTCACCATCATTAAATGGTTATATATGTTTAGAGTTTAATAAGTAAGTATTTAAACAAATGATGATGGACTACAACAATGTATTCAATAATAATTAATATGTTTCTTCTTCTTCATCTTCTATTCTTCTAGCTATTAATTATTAATTACATTTATATTAATCCTACAATTAATATGCTTCTTGTTTCTCTTCTTCTTCACTATTATTCACTACACGTATTACGATTTTTATGGTAAAAGTTCTTCAATACATTTGTATAAAAATGTTAATAAATGATTGTCTTGATATTATCTATTTCTTTCATTTCTTCTTCTTCTTCTTCACTATGATTTACCATCGTTAAATGGGTATATATGGCAAAAATATAATAATTTTTTACTTAAAAGTGTTAAAGCAAATGATTATTGAATACATTGATGTAGACCAATACTATAATTAATATATTTCTTCCTCTACATCTTCTTCATTATGATTTACTGTCATGTTTTCGATTTGTGTGATAGAAGATAAATGAAGTGAAGTAAAAAATACAAATAATTGGAACTATTAGTTATTAATTACATTTATATTAATCCTAGAATTAACATGTTTCTTGTTTCTTCTTCTTCACTATTACTCATTAAAAATATTACGATTTGTACAGTAAAAATTTTTCAATGCAATTGTACAAAAATGGTAATAAATGATTGTCTTGATATTACCTATTTCTTTCACTTCTTCTTCTTCTTCTTCTGCACTATGATTTACCATCGTTAAATGGGTATATATGGCAAAAATATAATAATTTTTTACTTAAAAGTGTTAAAGCAAATGATTATTGAATACATTGATGTAGACCAATACTATAATTAATATATTTCTTCCTCTACATCTTCTTCATTATGATTTACTGTCATGTTTTCGATTTGTGTGATAGAAGATAAATGAAGTGAAGTAAAAAATACAAATAATTGGAACTATTAGTTATTAATTACATTTATATTAATCCTAGAATTAATATGTTTCTTGTTTCTTCTTCTTCACTATTACTCATTAAAAATATTACGATTTGTACAGTAAAAATTTTTCAATGCAATTGCACAAAAATGGTAATAAATGATTGTCTTGATATTACCTATTTCTTTCACTTCTTCTTCTTCTTCTTCTTCTGCACTATGATTTACCATCGTTAAATGGGTATATATGGCAAAAATATAATAATTTTTTACTTAAAAGTGTTAAAGCAAATGATTATTGAATACATTGATGTAGACCAATACTATAATTAATATATTTCTTCCTCTACATCTTCTTCATTATGATTTACTGTCATGTTTTCGATTTGTGTGATAGAAGATAAATGAAGTGAAGTAAAAAATACAAATAATTGGAACTATTAGTTATTAATTACATTTATATTAATCCTAGAATTAATATGTTTCTTGTTTCTTCTTCTTCACTATTACTCATTAAAAATATTACGATTTGTACAGTAAAAATTTTTCAATGCAATTGTACAAAAATGGTAATAAATGATTGTCTTGATATTACCTATTTCTTTCACTTCCTCTTCTTCTTCTTCTGCACTATGATTTACCATCGTTAAATGGGTATATATGGCAAAAATATAATAATTTTTTACTTAAAAGTGTTAAAGCAAATGATTATTGAATACATTGATGTAGACCAATACTATAATTAATATATTTCTTCCTCTACATCTTCTTCATTATGATTTACTGTCATGTTTTCGATTTGTGTGATAGAAGATAAATGAAGTGAAGTAAAAAATACAAATAATTGGAACTATTAGTTATTAATTACATTTATATTAATCCTAGAATTAATATGTTTCTTGTTTCTTCTTCTTCACTATTACTCATTAAAAATATTACGATTTGTACAGTAAAAATTTTTCAATGCAATTGTACAAAAATGGTAATAAATGATTGTCTTGATATTACCTATTTCTTTCACTTCTTCTTCTTCTTCTTCTGCACTATGATTTACCATCGTTAAATGGGTATATATGGCAAAAATATAATAATTTTTTACTTAAAAGTGTTAAAGCAAATGATTATTGAATACATTGATGTAGACCAATACTATAATTAATATATTTCTTCCTCTACATCTTCTTCATTATGATTTACTGTCATGTTTTCGATTTGTGTGATAGAAGATAAATGAAGTGAAGTAAAAAATACAAATAATTGGAACTATTAGTTATTAATTACATTTATATTAATCCTAGAATTAATATGTTTCTTGTTTCTTCTTCTTCACTATTACTCATTAAAAATATTACGATTTGTACAGTAAAAATTTTTCAATGCAATTGCACAAAAATGGTAATAAATGATTGTCTTGATATTACCTATTTCTTTCACTTCTTCTTCTTCTTCTTCTTCTGCACTATGATTTACCATCGTTAAATGGGTATATATGGCAAAAATATAATAATTTTTTACTTAAAAGTGTTAAAGCAAATGATTATTGAATACATTGATGTAGACCAATACTATAATTAATATATTTCTTCCTCTACATCTTCTTCATTATGATTTACTGTCATGTTTTCGATTTGTGTGATAGAAGATAAATGAAGTGAAGTAAAAAATACAAATAATTGGAACTATTAGTTATTAATTACATTTATATTAATCCTAGAATTAATATGTTTCTTGTTTCTTCTTCTTCACTATTACTCATTAAAAATATTACGATTTGTACAGTAAAAATTTTTCAATGCAATTGTACAAAAATGGTAATAAATGATTGTCTTGATATTACCTATTTCTTTCACTTCCTCTTCTTCTTCTTCTGCACTATGATTTACCATCGGTTAAATGGGTATATATGGCAAAAATATAATAATTTTTTACTTAAAAGTGTTAAAGCAAATGATTATTGAATACATTGATGTAGACCAATACTATAATTAATATATTTCTTCCTCTACATCTTCTTCATTATGATTTACTGTCATGTTTTCGATTTGTGTGATAGAAGATAAATGAAGTGAAGTAAAAAATACAAATAATTGGAACTATTAGTTATTAATTACATTTATATTAATCCTAGAATTAATATGTTTCTTGTTTCTTCTTCTTCACTATTACTCATTAAAAATATTACGATTTGTACAGTAAAAATTTTTCAATGCAATTGTACAAAAATGGTAATAAATGATTGTCTTGATATTACCTATTTCTTTCACTTCTTCTTCTTCTTCTTCTGCACTATGATTTACCATCGTTAAATGGGTATATATGGCAAAAATATAATAATTTTTTACTTAAAAGTGTTAAAGCAAATGATTATTGAATACATTGATGTAGACCAATACTATAATTAATATATTTCTTCCTCTACATCTTCTTCATTATGATTTACTGTCATGTTTTCGATTTGTGTGATAGAAGATAAATGAAGTGAAGTAAAAAATACAAATAATTGGAACTATTAGTTATTAATTACATTTATATTAATCCTAGAATTAATATGTTTCTTGTTTCTTCTTCTTCACTATTACTCATTAAAAATATTACGATTTGTACAGTAAAAATTTTTCAATGTAATTGTACAAAAATGGTAATAAATGATTGTCTTGATATTACCTATTTCTTTCACTTCTTCTTCTTCTTCTTCTGCACTATGATTTACCATCGTTAAATGGGTATATATGGCAAAAATATAATAATTTTTTACTTAAAAGTGTTAAAGCAAATGATTATTGAATACATTGATGTAGACCAATACTATAATTAATATATTTCTTCCTCTACATCTTCTTCATTATGATTTACTGTCATGTTTTCGATTTGTGTGATAGAAGATAAATGAAGTGAAGTAAAAAATACAAATAATTGGAACTATTAGTTATTAATTACATTTATATTAATCCTAGAATTAATATGTTTCTTGTTTCTTCTTCTTCACTATTACTCATTAAAAATATTACGATTTGTACAGTAAAAATTTTTCAATGCAATTGTACAAAAATGGTAATAAATGATTGTCTTGATATTACCTATTTCTTTCACTTCTTCTTCTTCTTCTTCTGCACTATGATTTACCATCGTTAAATGGGTATATATGGCAAAAATATAATAATTTTTTACTTAAAAGTGTTAAAGCAAATGATTATTGAATACATTGATGTAGACCAATACTATAATTAATATATTTCTTCCTCTACATCTTCTTCATTATGATTTACTGTCATGTTTTCGATTTGTGTGATAGAAGATAAATGAAGTGAAGTAAAAAATACAAATAATTGGAACTATTAGTTATTAATTACATTTATATTAATCCTAGAATTAATATGTTTCTTGTTTCTTCTTCTTCACTATTACTCATTAAAAATATTACGATTTGTACAGTAAAAATTTTTCAATGCAATTGTACAAAAATGGTAATAAATGATTGTCTTGATATTACCTATTTCTTTCACTTCTTCTTCTTTTTCTTCTTCTGCACTATGATTTACCATCGTTAAATGGGTATATATGGCAAAAATATAATAATTTTTTACTTAAAAGTGTTAAAGCAAATGATTATTGAATACATTGATGTAGACCAATACTATAATTAATATATTTCTTCCTCTACATCTTCTTCATTATGATTTACTGTCATGTTTTCGATTTGTGTGATAGAAGATAAATGAAGTGAAGTAAAAAATACAAATAATTGGAACTATTAGTTATTAATTACATTTATATTAATCCTAGAATTAATATGTTTCTTGTTTCTTCTTCTTCACTATTACTCATTAAAAATATTACGATTTGTACAGTAAAAATTTTTCAATGTAATTGTACAAAAATGGTAATAAATGATTGTCTTGATATTACCTATTTCTTTCACTTCTTCTTCTTCTTCTTCTGCACTATGATTTACCATCGTTAAATGGGTATATATGGCAAAAATATAATAATTTTTTACTTAAAAGTGTTAAAGCAAATGATTATTGAATACATTGATGTAGACCAATACTATAATTAATATATTTCTTCCTCTACATCTTCTTCATTATGATTTACTGTCATGTTTTCGATTTGTGTGATAGAAGATAAATGAAGTGAAGTAAAAAATACAAATAATTGGAACTATTAGTTATTAATTACATTTATATTAATCCTAGAATTAATATGTTTCTTGTTTCTTCTTCTTCACTATTACTCATTAAAAATATTACGATTTGTACAGTAAAAATTTTTCAATGCAATTGCACAAAAATGGTAATAAATGATTGTCTTGATATTACCTATTTCTTTCACTTCTTCTTCTTCTTCTTCTTCTGCACTATGATTTACCATCGTTAAATGGGTATATATGGCAAAAATATAATAATTTTTTACTTAAAAGTGTTAAAGCAAATGATTATTGAATACATTGATGTAGACCAATACTATAATTAATATATTTCTTCCTCTACATCTTCTTCATTATGATTTACTGTCATGTTTTCGATTTGTGTGATAGAAGATAAATGAAGTGAAGTAAAAAATACAAATAATTGGAACTATTAGTTATTAATTACATTTATATTAATCCTAGAATTAATATGTTTCTTGTTTCTTCTTCTTCACTATTACTCATTAAAAATATTACGATTTGTACAGTAAAAATTTTTCAATGCAATTGTACAAAAATGGTAATAAATGATTGTCTTGATATTACCTATTTCTTTCACTTCCTCTTCTTCTTCTTCTGCACTATGATTTACCATCGTTAAATGGGTATATATGGCAAAAATATAATAATTTTTTACTTAAAAGTGTTAAAGCAAATGATTATTGAATACATTGATGTAGACCAATACTATAATTAATATATTTCTTCCTCTACATCTTCTTCATTATGATTTACTGTCATGTTTTCGATTTGTGTGATAGAAGATAAATGAAGTGAAGTAAAAAATACAAATAATTGGAACTATTAGTTATTAATTACATTTATATTAATCCTAGAATTAATATGTTTCTTGTTTCTTCTTCTTCACTATTACTCATTAAAAATATTACGATTTGTACAGTAAAAATTTTTCAATGCAATTGTACAAAAATGGTAATAAATGATTGTCTTGATATTACCTATTTCTTTCACTTCTTCTTCTTCTTCTTCTGCACTATGATTTACCATCGTTAAATGGGTATATATGGCAAAAATATAATAATTTTTTACTTAAAAGTGTTAAAGCAAATGATTATTGAATACATTGATGTAGACCAATACTATAATTAATATATTTCTTCCTCTACATCTTCTTCATTATGATTTACTGTCATGTTTTCGATTTGTGTGATAGAAGATAAATGAAGTGAAGTAAAAAATACAAATAATTGGAACTATTAGTTATTAATTACATTTATATTAATCCTAGAATTAATATGTTTCTTGTTTCTTCTTCTTCACTATTACTCATTAAAAATATTACGATTTGTACAGTAAAAATTTTTCAATGCAATTGCACAAAAATGGTAATAAATGATTGTCTTGATATTACCTATTTCTTTCACTTCTTCTTCTTCTTCTTCTTCTGCACTATGATTTACCATCGTTAAATGGGTATATATGGCAAAAATATAATAATTTTTTACTTAAAAGTGTTAAAGCAAATGATTATTGAATACATTGATGTAGACCAATACTATAATTAATATATTTCTTCCTCTACATCTTCTTCATTATGATTTACTGTCATGTTTTCGATTTGTGTGATAGAAGATAAATGAAGTGAAGTAAAAAATACAAATAATTGGAACTATTAGTTATTAATTACATTTATATTAATCCTAGAATTAATATGTTTCTTGTTTCTTCTTCTTCACTATTACTCATTAAAAATATTACGATTTGTACAGTAAAAATTTTTCAATGCAATTGTACAAAAATGGTAATAAATGATTGTCTTGATATTACCTATTTCTTTCACTTCCTCTTCTTCTTCTTCTGCACTATGATTTACCATCGGTTAAATGGGTATATATGGCAAAAATATAATAATTTTTTACTTAAAAGTGTTAAAGCAAATGATTATTGAATACATTGATGTAGACCAATACTATAATTAATATATTTCTTCCTCTACATCTTCTTCATTATGATTTACTGTCATGTTTTCGATTTGTGTGATAGAAGATAAATGAAGTGAAGTAAAAAATACAAATAATTGGAACTATTAGTTATTAATTACATTTATATTAATCCTAGAATTAATATGTTTCTTGTTTCTTCTTCTTCACTATTACTCATTAAAAATATTACGATTTGTACAGTAAAAATTTTTCAATGCAATTGTACAAAAATGGTAATAAATGATTGTCTTGATATTACCTATTTCTTTCACTTCTTCTTCTTCTTCTTCTGCACTATGATTTACCATCGTTAAATGGGTATATATGGCAAAAATATAATAATTTTTTACTTAAAAGTGTTAAAGCAAATGATTATTGAATACATTGATGTAGACCAATACTATAATTAATATATTTCTTCCTCTACATCTTCTTCATTATGATTTACTGTCATGTTTTCGATTTGTGTGATAGAAGATAAATGAAGTGAAGTAAAAAATACAAATAATTGGAACTATTAGTTATTAATTACATTTATATTAATCCTAGAATTAATATGTTTCTTGTTTCTTCTTCTTCACTATTACTCATTAAAAATATTACGATTTGTACAGTAAAAATTTTTCAATGCAATTGCACAAAAATGGTAATAAATGATTGTCTTGATATTACCTATTTCTTTCACTTCTTCTTCTTCTTCTTCTTCTGCACTATGATTTACCATCGTTAAATGGGTATATATGGCAAAAATATAATAATTTTTTACTTAAAAGTGTTAAAGCAAATGATTATTGAATACATTGATGTAGACCAATACTATAATTAATATATTTCTTCCTCTACATCTTCTTCATTATGATTTACTGTCATGTTTTCGATTTGTGTGATAGAAGATAAATGAAGTGAAGTAAAAAATACAAATAATTGGAACTATTAGTTATTAATTACATTTATATTAATCCTAGAATTAATATGTTTCTTGTTTCTTCTTCTTCACTATTACTCATTAAAAATATTACGATTTGTACAGTAAAAATTTTTCAATGCAATTGTACAAAAATGGTAATAAATGATTGTCTTGATATTACCTATTTCTTTCACTTCCTCTTCTTCTTCTTCTGCACTATGATTTACCATCGGTTAAATGGGTATATATGGCAAAAATATAATAATTTTTTACTTAAAAGTGTTAAAGCAAATGATTATTGAATACATTGATGTAGACCAATACTATAATTAATATATTTCTTCCTCTACATCTTCTTCATTATGATTTACTGTCATGTTTTCGATTTGTGTGATAGAAGATAAATGAAGTGAAGTAAAAAATACAAATGATTGGAACTATTAGTTATTAATTACATTGATATTAATCCTAGAATTAATATGTTTCTTGTTTCTTCTTCTTCACTATTACTCATTAAAAATATTATGATTTGTACAGTAAAAATTTTTCAATGCAATTGTACAAAAATGTTAATAAATGATTGTCTTGATATTATCTATTTCTTTCATTTCTTCTTCTTCTTCTTCACTATGATTTACCATCGTTAAATGGGTATATATAGCAAAAGTTTAATAAATTTTTACTTAAAAGTGTTAAAACAAATGATTATTGAATACATTGATGTAGACCAATACTATAATTAATATATTTCTTCCTCTACATCTTCTTAATTATGATTTACTGTCATGTTTTCGATTTGTGTGATAGAAGATAAATGAAGTGAAGTAAAAAATACAAATAATTGGAACTATTAGTTATTAATTACATTTATATTAATCCTAGAATTAATATGTTTCTTGTTTCTTCTTCTTCACTATTACTCATTAAAAATATTACGATTTGTACAGTAAAAATTTTTCAATGCAATTGTACAAAAATGGTAATAAATGATTGTCTTGATATTACCTATTTCTTTCACTTCTTCTTCTTCTTCTTCTGCACCATGATTTACCATCGTTAAATGGGTATATATGTTAAAAATTTAATAAATTTTTACTTAAAAGTGTTAAAGCAAATGATTATTGAATACATTGATGTAAACCAATACTATAATTAATATGTTTCTTCCTCCACATCTTCTTCACTATGATTTACTGTCATGTTTTCGATTTGTGTGATAGAAGATAAATGAAGCAAAGTAAAAAATACAAATAATTGGAACTATTAGTTATTAATTACATTTATATTAATCCTAGAATCAACATGCTTCCTGTTTTCTTTCTTCTTCACTGTTATTCATTAAAGGTATTATGACTGTTATAGTAAAAGTTCTTCAGTGCATTTGTATAGAAATGGTATCAAATGAATGTAGTGATATTATCCATAGATTTGAAATATTTCTTCCACATCTTCTGCTTCTTCTTCACTATAATATACCTTCATTAAATGGATACATATGGGAAAAATTTAATAAAGTAAAAGGGTAAAAACATATTATTATTGAATACATTGATGTACCCCATATAATCAATGTTTCTTCCTTCTTATCTTCTTCACTATAATTTATTATTAGGTTTTCGATTAGTATGGTTAAAGATAAATAAACATACGTAATTAAGGTTCTAAGTTATTGATTACATGACATTATTAAGTTAATACGCTTTTTCTTGTTTCTTCTTCATTGTGCTTCACTATCATCAATTGAACATGTATGATAAATCCTTACTTAAATAATTATGATGTACACTGATGATGTTTATTTAACGTACTAATTTACTTTCAATATTTCGATGTATATGGTAAAATATCAATAAAGTTTGATGTAAAAAATATAAATAAACAATTGCAATCAATTACACATGTAGCCACATTGACAGTGCATTATCAGGTTTCAATAAAGTTGAAAAAGTGTTTTAATTACAGCTGCATAATTCATTAAAATGGTATTTATTAGTGGTTGGCAAATATCAAAGCTATTAATTTGCTTTAAATTCATACAAGTGAAATGTATGTTTTTTAATTTTTGCATTTTTGCAAACAAATTTGATTGATGCATCGACCGTACTTCATAAACGCTGTGCCATTTGCATTTTTACCAGTAAACCCATAAATTTGTATTACTTTTAATAAATGAAATACACAACGAAATTGGCGAACTAATAAACTGTGAAAACCATCGTTTTGTTTATAAACCAAATACGAACACGAACATTTACACGTTTTTTTGTTGTTGTTAAACAATGCTGATGTAACTACCATGTATGTTTTGATAAAACAAACAAAAGCCATCTTTACAACCCTGATTGTAAGTCGAATAAAGTTTCGGTATTGTCTGACACGTTTTATTAAATAAAGCAATAATTCGGGACACAGTTCGCATGTTTTTGATCGTAATCGGTGAGTTGTGCGATACAAACGACCGGTGTAAAATTATCAAAGTCAATTTATCAAATTTATGTTAAATGCGGGAATAAGTAAAACGTAAAGTTTGCAGACACGCTTCCTTTTACCACTGAGAGTTGCTCTAATAATTTTATGCTGTTTATGGGGAAGATGTTCGTAGTATCAATGTTGAATAACAAATAACTTCATTTCAAGTTGTACGTTCTTCGAAGATTAAAATTAAAGAATTTTAAAGTTTTCTCTCTTCAAATCAGTAATGATCATTAGGAACTTAAATTATACTAATTATATTGCAGCAAAATAAAATTGATTTTGATTTGTTAATCATATTACTCCAAATAAATCTATTTCTAGATTTGAAGAAATTCAGCATACTGATGATGATTTTTAAAAGTATGTTATTAATATACGTATAAATTGAATCATAATTACTTTCCTCAGAACTAATTTGTGTAGAATTTGTAGAATTGATGTAATACATTTTTAAAACATGGTAAGCTTGACGTGAAAGGGCTTAAAAATTAATACTGAAATTAATCAGTAACAAACATATTTTGTTATCAGGTTATTTTGACGTCGAACGAAAAATCTGGCCCCGTTAACAATTTAAAACAACCCTCCGCAGACTTGGTATCATTTTAATTAAATTTTCTCCCCGTTTCCAAATAAAGGCATTCGGCTCGTCATCCCTTTCACCATTACGATTCATATTCATTTTAATGGCAATCTAACAAAGGGCTTACGTGTTTAAACAAGTGGCATTACGTGAAAAAGTGCCTCAGCAGCACCACTTTTTGGTTTTGGGGCGACGGTCAAATTAGTGCTTTGTTATTTTAGCACTCCAATAACACGAGAAATTATTGTTTATGTAATTGTTGCGGGTCCACGCGGCGGCGTCACCCGCTTATTCCAGCCGAGAAAAAATGAAGTGTCCTTGTCAGTTTAATTAAGTGGAAGACGGCGTCAAAGATAATCGATTAAGGCACGTCCCATTTACGTGTTTCAATCGAGCCACGCTGAATAATTAAGTATATGTTTTGATTTACGTTGGTGGCTCTAAATGATGCAGGATCCTCATATTGAACGGCAGAAATGATGTCAAAACGTTCATGAACGGTTAACAAGGACGTCTATTTATGCGAACATGTAAGACAATGAAGCTTATCATAACATTACATCGTTGCGTTCAAAGGAGCATTATCCGTCCTAGATGCTCGTCACGGGTGTCAATTTGCTGCGGGTAAATACATGAGGAATTTCCGCAAACAATTTTGCCCTGACGAACCACTTTTACCATGTAAAAATTTATTGACAGTGCAAAGGGTGTTGCTCCTGACACACTTTGACACCAATAACAATAAAGCAATTCAGGTATTATTTATTCACGCAAACAGAGCCTCAGTTGGATAATAATCACATCTTTCCAACCCCCATTATGCTCACGTCTCCCCCAAACAGGCCTCAATTACACAAATTGGGTTTCGAAGCTGCATCTCTTTAAATTTCATCCTGCTACACACAAATTGGATGCACAAAGCCCACTTTGGCCACGTAATCTTCCATTATTTACTCATTTCGACTTGTTAAAGAACGTTCGATTGTTCAGTCCTAACATCAAAAAGTTACACAAACTGAACGAAAGGGTCAGATGGCACATGATCTGAATTGTACACAGTATCTGTTTACCGATGATGGTAATTAGAGTGGCCGATCCCAAATCAACAAATCATAATTAGAACCAACCCTTTTTTACCTTTCCTTCCGCTGACTGATGAAGGTAACGAATCAATTCGGTATTTAAACGGTGCGCATACCATTTAACTAATTCGAATGGACCCAATGGACGATATTTTATCTTGTGGATCAGCACGATGACCGTTCAAATTGTCGCAGGTATCCTTTTAATTATTAGATATATTCGTCCGTTCAAATTTATGAATTTAAATTGTCTGTGGAGAAATTTATTTATACAAGGTGTTTCTAGAATAGATGACCAAAAATTGTTCAATAATGAAGAATATTTGGTAGCTTAGACATTAGTTTTTTACTGGTTTTTAATAAAATGTTTATGAATAAAAATGTGTTAATTATGAGTTACGAAATTATGAAACTATGAAACAATGAGACTTTGGGACTGTGAGTCTATGAAACTATAAAATTATGAAACTATAATGTTATGAAAATATGAAACTATGAAACTATGAAAATATGAAACTATGAAACTATGAAAATATGAAACTATAAAGTAATGAAATTATGAAAATATGAAATTATGAGAGTATAAGACAATGAGACTATGAGACTGTGACACTGTGAGACTATGAAACTATGAATTTATGAAACTATAAAGTTATGAAATTATGAAAATATGAATCTACGAAACTATGGGAATATAAGACAATGAGATTATGAGTTTGTGACACTGTGAATCTATGAAACTATGGAATTATGAAACTATAATGTTATGAAATTATGAAAATATGAAACTATGAGAGTATGATATAATGAGACTATGAGAATGTGACACTGTGAGACTATAAAACTATGAAATTATGAAACTATAAACTAATGAAATTATGAAAATATGAAATTATGAGAGTATAAGACAATGAGACTATGAGACTGTGACACTGTGAGACTATGAAACTATGAATTTATGAAACTATAAAGTTATGAAATTATGAAAATATGAATCTACGAAACTATGGGAATATAAGACAATGAGATTATGAGTTTGTGACACTGTGAATCTATGAAACTATGGAATTATGAAACTATAATGTTATGAAATTATGAAAATATGAAACTATGAGAGTATGATATAATGAGACTATGAGAATGTGACACTGTGAGACTATAAAACTATGAAATTATGAAACTATAAAGTAATGAAATTATGAAAATATGAAATTATGAGAGTATAAGACAATGAGACTATGAGACTGTGACACTGTGAGACTATGAAACTATGAAATTATGAAACTATAAAGTTATGAAATTATGAAAATATGAATCTACGAAACTATGAGAATATAAGACAATGAGATTATGAGTTTGTGACACTGTGAGTCTATGAAACCATAGAATTATGAAACTATAATGTTATGAAATTATGAAAATATGAAACTATGAGAGTATGAGATAATGAGACTATGAGAATGTGACACTGTGAGACTATGAAACTATGAAATTATGAAACTATAAAGTAATGATATTATGAAAATATGAAATTATGAGAGTATAAGACAATGAGACTATGAGAATGTGACATTGTGAGACTATGAAACTATGAAATTATGAAACTATAAAGTTATGAAATTATGAAAATATGAATCTACGAAACTATGAGAATATAAGACAATGAGATTATGAGTTTGTGACACTGTGAGTCTATGAAACTATGGAATTATGAAACTATAATGTTATGAAATTATGAAAATATGAAACTATGAGAGTATGAGATAATGAGACTATGAGAATGTGACACTGTGAGACTATGAAATTATGAAATTATGAAACTATAAAGTAATGAAATTATGAAAATATGAAATTATGAGAGTATAAGACAATGAGACTATGAGACTGTGACACTGTGAGACTATGAAACTATGAAATTATGAAACTATAAAGTTATGAAATTATGAAAATATGAATCTACGAAACTATGAGAATATAAGACAATGAGATTATGAGTTTGTGACACTGTGAGTCTATGAAACTATGGAATTATGAAACTATAATGTTATGAAATTATGAAAATATGAAACTATGAGAGTATGAGATAATGAGACTATGAGAATGTGACACTGTGAGACTATAAAACTATGAAATTATGAAACTATAAAGTTATGAAATTATGAAAATATGAATCTACGAAACTATGAGAATATAAGACAATGAGATTATGAGTTTGTGACACTGTGAGTCTATGAAACTATGGAATTATGAAACTATAATGTTATGAAATTATGAAAATATGAAACTATGAGAGTATGAGATAATGAGACTATGAGAATGTGACACTGTGAGACTATGAAACTATGAAATTATGAAACTATAAAGTAATGATATTATGAAAATATGAAATTATGAGAGTATAAGACAATGAGACTATGAGACTGTGACACTGCGAGACTATGAAACTATGAAATTATGAAACTATAAAGTTATGAAATTATGAAAATATGAATCTACGAAACTATGAGAATATAAGACAATGAGATTATGAGTTTGTGACACTGTGAGTCTGTGAAACCATAGAATTATGAAACTATAATGTTATGAAATTATGAAAATATGAAACTATGAGAGTATGAGATAATGAGACTATGAGAATGTGACACTGTGAGACTATGAAACTATGAAATTATGAAACTATAAAGTAATGATATTATGAAAATATGAAATTATGAGAGTATAAGACAATGAGACTATGAGACTGTGACACTGCGAGACTATGAAACTATGAAATTATGAAACTATAAAGTTATGAAATTATGAAAATATGAATCTACGAAACTATGAGAATATAAGACAATGAGATTATGAGTTTGTGACACTGTGAGTCTATGAAACTATGGAATTATGAAACTATAATGTTATGAAATTATGAAAATATGAAACTATGAGAGTATGAGATAATGAGACTATGAGAATGTGACACTGGAAGACTATAAAACTATGAAATTATGAAACTATAAAGTTATGAAATTATGAAAATATGAATCTACGAAACTATGAGAATATAAGACAATGAGATTATGAGTTTGTGACACTGTGAGTCTATGAAACTATGGAATTATGAAACTATAATGTTATGAAATTATGAAAATATGAAACTATGAGAGTATGAGATAATGAGACTATGAGAATGTGACACTGTGAGACTATGAAACTATGAAACTATAAAGTAATGAAATTATGAAATTATGAGAGTATAAGACAATGAGATTATGAGACTGTGACACTGTGAGACTATGAAACTATGAAAGTATGAGATTGATACTATGAAACTATGAAACTATAAAGTTATGAAATTATGAAACTATGAAACTATGAAACTCTGAAACTATCAAATTAAACTATGAAATTATGAAATTATTAAAAGAATTCTCAACTATGGATAATGGTTTTGTCCCATTTTAAATTAAACAGTTGGATATATTTTAACCATTCTGTATTATTAATAATAAAACGTAGGTACAAACAATATGTATTTATTTTATCCGATAACATGTTTACAAAACACAACATTTTATTAAAATAAATCGGAGTCGAGATAAATCGAGAAATCAAAATTCAAATAGCCGAACATAATATCAATAAAATGTAGATCGAATTACAATTATTTCCCAATTTGATCGTAAAAAGTGTTCCCGGTCTCGATGGACCGTTCCGTTCTAAGACAACTTCGTGATTACGTCTCGGTCGTAAACTAAAGAAAAGGTTTCCGAAACGAGTCCGCAGGAATAAACTTTACGCACACACATTTTTTGCCCGTCTGACAAACATCGAACACGATCATTCAGTTTAGGACCTTAAATTAATTAATGAGCAGTTTTAAAAATTGTCTAATCCTCTTTACAATCCGGAGGCTTTGCTCAATTTTTTCTGTTTTTGTTTTCACCTTTGGCCCGTTATATATGACAAATGGCCCGGACTGTCAGAATAAGATGTTACAAAGTGTTTTTGCTCATTTTAAAGATTAATAGTTTTCCTTCTCGTTACGACTTTTACTCCGGATTGTCGTTTGTTGTGTGTGGCGCTGCGCAATATAAGTAAGGAACGTCTGGTTTCAACATTTCAAATCATATCACCGACAGTTTCTTGTGAGGCTAAAAATAAAATTGATTAGCACTTTTTTTTCTCAACGTTGTGGTGTAAATTTAATTGAATTCTAAAAATACAAGCTTTATGTTTTGGGAGTTTTGTGGGGGCGAGTGAGTGGAACACGGAAAAAGTAAATGATTCGAGTTTACCGCCTTGATACATTAACGTAACTAGAAATTATAGTGCACTTCGAAAACGTCTAATGGCTTTTCTAGCGGACTCATTTTATGGCTGGTGCCGCTCCTTGTTTAACTACGGCACAATATAATAAAACACACTCCAATTGTATTTATTAATATCTGGACAAGTCCTTCTGTCTCCTAAGTTCGTATAAACAAACTCGGTGATTATTTCAAGTCAAACACTGAGCGATCATCGCCCCACAATCTTCTGCATTTATTTGCACTACCTAATTGACTGTGTACTCATAGAGTCGCAATTAGAGAAACTATAATCCATGCATTTACTCGTAAGTTCCTTTAGGATCCGCATATGCAGCTGCCTGTTCAAACATGCACACTCTGGTCTCGCCGATGAATAAGTTACAGTTAATGCTGTGTATCTTTCGAGTAAATGCCTGAAAACGTTGAATCATTCAAAGCGACACTTGTGTTTATTAAAAGCGTGCACGTAAAGAAGGTGAGTATTTCAACTTTACTCGCGAATTACGCTCGTTGATCGTAAAGAAAGGATAACGTTTGTTTGACACCGTAGAAAACTATCCTAAAACTCCTTTACGGGATCAAATCATTACAACCTATAATTATTTTACAGTTGTACCACTGAAAGAACAGAGAAGAACTATAAAAGTTATGAAACTATGGAATAATGAATCAATACGACTGTGAGACTATGAGACTGTGAAGCTATGGAACTATGGAACTACAAAACTATAAAACTGTGAAACAATAAGAGTGTGAGAGTATGAGACTATGAGACACACTGTGAGACTGTGACTGTGACTATAAAACTATGAGAGCATGAGACAATGGGACTATGAAACTGTTACACTGTGAGACTATGAAACTATGAAATTATGAAACTATAAAGTTACAAAACTATGAAAGTATGAAACTTTGAAACTGTGAAATTATGAAAGTATGAAACTGTGGAATTGTGAAACTATGAAACTATGAGACTATGGAACTATGAGTCTGTGAAACTGTGAAATTATGAAACTGTAGAACTGTAAAACTGTGAAACTGTGAAACTATAAAACTGAAATTGTGAATCTATGAGACTATGAAACTGTAAAATTATGAGACTGTGGAACTGTGAAACTGTAAAACTGTGAAACTGTAGAACTGTAAAACTATGAAACTATGAATTTATGAGACTATAAAACTATGAAATTATGAGACTGTGAAACTGTGAAACTGTAAAACTGTGAAACTTTAAAACTGTAAAACTGTAAAACTGCGAAACTGTGAAACTATGAAACTATGAAATTGTGAAACTATGAGACTATGAAACTGTAAAATTATGAGACTGTGGAACTGAAAACTGAAAAACTGTGAAACTGTAGAACTGTAAAACTGTGGAACTATGAAACTCTGAAACTATGAAACTATGAATCTATGGGACTATAAAACTATGAAATTATAAGACTGTGGAACTGTGAAACTGTAGAACTGTAAAACTATGAAACTATGAATTTATGAGACTATAAAACTATGAAATTATGAGACTGTGGAACTGTGAAACTGTAAAACTGTGAAACTGTGAAACTATGAAACTATGAAATTGTGAATCTATGAGACTATGAAACTGTAAAATTATGAGACTGTGGAACTGAAAACTGTAAAACTGTGTAACTGTAGAACTGTAAAACTGTGGAACTATGAAACTCTGAAACTGTGGAACTTTGATACTGTGAAACTATGAAACTATGAATCTATGGGACTATAAAACTATGAAATTATAAGACTGTGGAACTGTGAAACTGTAGAACTGTAAAACTATGAAACTATGAATCTATGGGACTATAAAACTATGAAATTATGAGACTGTGGAACTGTGAAACTGTAGAACTGTAAAACTATGAAACTATGAATTTATAAGACTATAAAACTATGAAATTATGAGACTGTGAAACTGTGAAACTGTAAAACTGTGAAACTATGAAACTATGAAATTGTGAATCTATGAGACTATGAAACTGTAAAATTATGAGACTGTGGAACTGAAAACTGTAAAACTGTGTAACTGTAGAACTGTAAAACTGTGGAACTATGAAACTCTGAAACTGCGGAACTGTGATACTGTGAAACTATGAAACTATGAATCTATGGGACTATAAAACTATGAAATTATGAGACTGTGGAACTGTGAAACTGTAGAACTGTAAAACTATGAAACTATGAATCTATGGGACTATAAAACTATGAAATTATGAGACTGTGGAACTGTGAAACTGTAGAACTGTAAAACTATGAAACTATGAATTTATAAGACTATAAAAAACTATGAAATTATGAGACTGTGAAACTGTGAAACTGTAAAACTGTGAAACTATGAAACTATGAAATTGTGAATCTATGAGATTATGAAACTGTAAAATTATGAGACTGTGGAACTGAAAACTGTAAAACTGTGTGTCTGTAGAACTGTAAAACTGTGGAACTATGAAACTCTGAAATTGTGGAACTGTGATACTGTGAAACTATGAAACTATGAATCTATGAGACTATAAAACTATGAAATTATGAGACTGTGGAACTGTGAAACTGTAGAACTGTAAAACTATGAAACTATGAATTTATAAGACTATAAAACTATGAAATTATGAGACTGTGAAACCGTAAAACTGTGAAACTATGAAACTATGAAATTGTGAATCTATGAGACTATGAAACTGTAAAATTATGAGACTGTGGAACTGAAAACTGTAAAACTGTGAAACTGTAGAACTGTAAAACTGTGGAACTATGAAACTCTGAAACTGTGGAACTGTGATACTGTGAAACTATGAAACTATGAATCTATGAGACTATAAAACTATGAAATTATGACACTGTGGAACTGTGAAACTGTAAAATTATGAAACTATAAATCTATGAGACTATAAAATTATGAAACTGTGAAACTTTGAAACTGTAAAACTGTAAAACTATGAAACTATAAATCTATGAGACTATAAAATTATGAAATTATGAGAGTGTGGAACTGTGAAACTGTAGAACTGTAAAACTCTGAAACTCTAAAACTCTAAAACTTTGAAACTGCGAAATTATGAAACTATGAAACTATGAAATTATGAAACTATAAAACTATGAAACTATAAAAGTCTGAAAGCATGAAACTCTGAAACTGTGAAACTATGACATTATGAAAGATGGATGGCAAGTATTTTTAATGTGACATGATGTTACGTTGTTCAAAGTGTGGCTGATCTGCAAATCCAGTAATATATGGAACGCTTAACGCATAATTACCACAAACAAGATATCATTACTGTTATACTAATTAATTTGTGCACGTTAACAAGGCCCCGTTCATCATCTAAATCGGTTATGGTGCCTCCTAAGACATCAGCAGACATTCAATTTGGCAACACGCACCGCACATACCTATTTTATGAATCAGTGAGCTAAATCATTAAGGGGAGAGGACCCCACGATTTACCAAAACCACGAATTTAATTGAATGTCAAAAATATCTTTGTATTCAATTATCCGTTCTTGTCTCCACGTAAATTCGGCCAATCCGACTTATTTTTAGGTCTAAGGCTAAGTAGTTTGTTCATAATAATAATATTAATATTAATTGTTGGGGTTTATGAAAGAAAACTCGAATAAACCGGTTACACACATAATAAATATTGTTTTCATTAAATTCACAATAACAACAGCAATTTTATCATTGAAAATGTATTTGTTTAATTTTATGGCTGCATAAAGTGTACACATTTCCATTGAATTTTTTCCCCATTCGCATGTTAATATTCCACTCAAATTTAAATTTATGTTACTGCCAATGAATATATAATTTTGTCAAATAAATATCACCTCAATTTTAAAATAAACAAACAGAATTGCGTTAATTTAAACTGTGCACGCCGACAATATTTTTCGAGTGATTTTCTGCTCAGCTGCAAAACATTTTATTTCTTTGTGCATTCAAACCAATTCCAATCGTTTAAAAAGTATTACACACACGGAACGAATTAAAGAGCAGAGCGAATGTGATGTAAAAATAGCAGCACGGTTATATCTATTTTATTATGGCATAACATTTATTACCAGAACCAGACGCAGTAAATCAAGAGCTGCAATAATGAAAGAAACATAAACATTAAACCGATACAACGGACTACAAATAACTGTTGCAATGTTACTCCAATAACGATAGTGGCGGAAATAAATCTAACCCCCGACAAATTTTTCTTTTCCGGAACCGGATACTGTTAATGTTTAAAGAAGAGAAGCTCTCTCTTTTATAGTGCAACTCCGTGAATCGTTTTTGTCTTTCTAAACAAATTTTTCGCCGAAACTGAATTAACGAACGTCCGTCGTTGCGGCCTTTGTGTTCGGTTTCGCTCCACGACAAATATTTAAGCAAGAATTAATATTAACATGCTCCTAAAGCGATGCGTTGCGAACGAAAAAAGCCGCCAGACATTAAATAATAAAGATTAATCTCTCATAAAAAAAAAGCGGGCATAACATTGACCCCGACCCAGATGAGGACAAATGATATGCGAAAGATAATTTCGTAATTTGGCGAATCAAATGGGGCCCCGCGAACGGACGGTCACTCCTTGGTAACGTGAACTTGTTTCGAACGTCGGGAGATAAGGGAGAAATACGGGTTTGCAGCTAACACTGGCTGCTGCGGATTGCTTTTGTTTTTGATACACATGCTGTTTGGTCTGGTAACATCGAATTTTTGCATTCTTTGAGTATTTTATTGTGGCTGGTTGCCAACTTTATTATCTGTGTGTTTGTGTTTATTAAATGGAAATATTCCCGCCAGTCTGTAAGATATTTCGGATTTCATCAGTTTCAGTGGCATAACACCCAACTATGGGAGAAATGTTGTTTTTGTTTACTGAATCTTCTATTTTACTGTTTCACATTTTATAGTTTTGCACTCTTATAGTCTTATAATTTTACAGTTTTACAGATTTAAAGCTTTTGAGCTTTACAGTTCTACTGTTGTATTGTATTTCAATTTCAGTTCCACTTTTCAGTTTCAATTTTTATATTTCATTTTTTAATTGTTTTTACAACACATAATACGTAGTTTAATAAATGTGATACATTCACTAATTTTGTAAATTATTGTTGCTTTACATAGACGCATTCACCATTTTTCATTCTAGATTTACACTATTCATGATATTCACTATTTTTCACAGTAGATTTACACTATTCATAAATAAATATTTAGGTACATTTGCTAAAATATTTTTATGTATGTTAATGACTTTTATGGATTAATGATACACATTTTACAGATGATATAATACTATTTTAGTTTTCAGTGGTTTTTACAACACATAATACGTTGTTAAATAAATGTGACGCATCCACCAATTTTTAAATTATTGTCGTTTTAATTAGGTGCATTCACCATTTTTCATAGTACATTTACACTATTCATAAATAAACATTTAGGTACATTTGCTAAAATAATTTTATGTATGTTAATGACTTTTATGGATTAATGATACACATTTTACAGATGATACAACACTATTTTAATTTTCAGTGGTTTTAACAACAAATATTACGTTGTTTAATATATATTGCGCATCCACCATTTTTTAAAATTATTTTTATTTTACTTAGACACATTCACCGTTTTTCATAATAGACTTACACTACTCATAAATAAACATTTAGGTAAATTTGCTCAAATATTTTTATGTATGTTAATGACTTTTATGGATTAATGATACACATTTTACAGATGATACAACAGTATTTTAGTTTTCAGTGGTTTTTACAACACATAATACGTTGTTAAATAAATGTGACGCATTCACCATTTTTCATAGTACATTTACACTATTTATAAATAAACATTTAGGTAAATTTGCTCAAATATTTTTATGTATGTTAATGACTTTTATGGATTAATGATACACATTTTACAGATGATACAACACTATTTAGTTTTCAGTGGTTTTTACAATACATAATACGTTGTTAAATGAATGTGACGCATCCACCAATTTTTAAATTATTGTCGTTTTAATTAGGTGCATTCACCATTTTTCATAGTACATTTACACTATTCATAAATAAACATTTAGGTAAATTTGCTCAAATATTTTTATGTATGTTAATGACTTTTATGGATTAATGATACACATTTTACAGATGATACAACACTATTTTAGTTTTCAGTGGTTTTAACAACAAATATTACGTTGTTTAATATATATTGCGCATCCACCATTTTTTAAAATTATTTTTATTTTACTTAGACACATTCACCATTTTTCATAATAGATTTACACTATTCATAAATAAACATTTAGGTAAATTTGCTCAAATATTTTTATGTATGTTAATGACTTTTATGGATTAATGATACACATTGTACAGATGATACACTATTTTAGTTTTCAGTGGTTTTTACAAAACATAATACGTTGTTAAATAAATGTGACGCATCCACCAATTTTTAAATTATTGTCGTTTTAATTAGGTGCATTCACCATTTTTCATAGTACATTTACACTATTCATAAATAAACATTTAGGTAAATTTGCTCAAATATTTTTATGTATGTTAATGACTTTTATGGATTAATGATACACATTGTACAGATGATACACTATTTTAGTTTTCAGTGGTTTTTACAAAACATAATACGTTGTTAAATAAATGTGACGCATCCACCAATTTTTAAATTATTGTCGTTTTAATTAGGTGCATTCACCATTTTTCATAGTACATTTACACTATTCATAAATAAACATTTAGGTAAATTTGCTCAAATATTTTTATGTATGTTAATGACTTTTATGGATTAATGATACACATTTTACAGATGATACAACACTATTTTAGTTTTTAGTGGTTTTAACAACAAATATTACGCTGTTTAATATATATTGCGCATCCACCATTTTTTAAAATTATTTTTATTTTACTTAGACACATTCACCATTTTTCATAATAGACTTACACTACTCATAAATAAACATTTAGGTAAATTTGCTCAAATATTTTTATGTATGTTAATGACTTTTATGGATTAATGATACACATTTTACAGATGATACAACACTATTTAGTTTTCAGTGGTTTTTACAAAACATAATACGTTGTTAAATAAATGTGACGCATCCACCAATTTTTAAATTATTGTCGTTTTAATTAGGTGCATTTACACTATTCATAAATAAACATTTAGGTAAATTTGCTCAAATATTTTTATGTATATTGATGACTTTTATGGATTAATGATACACATTTTACAGATGATACAACACTATTTAGTTTTCAGTGGTTTTTACAACACATAATACGTTGTTAAATAAATGTGACGCATTCACCATTTTTGATAGTACATTTACACTATTCATAAATAAACATTTAGGTAAATTTGCTCAAATATTTTTATGTATATTGATGACTTTTATGGATTAATGATACACATTTTACAGATGATACAACATTATTTAGTTTTCAGTGGTTTTTACAAAACATAATACGTTGTTAAATAAATGTGACGCATCCACCAATTTTTAAATTATTGTCGTTTTAATTGGGCGAATTCACCATTTTTGATAGTACATTTACTCTATTCATAAATAAACATTTAGGTACATTTGCTAAAATAATTTTATGTATGTTAATGACTTTTATGGATTAATGATACACATTTTACAGATGATACAACACTATTTTAATTTTCAGTGGTTTTAATAACAAATATTACGTTGTTTAATATATATTGCGCATCCACCATTTTTTAAAATTATTTTTATTTTACTTAGACACATTCACCGTTTTTCATAATAGACTTACACTACTCATAAATAAACATTTAGGTAAATTTGCTCAAATATTTTTATGTATGTTAATGACTTTTATGGATTAATGATACACATTTTACAGATGATACAACAGTATTTTAGTTTTCAGTGGTTTTTACAACACATAATACGTTGTTAAATAAATGTGACACATTCACCATTTTTCATAGTACATTTACACTATTCATAAATAAACATTTAGGTAAATTTGCTCAAATATTTTTATGTATGTTAATGACTTTTATGGATTAATGATACACATTTTACAGATGATACAACACTATTTTAGTTTTTAGTGGTTTTAACAACAAATATTACGTTGTTTAATATATATTGCGCATCCACCATTTTTTAAAATTATTTTTATTTTACTTAGACACATTCACCATTTTTCATAATAGATTTACACTATTCATAAATAAACATTTAGGTAAATTTGCTCAAATATTTTTATGTATGTTAATGACTTTTATGGATTAATGATACACATTGTACAGATGATACACTATTTTAGTTTTCAGTGGTTTTTACAAAACATAATACGTTGTTAAATAAATGTGACGCATCCACCAATTTTTAAATTATTGTCGTTTTAATTAGGTGCATTCACCATTTTTCATAGTACATTTACACTATTCATAAATAAACATTTAGGTAAATTTGCTCAAATATTTTTATGTATGTTAATGACTTTTATGGATTAATGATACACATTTTACAGATGATACAACACTATTTAGTTTTCAGTGGTTTTTACAAAACATAATACGTTGTTAAATAAATGTAACGCATCCACCAATTTTTAAATTATTCTCGTTTTAATTGGGCGCATTCACCATTTTTGATAGTACATTTACTCTATTCATAAATAAACATTTAGGTACATTTGCTAAAATAATTTTATGTATGTTAATGACTTTTATGGATTAATGATACACATTTTACAGATGATACAACACTCTTTTAGTTTTCAGTGGTTTTAACAACGAATAATACGTTGTTTAATATATATGGCGCATCCACCATTTTTTTAAATTATTTTTATTTTACTTAGACACATTCACCATTTTCCATAATAGATTTACACTATTCATAAATAAACATTTAGGTAAATTTGCTCAAATATTTTTATGTATGTTAATGACTTTTATAGATTAATGATACACATTTTACATATGATACAACACTATTTTAGTTTTCAGTGGTTTTTATAACACATAATACGTTGTTAAATAAATGTGGTGCATTCACCATTTTTAAAATTATTTTTATTTTACTTGGGCACATTCACCATTTTTCATAATAGATTTACACTATTCATAAATAAACATCTAAAATATATTTATGTATTTTTGCAGACGATACAACACTTTTATGTACGAATGTTAAGTTGAACGAAGCAATTGTTGAAGTAGAGCGAGTCGAGTGTGCCTCATTTCGGATACGGAACAGTCAAGGTTGCATTTTCCATTCGGGACATCAGACATGCGACGATGGCAAATGATGGCAGACTTCAGGGAATGCATGTGGATTGCTGGATGCTTTGGGCTGATCATGGATACTTGTCCGCGACAAGATTGAGTGGAGACATGCATTCCCTCGGAAGTTCCTCTTATTACCAGCAGTAAAACTAATATTTACAACATTCTTCTCTACATCATATGCGTTTGTTAATTCACAACATGAATAAATTAATAATCTGAATATGGGCTTAATGATTGATGTAAGTACATATCAATGTAAATGGAAATTAGCAATTCTAATGTTCGTTAATCCGATATTATTACAAAGTTTTGTTGCCTCGGGCCGATGGGGCACGTAAAATAGTAATGATCGCAGATATGCACGTGCACGCACTATTCCAGAATTTTAATAAAATCCCGTCCAAATCAAATTACGGTCCGGATATGTAACCACGTTGCACTACAAAGTACAGGCCTATATTAATAATGGGCGCACGGAATACAGGGTGAACCATGCCGGTTTGGCCAATTTCATGTGGCAATCTGTGAACGTTAAAAAAGTTGATCCTTTTACATAATGTTTGAGTTGTGCAATTTCTCCGGTGGTTGAGTGTGGTGTTACACGTACACGTAGTGTGTCGGAAAGATGGTAAACATGTTTTATGTAGTCACAATTAATCCGGAGTTCATGCACCGAGGTACGGAAATCGGCGGCCATAAATTTGATGCGGTTACATTTTGTCAAGAGACAATATTAGTAAAATAATTAATTGCGACTTACCGCATCGCAAAACGAACAACAGCGGAATTTTAATTAAATGTTAACGAAAGAAATTTAATATAACACACGCTGCATTAACATTAAACTGGCACAGGCAATTTTATACCTTCAAGTACGTTTTAATTAGTACGTGTAAGAGTATTTAAGTCCGAAGATTAACGATACGTGGCAGTTTTGCTTGGCGCACTATGTATGTGCACATGATTTTAAAATTAATTCCCCTTTTATTTTTAGTTGTTACGTGACACACACTTTATGCCTCACAACTACGGGGTGGTTCATAAGTTAAGGCTAATTTTATCACTGCTCACAGACGACATGTGATTAACAATAATGAATTTCTTGATATGGTTGCGCAGTCAGGATGCCGCAGGAGCATCGTACCGATACCCGGGACAATTTCCTTTGTGATTTCACCCTTGCCCAAACCGATTTATTGCCCCTGCACAAGCTCGAGATACTGCTGAGTTACGGAAACACTGTGGAATTGTACGTTGCAGTTGTGTTGTGTTAAGCCAACTTAATGTTTCCTAAAGTAAAATGTGGATTAACTTTAATATCACCGATTGAGTATCGTTGATTTAGCACGTTAGTAACGTATTGATCGTGGTTTAATCTAAAGTAATGAGGATTTGTTAACGGTAAACGTGCCAACAGTGCGGTGATATACATTTAAATATCCAAAAGGAGGACTGGGCTCAATTACCATGTGGATTAGTGATATCCAACACTGACAGATGCTAATTCTCGAACTCCGGCCGTACAATTGACTCGTGTCCGGATCCCTTTTCAGAGCCCGGGACCCGTCACTATTGAATTTAACCCGCTCTCCTGCTTTGATTAAACCTAATCACGAATGTTTTATGAATCGGACAATTAGATATGACTAAATTCGCTTCGATTTTATGGTTTACGTAAAACTGCTGCTGAGATTTGTGTCTTTTATTGGCAGCAACGTAATATTCAATTATGGAATAAAATGGTTCGAATAATAAAGGGAAAATAATATTGAAATCATTCGAGGAATATTGAGGTAAATAAATTTGGTCAATAAAGGATGTTAAATGATTTTTCTTGCCCTTTATTGTCGTTTTATTAACCTACTTTCAGTGTTTTAGATTTTAATTTCAAATTTTAAAAAACTGCACTACGTAAGTTTCTAAATAAAATTGTGCTTTTATAAATATTAATAGAATATTTCACTATAAAGTTTGTACTCCACTTATTATAAATGTAAATAATGTGTGTAACTTTTATGTAAAAACACAATAATTACCATACTCGTAACCAACGTAGCATAATTAAAAATAAACATGCAGTTTTTTACATATGTTATTGAACAGTGATCAATTATAATTGATGTCCCCAAAATAGGAGGTCCCAATTTGGAACCAGGTGGAATACATCCAATAATGGAAAAAACTAAATTAATTAAGTTTTTCTTGAAGAAAATATAATCCCACAAATTGCTTTTTTTCATATTTGTGTTATAATAAAATACACAGGTATAGTTAATGCTTCTTCCATAGTTTTACAGTAGTACAGATTATGGGGGTTCCCCTCTTTTTATTGTCCTAATTTCTATGCCATTGAATATTTATTAAAATTGTTTTATCAGTTCCCAAATTTTGACCACTTTTTATATATTTTCTTATAAATAATTGAAAAATATAAATGAATATTCCACATTTTTTGCAAGTGTGACATTAAAAATGACTGAAGTCTCATCTAGATAACTAAATATTCATTTTTCAGTTACTTCAGTTAAATAAAATCCTCATCCTTTATAGGGTACCAAAAACATGGCAAAGAAGATAAGTTTTTATATTAAATAACTGAATTATTAGAAAAGTATGGCAAAAACAGTGGTCAATTATAATTGATGTCTCCAAAATAGATAGTCCCAATTTGGAACCAGGTGGAATACATCCAATAATGGAAAAAACTAAATTAATTAAGTTTTCCTTGAAGAAAATATAATCCCACAAATTGTTTTTTTTTTTCATATTTGTGTTATAATAAATACACAGGTACAGTTAATGCTTCTTCCATAGTTTTACAGTAGTACAGATTATGGAGATTCCCCTCTTTTTATCGTCCTAATATCTATGCCATTGAATATTTATTAAAATTGTTTTATCAGTTCCCAAATTTTGACCACTTTTTATATATTTTCTTATAAATAATTGTAAAATATTCCATATTTTTTGCAATTGTGACACCAAAAATGACTGAAGTCCCATCTAGATAAACAAATATTCATTTTTCAGTTACTTCAGTTAAATAAAGTCCTCATCCTTTATAGGGTACCAAAAACATGGCAAAGAAGATAAGTTTTTATATTAAATAACTGAATTATTAGAAAAGTATGGCAAAAACAGTGGTCAATTATAATTGATGTCTCCAAAATAGGTGGTCCCAATTTGGAACCAGGTGGAATACATCCAATAATGGAAAAAACTAAATTAATTAAGTTTTCCTTGAAGAAAATATAATCCCACAAATTGCTTTTTTTCATATTTGTGTTATAATAAATACACAGGTACAGTTAATGCTTCTTCCATAGTTTTACAGTAGTACAGATTATGGAGGTTCCCCTCTTTTTATCGTCCTAATATCTATGCCATTGAATATTTATTAAAATTGTTTTATCAGTTCCCAAATTTTGACCACTTTTTATATATTTTCTTATAAATAATTGAAAAATATAAATGAATATTCCATATTTTTTGCAATTGTGACACCAATAATGACTGAAGTCCCATCTAGATAACCAAATATTCATTTTTCAGTTACTTCAGCTAAATAAAGTCCTCATCCTTTATAGGGTACCAAAAACATGGCAAAGAAGATAAGTTTTTATATTAAATTACTGAATTATTAGAAAAGTATGGCAAAAACAGTGGTCAATTATAATTGATGTCTCCAAAATAGGTGTCCCCAATTTGGAACCAGGTGGAATACATCCAATAATGGAAAAAACTAAATTAATTAAGTTTTCCTTAAAGAAAATATAGTCCCTCAAATTTAGATTATAAAAATTGTTTCTTTTTTCATATTTATGTTATAATAAAATATAATACATAGGTACAGTTCATGCTTCTTCCATAGTTTTACAGTAGTACAGATTTTGGGGGTACCCCTCTTTTTACCGTAATAATTTCTACGCCATTGAATATTTATTAAAATTATAAAAACATTGATTATCAGTTCCCAAATTTTAACCACCTTTTTATATTTTTTGATAAATGATTATTATAAAATAATTGAAAAATATAAATGAAAATTCCACATTTTTTGCAAGTGTGACACTAAAAATGACTGAAGTTCCATCTAGATAACTAAATATTCATTTTTCAGTTACTTCAGCTAAATAAAGTCCTCATCCTTTATAGGGTACCAAAAACATGACAAAGAAGATAAGTTTTTATACTAAATAACTGAATTATTAGAAAAGTATGGCAAAAAATTGACTCGGAGAGCTTTCGTCTTAAACAACTGTGTCGTTGTATCAAGTTACATCAGAATTCAGTTAATTTAACATTGCTGATAGCGTTTCGGAGAGACCGAACGTCGGCCACGAGGGCGGTCGAGACGGTGGGTTCGTTCGTTGCGGAGTGACAGCCAGACCGACCACCTGCCAACGTGTACATTAGGAAGCCTCATTCTCGACGGGGGAGGCGAAGGTTTGACCGGCCATTGAATTCGAAGTGACACCATCCCGGTTAATTGCTCGAACGTGGCGCACGTGATCTGCATACCGACTCTACGAGATCGATTCGTGTTCTACAAACTAAGCTATTTACAGATTCCGCCCCGCCAGTTGGCGGCGGCGGCGGAGGCGGTGGAGGCGGCGGTGTCTCCCGCTTCCAGCTTCCCCATCTCCAGACTGAATTGATGTTATTTTAGTCATTTAGCCTGCAATTAAGACGAAAGGCGGCGGACGCCCTCATTTCAAATTAGGTACACACACTCGGTAATTAATTTACGCCCGGATAATTTCAATCAGGCCGACGAGGTGCTCCTCTCTGTTATCCCTGATGGATTGTGACCTATCGGTGTGTGGTGTGCGGTCCGCTTTTCTTTCCTGCTGCACATTGTAAATCTCCTTCGGTTTTGCTTTTGTTGCCCTTAATTTATTACTTCGTGAATTTGTTTTAAAAAATTCATGGCTAATCAAATAATAATAATACTGTTATGTAATTTTAAAATCAGTCTTTACACATTTTATATGTGTACACACGAAATTTATATTTAATTCAACATTTGTTAAACTAGTGATATAAATTTAAATTTAAAATTTAATTATAAATTCGAAATTAAAATATTAACCGATAACAAATGCATTTTACTACGTGTAAAAATATTTAATAAATATTAATAAAAAGTGTGGAATTTGAATTTATACTATTTTTATTATTGATTTTGTATTTTAAATATAAAATTGCTTTTTTTTCGTATTTTAGGAGGTAAAAATAAATATTTATTAATTAATAATACATAGGATTAAAGATCGGATGATCCTTTTAATCCCGAAACACAGTGGCAACGATACATGATTACCCAATATCAAAGATGTTCCCTGCTATGTAAATTTTCAAGTAGCAGGTATTAATTAATCGTAAACCGCAGTGTATCAGTGCGAAGATCAACCCGGAAAGATAATCCGAGTGTACTCTCGGTACCCGTGTGTGATAACCGTTCCAAACAAGACCTCAAAATATGTTATCCGAGAACCAATTGTGGAGTTTACACCGTGTAAGGGATTCCGTATCTCGTTAATGAGCGATCCGCGGAAGTTTTGCTTGATTACACGACCAATTATTGTTGTGATATCTCCGCACGTGTTCCTATCGATGATAATTTGTCAAAGATTCGAAACCGTTTCGCCGCAATTAAACTGTCACCGTTGGGATAATGAGGGCAACACTCGATTAATGACCTTAAGGTGCTCTTTTGTTGTTCTAAATTTATTCCTTCTATCTTTATATTTTACTGATTTTTTAAAAGTAAATTTTTAAATTTTTAATATTTATTCAATAATTTGACAGTTTTTTGAATAGAGTATAGAAGAAGAAAATCTTAATTCTTAGAATAGAGTATAGAACAACAGTAATAAATTAATATTATGTCATTATTCATTATTATTTTAATAATCATTAATATTTATTCAATAATTTGACAGTTTTTTGAATAGAGTATAGAAGAAGAAAATCTTAATTCTTAGAATAGAGTAGAGAACAACAATAATAAATTAATATTATTTCATTATTCATTATTATTTTAATAATCATTAATATTTATTCAATAATTTGACAGTTTTTTGAATAGAGTATAGAAGAAGAAAATCTTAATTCTTAGAATAGAGTATAGAACAACAATAATAAATTAATATTATTTCATTATTCATTATTATTTTAATAATCATTAATATTTATTCAATAATCTGACAGTTTTTTGAATAGAGTATGGAAGAAGAAAATCTTAATTCTTAGAATAGAGTATAGAACAACAGTAATAAATTAATATTATGTCATTATTCATTATTATTTTAATAATCATTAATATTTATTCAATAATTTGACAGTTTTTTGAATAGAGTATAGAAGAAGAAAATCTTAATTCTTAGAATAGAGTATAGAACAACAGTAATAAATTAATATTATATCATTATTCATTATTATTTTAATAATCATTAATATTTATTCAATAATTTGACAGTTTTTTGAATAGAGTATAGAAGAAGAAAATCTTAATTCTTAGAATAGAGTATAAAACAACAGTAATAAATTAATATTATTTCATTATTCATTATTATTTTAATAATCATTAATATTTATTCAATAATTTGACAGTTTTTTGAATAGAGTATAGAAGAAGAAAATCTTAATTCTTAGAATAGAGTATAGAACAACAATAATAAATTAATATTATTTCATTATTCATTATTATTTTAATAATCATTAATATTTATTCAATAATCTGACTGTTTTTTAAATAGAGTATAGAAGAAAAAAGTCTTAATTCTTAGAATAGAGTATAGAACAACAGTAATAAATTAATATTATTTCATTATTCATTATTATTTTAATAATCATTAATATTTATTCAATAATCTGACAGTTTTTTGAATAGAGTATAGAAGAAGAAAATCTTAATTCTTAGAATAGAGTATAAAACAACAGTAATAAATTAATATTATTTCATTATTCATTATTATTTTAATAATCATTAATATTTATTCAATAATCTGACAGTTTTTTGAATAGAGTATAGAAGAAGAAACTCTTAATTCTTAGAATAGAGTATAGAACAAAAGTAATAAATTAATATTATTTCATTATTCATTATTATTTTAATAATCATTAATATTTATTCAATAATTTGACAGTTTTTTGAATAGAGTATAGAAGAAGAAAATCTTAATTCTTAGAATAGAGTATAGAACAACAGTAATAAATTAATATTATTTCATTATTCATTATTATTTTAATAATCATTAATATTTATTCAATAATTTGACAGTTTTTTGAATAGAGTATAGAAGAAGAAAATCTTAATTCTTAGAATAGAGTATAGAACAACAGTAATAAATTAATATTATGTCATTATTCATTATTATTTTAATAATCATTAATATTTATTCAATAATCTGACTGTTTTTTAAATAGAGTATAGAAGAAAAAATTCTTAATTCTTAGAATAGAGTATAGAACAACAGTAATAAATTAATATTATTTCATTATTCATTATTATTTTAATAATCATTAATATTTATTCAATAATCTGACAGTTTTTTGAATAGAGTATAGAAGAAGAAAATCTTAATTCTTAGAATAGAGTATAAAACAACAGTTATAAATTAATATTATTTCATTATTCAATATTATTTTAATAATCATTAATATTTATTCAATAATTTGACAGTTTTTTGAATAGAGTATAGAAGAAGAAACTCTTAATTCTTAGAATAGAGTATAGAACAAAAGTAATAAATTAATATTATTTCATTATTCATTATTATTTTAATAATCATTAATATTTATTCAATAATTTGACAGTTTTTTGAATAGAGTATAGAAGAAGAAAATCTTAATTCTTAGAATAGAGTATAGAACAACAGTAATAAATTAATATTATTTCATTATTCATTATTATTTTAATAATCATTAATATTTATTCAATAATTTGACAGTTTTTTGAATAGAGTATAGAAGAAGAAAATCTTAATTCTTAGAATAGAGTATAGAACAACAGTAATAAATTAATATTATGTCATTATTCATTATTATTTTAATAATCATTAATATTTATTCAATAATTTGACAGTTTTTTGAATAGAGTATAGAAGAAGAAAATCTTAATTCTTAGAATAGAGTATAAAACAACAGTAATAAATTAATATTATTTCATTATTCATTATTATTTTAATAATCATTAATATTTATTCAATAATTTGACAGTTTTTTGAATAGAGTATAGAAGAAGAAAATCTTAATTCTTAGAATAGAGTATAGAACAACAATAATAAATTAATATTATTTCATTATTCATTATTATTTTAATAATCATTAATATTTATTCAATAATCTGACTGTTTTTTAAATAGAGTATAGAAGAAAAAAGTCTTAATTCTTAGAATAGAGTATAGAACAACAGTAATAAATTAATATTATTTCATTATTCATTATTATTTTAATAATCATTAATATTTATTCAATAATCTGACAGTTTTTTGAATAGAGTATAGAAGAAGAAAATCTTAATTCTTAGAATAGAGTATAAAACAACAGTAATAAATTAATATTATTTCATTATTCATTATTATTTTAATAATCATTAATATTTATTCAATAATCTGACAGTTTTTTGAATAGAGTATAGAAGAAGAAACTCTTAATTCTTAGAATAGAGTATAGAACAAAAGTAATAAATTAATATTATTTCATTATTCATTATTATTTTAATAATCATTAATATTTATTCAATAATTTGACAGTTTTTTGAATAGAGTATAGAAGAAGAAAATCTTAATTCTTAGAATAGAGTATAGAACAACAGTAATAAATTAATATTATTTCATTATTCATTATTATTTTAATAATCATTAATATTTATTCAATAATTTGACAGTTTTTTGAATAGAGTATAGAAGAAGAAAATCTTAATTCTTAGAATAGAGTATAGAACAACAGTAATAAATTAATATTATGTCATTATTCATTATTATTTTAATAATCATTAATATTTATTCAATAATCTGACTGTTTTTTAAATAGAGTATAGAAGAAAAAATTCTTAATTCTTAGAATAGAGTATAGAACAACAGTAATAAATTAATATTATTTCATTATTCATTATTATTTTAATAATCATTAATATTTATTCAATAATCTGACAGTTTTTTGAATAGAGTATAGAAGAAGAAAATCTTAATTCTTAGAATAGAGTATAAAACAACAGTTATAAATTAATATTATTTCATTATTCAATATTATTTTAATAATCATTAATATTTATTCAATAATTTGACAGTTTTTTGAATAGAGTATAGAAGAAGAAACTCTTAATTCTTAGAATAGAGTATAGAACAACAGTAATAAATTAATATTATGTCATTATTCATTATTATTTTAATAATCATTAATATTTATTCAATAATTTGACAGTTTTTTGAATAGAGTATAGAAGAAGAAAATCTTAATTCTTAGAATAGAGTATAGAACAACAGTAATAAATTAATATTATGTCATTATTCATTATTATTTTAATAATCATTAATATTTATTCAATAATCTGACTGTTTTTTAAATAGAGTATAGAAGAAAAAATTCTTAATTCTTAGAATAGAGTATAGAACAACAGTAATAAATTAATATTATTTCATTATTCATTATTATTTTAATAATCATTAATATTTATTCAATAATCTGACAGTTTTTTGAATAGAGTATAGAAGAAGAAAATCTTAATTCTTAGAATAGAGTATAAAACAACAGTTATAAATTAATATTATTTCATTATTCATTATTATTTTAATAATCATTAATATTTATTCAATAATTTGACAGTTTTTTGAATAGAGTATAGAAGAAGAAACTCTTAATTCTTAGAATAGAGTATAGAACAAAAGTAATAAATTAATATTATTTCATTATTCATTATTATTTTAATAATCATTAATATTTATTCAATAATTTGACAGTTTTTTGAATAGAGTATAGAAGAAGAAAATCTTAATTCTTAGAATAGAGTATAGAACAACAGTAATAAATTAATATTATTTCATTATTCATTATTATTTTAATAATCATTAATATTTATTCAATAATTTGACAGTTTTTTGAATAGAGTATAGAAGAAGAAAATCTTAATTCTTAGAATAGAGTATAGAACAACAGTAATAAATTAATATTATGTCATTATTCATTATTATTTTAATAATCATTAATATTTATTCAATAATTTGACAGTTTTTTGAATAGAGTATAGAAGAAGAAAATCTTAATTCTTAGAATAGAGTATAAAACAACAGTAATAAATTAATATTATTTCATTATTCATTATTATTTTAATAATCATTAATATTTATTCAATAATTTGACAGTTTTTTGAATAGAGTATAGAAGAAGAAAATCTTAATTCTTAGAATAGAGTATAGAACAACAATAATAAATTAATATTATTTCATTATTCATTATTATTTTAATAATCATTAATATTTATTCAATAATCTGACTGTTTTTTAAATAGAGTATAGAAGAAAAAAGTCTTAATTCTTAGAATAGAGTATAGAACAACAGTAATAAATTAATATTATTTCATTATTCATTATTATTTTAATAATCATTAATATTTATTCAATAATCTGACAGTTTTTTGAATAGAGTATAGAAGAAGAAAATCTTAATTCTTAGAATAGAGTATAAAACAACAGTAATAAATTAATATTATTTCATTATTCATTATTATTTTAATAATCATTAATATTTATTCAATAATCTGACAGTTTTTTGAATAGAGTATAGAAGAAGAAACTCTTAATTCTTAGAATAGAGTATAGAACAAAAGTAATAAATTAATATTATTTCATTATTCATTATTATTTTAATAATCATTAATATTTATTCAATAATTTGACAGTTTTTTGAATAGAGTATAGAAGAAGAAAATCTTAATTCTTAGAATAGAGTATAGAACAACAGTAATAAATTAATATTATTTCATTATTCATTATTATTTTAATAATCATTAATATTTATTCAATAATTTGACAGTTTTTTGAATAGAGTATAGAAGAAGAAAATCTTAATTCTTAGAATAGAGTATAGAACAACAGTAATAAATTAATATTATGTCATTATTCATTATTATTTTAATAATCATTAATATTTATTCAATAATCTGACTGTTTTTTAAATAGAGTATAGAAGAAAAAATTCTTAATTCTTAGAATAGAGTATAGAACAACAGTAATAAATTAATATTATTTCATTATTCATTATTATTTTAATAATCATTAATATTTATTCAATAATCTGACAGTTTTTTGAATAGAGTATAGAAGAAGAAAATCTTAATTCTTAGAATAGAGTATAAAACAACAGTTATAAATTAATATTATTTCATTATTCAATATTATTTTAATAATCATTAATATTTATTCAATAATTTGACAGTTTTTTGAATAGAGTATAGAAGAAGAAACTCTTAATTCTTAGAATAGAGTATAGAACAAAAGTAATAAATTAATATTATTTCATTATTCATTATTATTTTAATAATCATTAATATTTATTCAATAATTTGACAGTTTTTTGAATAGAGTATAGAAGAAGAAAATCTTAATTCTTAGAATAGAGTATAGAACAACAGTAATAAATTAATATTATTTCATTATTCATTATTATTTTAATAATCATTAATATTTATTCAATAATTTGACAGTTTTTTGAATAGAGTATAGAAGAAGAAAATCTTAATTCTTAGAATAGAGTATAGAACAACAGTAATAAATTAATATTATGTCATTATTCATTATTATTTTAATAATCATTAATATTTATTCAATAATTTGACAGTTTTTTGAATAGAGTATAGAAGAAGAAAATCTTAATTCTTAGAATAGAGTATAGAACAACAATAATAAATTAATATTATTTCATTATTCATTATTATTTTAATAATCATTAATATTTATTCAATAATCTGACTGTTTTTTAAATAGAGTATAGAAGAAAAAAGTCTTAATTCTTAGAATAGAGTATAGAACAACAGTAATAAATTAATATTATTTCATTATTCATTATTATTTTAATAATCATTAATATTTATTCAATAATCTGACAGTTTTTTGAATAGAGTATAGAAGAAGAAAATCTTAATTCTTAGAATAGAGTATAAAACAACAGTAATAAATTAATATTATTTCATTATTCATTATTATTTTAATAATCATTAATATTTATTCAATAATCTGACAGTTTTTTGAATAGAGTATAGAAGAAGAAACTCTTAATTCTTAGAATAGAGTATAGAACAAAAGTAATAAATTAATATTATTTCATTATTCATTATTATTTTAATAATCATTAATATTTATTCAATAATTTGACAGTTTTTTGAATAGAGTATAGAAGAAGAAAATCTTAATTCTTAGAATAGAGTATAGAACAACAGTAATAAATTAATATTATTTCATTATTCATTATTATTTTAATAATCATTAATATTTATTCAATAATTTGACAGTTTTTTGAATAGAGTATAGAAGAAGAAAATCTTAATTCTTAGAATAGAGTATAGAACAACAGTAATAAATTAATATTATGTCATTATTCATTATTATTTTAATAATCATTAATATTTATTCAATAATCTGACTGTTTTTTAAATAGAGTATAGAAGAAAAAATTCTTAATTCTTAGAATAGAGTATAGAACAACAGTAATAAATTAATATTATTTCATTATTCATTATTATTTTAATAATCATTAATATTTATTCAATAATCTGACAGTTTTTTGAATAGAGTATAGAAGAAGAAAATCTTAATTCTTAGAATAGAGTATAAAACAACAGTTATAAATTAATATTATTTCATTATTCAATATTATTTTAATAATCATTAATATTTATTCAATAATTTGACAGTTTTTTGAATAGAGTATAGAAGAAGAAACTCTTAATTCTTAGAATAGAGTATAGAACAAAAGTAATAAATTAATATTATTTCATTATTCATTATTATTTTAATAATCATTAATATTTATTCAATAATTTGACAGTTTTTTGAATAGAGTATAGAAGAAGAAAATCTTAATTCTTAGAATAGAGTATAGAACAACAGTAATAAATTAATATTATTTCATTATTCATTATTATTTTAATAATCATTAATATTTATTCAATAATTTGACAGTTTTTTGAATAGAGTATAGAAGAAGAAAATCTTAATTCTTAGAATAGAGTATAGAACAACAGTAATAAATTAATATTATGTCATTATTCATTATTATTTTAATAATCATTAATATTTATTCAATAATTTGACAGTTTTTTGAATAGAGTATAGAAGAAGAAAATTTTAATTCTTAGAATAGAGTATAGAACAACAATAATAAATTAATATTATTTCATTATTCATTATTATTTTAATAATCATTAATATTTATTCAATAATCTGACAGTTTTTTGAATAGGGTATAGAAGAAGAAAATCTTAATTCTTAGAATAGAGTATAGAACAACAATAATAAATTAATATTATTTCATTATTCATTATTATTTTAATAATCATTAATATTTATTCAATAATCTGACAGTTTTTTGAATAGAGTATAGAAGAAGAAAATCTTAATTCTTAGAATAGAGTATAGAACAACAATAATAAATTAATATTATTTCATTATTCATTATTATTTTAATAATTATTAATATTTATTCAATAATCTGACAGTTTTTTGAATAGAGTATAGAAGAAGAAAATCTTAATTCTTAGAATAGAGTATAGAACAACAGTAATAAATTAATATTATGTCATTATTCATTATTATTTTAATAATCATTAATATTTATTCAATAATTTGACAGTTTTTTGAATAGAGTATAGAAGAAGAAAATCTTAATTCTTAGAATAGAGTATAGAACAACAATAATAAATTAATATTATTTCATTATTCATTATTATTTTAATAATCATTAATATTTATTCAATAATTTTGACAGTTTTTATATAAGATTTAATTTTAATTTATTTTTTAAAAAATAATGTGTTTATTGTAATTATTTTACACTGACTATTATGATTTTAAGTTTTAAATCAAAATGATTCGATAATTAAAATTTAAAAACATGAAAAAACTGTAATTTAAAATGTTGATGAACATTTTTTGTTTTCAGTTAATATTTTAACGAGTTTCTAATTAAATTTTAAATTAATCCTATAAAATACTGATATTTCATACAGTACATGTACACATCTATTCGTTTCAGCCAAATTATAAAAACAACATAATTTGATATATTATTTAAACGTTTGGCTTTTACAGTTACTATCATAATTTGAAAAATATATTTTTTGCCTTATTTTTGTTATATTCTGTGATGAAAAATGATTGACTGTTTAATTTTTTATATAATAAGGGAAAGTCAAAGGTCTTCAGTCTAAGAATCTTTCTTTCAGTGTCTAATTTTAACAATAAACATCAACATTATTAACTTAGTAATTAATTAAGGTAAATTGGCAAATACAGTAATTATTAATGTTGTAATGCAGAGGGTAACATAATAATTTGCAATAACATATTAATTTAATTTAAATTTAATATTGATAATTGAATTATTATGCGAAACGTTGACATCAGAAACTGTGAAATTGTCACATTAAACAACGTTCGTGACTTTAGGATTTATTGAAATACCGACCGCCAATTTTCATTTTGCACCAGTTACAATAAATGCCTGTTTATCCAGTGTGACAATTGGGTTTGATGACAACTGTAATTAAAATATTAAACAAACAATATTTAGTCATGTTCCCTATGTAAGTATAATGGCAGTAACGTCTTTCTTCGGTCGTTTGGCCGCACCTGATTCGTATCAGTTAAAAACCGAATTCTGGCAAACAGGTGGCTTGTAAAGGAAACGGAAATACACACAAGTGCCACACTGACTCACCTCTCGGTTACTCGGTCACACTTGACGGAATAAGACCGTTGATGTTTGCGAGGCTAGAAAAATAAATGTTCCCCACTTCGGCTAATCCCATTTTCTTCCCGTCCGGCGTAACAGGTCTGTATAATTTGGCTGACGGGAGATTCGATTAAAGCACTTACCGGTAAGTTCTTGAGCCGCAGACAAAACGTCTTCCTTTACCCAAACCGAGGTCCACACTTTTTGTTATGATGTGATAAACTCTGGAGATGCTCATCACGATAATGCACGTTGCAGAACTAAGTCAATATTAGTTTTGTAGGTTAAACGAATGTTTCAGCATTATTCAATCCTCGAGAACAACAAAGAGACGGCGCCCAAAATGATGCATGTCCTCCGCCATTAACTTTACAACATATCCTGATATATTCAGCAATATATCCCGCTTCCGTTTAAAACATTTAAACTCCGACAGAATATTGAAGGTGTAGTTCAGTTACAAATTGCCGGGTGTCGGTATAAAATACACACGCCAGCTTAATGTGTCTATCCATCATTATTTTTCAATTCAAAAAGCACATTTCGCTGAAAGTCCGCATGATTGATTTGATTTGATCACATTTCGTGATTGTGACTCGCGTCGAGATGAATTGGGCCATCGAAACATCTAACGATTTATGTTTAATAAGAATCCACTAATAAACATAAATTACAACCCTTAGTTGTTAGTTGGTGAGGCCCTCATCTTTATTGAAATATTTACGAGTCTGAGTTGAAAAAGTTTTCAAAGCTTTTATGGGAATAAAAGGCGATAGTTAGACAAGTTTTACGTGCTAGTGATAAATTGATTGAGATTTTGAAAAATGGGATTATAATGTTCCTGCAGACAAATAAATTTCATGGTTTTTCAACGACTTGTACAACTAATAAAACGTGTCTCAGATTCTGAATAAAATTAGATAGAATCATAGAAACAACCTTTGGATTCCCACTTGAACGTTGTCGTAAAACTGGAAAATCCTTAATATAAAACAAGATACATAATTCTTATCTTTCCTTCACCGCAAAATTAAACAAAGTCGTTTGTGGGCAAAATAAGGGGTTCACGAAAAATGTTGGAAAGGATTGGTTTGTTGACACTGGAAAATGTTCAGTTTATGACGTCTTGGATGAATAAATGGGTCACAAGATTATAGCTTTAGGTACTTTACGAGCCATTTTCACTTGGCTATTTTATTGGAAAAGCAATGAATAATTATTCCATGATAAGGTTGGCGATTGTTATCTTAAAATGCATTATTCAAACGTGAAAGCAATACCTATTTAAATACATTAATTATGATCTATATAAATGCAAATATGTCACCTCTACACCTGTCCCAACTTGGTTTGTTATAAACAAATAAACGAATAAAAACACTTACCAAGTTAATTGTGTTATTCTCCTCCTAAAATGAAAAGGAAACAATAAAAGTACTTAAAGATATTCCGCTTTCAATTGAAGTTGGAGATTTGTTTTAAGTCTAATAATGCTTTATATTCATTCATTTCGAGAATCTTTTAGTCCATCAAAGCCATTGTCTTTAATACATCTTGGGACAAAAAGAAGAATTTAATATTGAATGGGCTGTATACTTTATTATTCACGATAGCTAAGCCAAGAAGGAAATTTAATAAACATTATTTCATTATTAAATTAAATGAATAAATTTTAGAACTCACTTATAAAATATAATTATTACATAGATGTACTCAATAAAATTAATAATCTGATATTTTAATAATTAAATCTAGTTGTCAATAAAACACTGTGTCCATTTTAATAATTGATAGACGTATATTAATGGACAGTTGGACGTGGTCTATTATTAAAACATCTGCAACTTCCTCACATATTCCAGTTGGTGCCATTAAATTAACCAGTTTGACAATAGTTTAAACCGTGGTCGATTTGCAAAATCTAAATAGGCAATGGATCCATTAGGAATACATAAAGGTCCGCGTCTTGGAGGGGGGTGCAAAAGGAAGAATGGAAGACAGATAATGGATTATGGAGTGCCATATGTCGCTGCGGACAAACTCAATGAATGAACACTTGCAGGAGGAGTCGACGGTTGTGGGGGTTGCGTCAGGAGTTGTGCAACGCCATGATTTATTGTCGAACTAATAGTTAACTAGGTTCGACCCTATTATGTCGAAGTTCAGCAGTTACTCCAGTTATTCGCATTCGCTTCCACGTTGTTGCCGACAGAACGGGCCGTTTTTGTCGCAGGAAATATTTCCCTATTATATTAATACAACGTCGTCGAAGATGCGGGCTTTACATGCACATCTTATTGTCGGTGTAGTGAATGACGGAGTCGCGATCCAACTTAACTTGATCCGCTGGGAAATATTATTTTTCAGGCATCGCACCAGAAAGACAGACCCGAGTGACGTGCCCGTAGACATGCATGTGTGTATTTTAATCCGAATCCGAATTATATTCGGCATCTCGGAGTCCCGCTTGAGAGCCGGTCTTTGTATTTGCCCGACCGCACATGCACGGAACTCTGCTGGGGTTTGGGGCTTTTATGCTATTGATCTTTTAAATATTTACGTGCCCGATAAACAAAATTACTTCTAATGTTTTCGACGAACTTTGCCTTCAACTCCTGATTGTTTCTATTCAAAGTGATTTTACACCTTTTTATTAATAATATTGGAATGAATGAATGAAGTACTAATATTTTGGGATAACAGTCATATTTGGGCAGAATACTTTATTGACTTTGTATTAAAATTTTAAACGGTATATGTACAATGGTTATTTGATAAATCATAATAATTTCTAGAAAAATTTCTTTGATGTAACATAAAATTTAGAAAATAAAAACGAAGCACTAATATTTTGGGATAATTGTCATTTTTGGACAAGGTATTCTAATTTGTTTTACTTTAAAATTATGAATTACGTATGTACAATGATTATTTAATAAATTAATATGAGACAAATTATAAAAAAAAAAATAATGAAATGCCAATATTTGGGATAACAGCCATTTCTGGGCAGAATACTTTATTTGCTTTGTATTAAAATTTTAATCTGTGTATGTACAATGGTTATTTGATAAATCATAAAAATTTAATTGATGTAACATAAAATTTGGGAAAAAAATGAAGTACTAATATTTTGGGATAATAGTCATTTTTGGACAAAGTACTCTAATTTGTTTTATTTTAAAATTATGAATTACGTGTGTACAATGGTTATTTAATAAATTAATATAAGATAAATTATAAAAAAAAATTAATGATATGTCAATATTTGGGATAACAGCTATTTCTGGGCAGAATACTTTATTTGCTTAAATTATAATAATTTCTATAACAAATTTTATTGATGTAACACATAAAATTGAGAAAAAATTAAGTACTAAAATTTTGGAATAACAGTCATATTTGGGCAGAATACTTTATTTGCTTTGTATTAAAATTTTAAACTGTATATGTACAATGGTTATTTGATAAATCATAATTACTATAAAAATTTAATTGATGTAACATAAAATTTAGGAAAAAAATGAAGTACTAATATTTTGGGATAATAGTCATTTTTGGACAAAGTACTCTAATTTGTTTTATTTTAAAATTATGAATTACGTATGTACAATGGTTATTTAATAAATTAATATAAGATAAATTATAGAAAAAAAAATAATGAAATGCCAATATTTGGGATAACAGTCATATTTGGGCAGAATACTTTATTTGCTTTGTATTAAAATTTTAAACTGTATATGTACAATGGTTATTTGATAAATCATAATTACTATAAAAATTTAATTGATGTAACATAAAATTTAGGAAAAAAATGAAGTACTAATATTTTGGGATAATAGTCATTTTTGGACAAAGTACTCTAATTTGTTTTATTTTAAAATTATGAATTACGTGTGTACAATGGTTATTTAATAAATTAATATAAGATAAATTATAGAAAAAAAAATAATAAAATGCCAATATTTGGGATAACAGCCATTTCTGGGCAGAATACTTTATTTGCTTTGTATTAATATTTTAAACTGCATATATATAATGGTTATTTGATAAATTATAATAATTTCTATAACAAATTTTATTGATGTAACACATAGAATTGAGAAAAAATTAAGTACTAAAATTTTGGGATAACAGTCATATTTGGGCAGAATACTTTATTTGCTTTGTATTAAAATTTTAAACTGTATATGTACAATGGTTATTTGATAAATCATAATTACTATAAAAATTTAATTGATGTAACATAAAATTTAGGAAAAAAATGAAGTACTAATATTTTGGGATAATAGTCATTTTTGGACGAAGTACTCTAATTTGTTTTATTTTAAAATTATGAATTACGTGTGTACAATGGTTATTTAATAAATTAATATAAGATAAATTATAGAAAAAAAAATAATAAAATGCCAATATTTGGGATAACAGCCATTTCTGGGCAGAATACTTTATTTGCTTTGTATTAATATTTTAAACTGCATATATATAATGGTTATTTGATAAATTATAATAATTTCTATAACAAATTTTATTGATGTAACACATAGAATTGAGAAAAAATTAAGTACTAAAATTTTGGGATAATAGTCATATTTGGGCAGAATACTTTATTTGCTTTGTATTAAAATTTTAAACTGTATATGTACAATGGTTATTTGATAAATCATAATTACTATAAAAATTTAATTGATGTAACATAAAATTTAGGAAAAAAATGAAATACTAATATTTTGGGATAATAGTCATTTTTGGACAAAGTACTCTAATTTGTTTTATTTTAAAATTATGAATTACGTGTGTACAATGGTTATTTAATAAATTAATATAAGATAAATTATAGAAAAAAAATAATGAAAGGCCAATATTTGGGATAACAGCCATTTCTGGGCAGAATACTTTATTTGCTTTGTATTAATATTTTAAACTGCATATATATAATGGTTATTTGATAAATTATAATAATTTCTATAACAAATTTTATTGATGTAACACATAGAATTGAGAAAAAATTAAATACTAAAATTTTGGGATAACAGTCATATTTGGGCAGAATACTTTATTTGCTTTGTATTAAAATTTTAAACTGTATATGTACAATGGTTATTTGATAAATCATAATTACTATAAAAATTTAATTGATGTAACATAAAATTTAGGAAAAAAATGAAGTACTAATATTTTGGGATAATAGTCATTTTTGGACAAAGTACTCTAATTTGTTTTATTTTAAAATTATGAATTACGTGTGTACAATGGTTATTTAATAAATTAATATAAGATAAATTATAGAAAAAAATTAATGAAATGCCAATATTTGGGATAACAGCCATTTCTGGGCAGAATACTTTATTTGCTTTGTATTAATATTTTAAACTGCATATATATAATGGTTATTTGATAAATTATAATAATTTCTATAACAAATTTTATTGATGTAACACATAAAATTGAGAAAAAATTAAGTACTAAAATTTTGGGATAACAATCATATATCAAACTGTACAATAAATATTTGATAAAATTTCAGTAATTTTAATAAAAAAATTGAATAGAATACCAACCACATTTTCAAGTGGAATAACACGAATTTATTATGTTAATAATAATACCTTAATCTTCCTTTATGTATATTCTTGTCGTCCCTGTGCAAATAAATAATTGTTTGTTACAACTTTTATGGCTGCCATAAAGACAGTTAATGTTAAAAAGACAATATTAAAATCCAAATAATGCCCATCAAAGTTATTTATAATGGCCAACTACATATAGCTTAATCGTAGTAAAAAATAAACCAGTTTAAATTATAAGTGCGGCTGCACATTCTAACAGAACTCATAAATCTAATTTTAAAACGGTTTCTGTGTAGAATTAGTCGTACTCGATAGTTTACTTCGGAGACGATTATGCTTCGATGCATTATGTTCGAAAATAGAACTAATCGTGGAATTGTAGTTCCGCTAACACCTTCGCTGTTTTTCTGACAATGGCACATGTGTTGTACATAAATTAAATGGCAGCTTCTAAAGGCATTAGCGTACATTCTGGGCACCAATACATTCATTGTTTTATTTTAAATTATGTTTAATTTTGGCACATAATTATTTCAGTCCCTGAAACTGCCCGAGAAAATAATTTGCGAAAGCAAAACAGAGGGGAAGTATAAATGACAGTTATAAAGTAGAATTTCCATTAAATTGGCACCATTTGTTACGTGCCACTTGGAAGTCGGGTTAAAATGTAGCTACATTATACGTTGTATTTACAGACTGTTTGAATATTTATACAGAATATACAGAGCTTTATATCAATCATCCCGGAAATCGTTCATATTTAACATCATGATATATACCCCGTTGTCACAACACCTTTTGCCACCCACATCACATTTATACTTAATTAATATCTGTAAAATGTTGAATATAATAAATTAATGTGGACGAGGAACAGGAAGACATCACAACCAGTGACCGACAAATTAAACCCGATCTCCAATCCCGCCGAACTAAATTGCTTAATCAATTGTACGCTTCTCGGGCCAATATGGCGCACTTATTAACTTATTGTGTCTGGAGCGCGGCGAATAATAAATAAAAGCAGTGGAAAAAAAATCAAAAGTCGACTCCGGTTAACCGGTTTTCGTGCACAGTGTTTCAAATTGTGGTTTTCGGAATCGGGGCGCATTAACATAACAAAGTGGCTGACCATATTAAAAGTTATGTGCCATAACGTTTAGCTTCGGTGTTTGAGACAATGGTGTGTTATGGTTACTGCACTTGAGCAAAGCTTTAACATTTTAATCACTTTGGTTATTGCCATTACTGCCTTTAAATTTAAACTGAATGTGACCATTAAAGAAGTTTTGTGATATTTACTAAAAATAATGATGTAAGAAGAGAGGGTCGTTTAAGAATCTTTTGACAATAAATAGTTTTCTGTCTCCCATGTTTAAATTCAGTTTCTTCTTTTACTGAAATTATATTTTTCTTAAAAGAGAATAAATAACATTAATATTATTCTTAATTTTCTTTACATTGGTATATTACTTAATTTATTTGTTTTGTCTTCATTTTTATATAAAAATATGTATAGAAATATTATTTTTATTCAATAATTTTATTAGATTGTATTGTTTAATTTATTTTTCATGATGTTTTTGTTGTTGTCAAAATTGTTAGTTTTGTAAAAAATTAGATTTAGATTTTTATACATTTTTTTTGAGATTTCCTTCATATTCTTAGGTTATGTTAAAAGTTTAAAATAATAATTTCAAATATTGTTGTTGTTTTTCTTATATTTTTATCATTTGTGGTATATCTTAATATAGATACTTATAATTTAATGTAATACATACTTTCAAAGTGTTTTCAGTTATGTAAAAAATTAGATTTAGATTTTTATACATTTTTTTGAGATTTTCTTCATATTCTTAGGTTATGTTAAAAGTTTAAAACAATAATTTCAAATATTGTTGTTGTTTTTCTTATATTTTAATCATTTGTGGTATATCTTAATATAGATACTTATAATTTAATGTAATACATACTTTCAAAGTGTTTTCAGTTATGTAAAAAATTAGATTTAGATTTTTATACATTTTTTTTTGAGATTTCCTTCATATTCTTAGGTTATGTTAAAAGTTTAAAACAATAATTTCAAATATTGTTGTTGTTTTTCTTATATTTTTATCATTTGTGGTATATCTTAATATAGATACTTATAATTTAATGTAATACATACTTTCAAAGTGTATTCAGTTATGCAAAAAATTAGATTTAGATTTTTATACATTTTTTTTGAGATTTCCTTCATATTCTTAGGTTATGTTAAAAGTTTAAAACAATAATTTCAAATATTGTTGTTGTTTTTCTTATATTTTTATCATTTGTGGTATATCTTAATATAGATACTTATAATTTAATGTAATACGTACTTTCAAAGTGTTTTCAGTTATGTAAAAAATTAGATTTAGATTTTTATACATTTTTTTGAGATTTCCTTCATATTCTTAGGTTATGTTAAAAGTTTAAAACAATAATTTCAAATATTGTTGTTGTTTTTCTTATATTTTTATCATTTGTGGTATATCTTAATATAGATACTTATAATTTAATGTAATACATATTTTCAAAGTGTTTTCAGTTATGTAAAAAATTAGATTTAGATTTTTATACATTTTTTTTGAGATTTCCTTCATATTCTTAGGTTATGTTAAAAGTTTAAAACAATAATTTCAAATATTGTTGTTGTTTTTCTTATATTTTTATCATTTGTGGTATATCTTAATATAGATACTTATAATTTAATGTAATACATCCTTTCAAAGTGTATTCAGTTATGCAAAAAATTAGATTTAGATTTTTATACATTTTTTTTTTTGAGATTTCCTTCATATTCTTAGGTTATGTTAAAAGTTTAAAACAATAATTTCAAATATTGTTGTTGTTTTTCTTATATTTTTATCATTTGTGGTATATCTTAATATAGATACTTATAATTTAATGTAATACATACTTTCAAAGTGTTTTCAGTTATGTAAAAAATTAGATTTAGATTTTTATACATTTTTTTTTGAGATTTCCTTCATATTCTTAGGTTATGTTAAAGGTTTAAAACAATAATTTCAAATATTGTTGTTGTTTTTCTTATATTTTTATCATTTGTGGTATATCTTAATATAGATACTTATAATTTAATGTAATACATACTTTCAAAGTGTTTTCAGTTATGTAAAAAATTAGATTTAGATTTTTATACATTTTTTTTTGAGATTTCCTTCATATTCTTAGGTTATGTTAAAAGTTTAAAACAATAATTTCAAATATTGTTGTTGTTTTTCTTATATTTTTATCATTTGTGGAATATCTTAATATAGATACTTATAATTTAATGTAATACATACTTTCAAAGTGTTTTCAGTTATGTAAAAAATTAGATTTAGATTTTTATACATTTTTTTGAGATTTTCTTCATATTCTTAGGTTATGTTAAAAGTTTAAAACAATAATTTCAAATATTGTTATTGTTTTTCTTATATTTTTATCATTTGTGGTATATCTTAATATAGATACTTATAATTTAATGTAATACATACTTTCAAAGTGTTTTCAGTTATGTAAAAAATTAGATTTAGATTTTTATACATTTTTTTTTGAGATTTCCTTCATATTCTTAGGTTATGTTAAAAGTTTAAAACAATAATTTCAAATATTGTTGTTGTTTTTCTTATATTTTTATCATTTGTGGTATATCTTAATATAGATACTTATAATTTAATGTAATACATACTTTCAAAGTGTTTTCAGTTATGTAAAAAATTAGATTTAGATTTTTATACATTTTTTTTTTTGAGATTTCCTTCATATTCTTAGGTTATGTTAAAAGTTTAAAACAATAATTTCAAATATTGTTGTTGTTTTTCTTATATTTTTATCATTTGTGGTATATCTTAATATAGATACTTATAATTTAATGTAATACATACTTTCAAAGTGTTTTCAGTTATGTAAAAAATTAGATTTAGATTTTTATACATTTTTTTTTGAGATTTCCTTCATATTCTTAGGTTATGTTAAAAGTTTAAAACAATAATTTCAAATATTGTTGTTGTTTTTCTTATATTTTTATCATTTGTGGTATATCTTAATATAGATACTTATAATTTAATGTAATACATACTTTCAAAGTGTTTTCAGTTATGTAAAAAATTAGATTTAGATTTTTATACATTTTTTTCAGATTTCCTTCATATTCTTAGGTTATGTTAAAAGTTTAAAACAATAATTTCAAATATTGTTATTGTTTTTCTTATATTTTTATCATTTGTGGTATATCTTAATGTAGATACTTATAATTTAATGTAATACATACTTTCAAAGTGTATTCAGTTATGTAAAAAATTAGATTTAGATTTTTATACATTTTTTTGAGATTTCCTTCATATTCTTAGGTTATGTTAAAAGTTTAAAACAGTAATTTCAAATATTGTTATTGTTTTTCTTATATTTTTATCATTTGTGGTATATCTTAATGAAGATACTTATAATTTAATGTAATACATACTTTCAAAGTGTTTTCAGTTATGTAAAAAATTAGATTTAGATTTTTATACATTTTTTTGAGATTTCCTTCATATTCTTAGGTTATGTTAAAAGTTTAAAACAATAATTTCAAATATTGTTGTTGTTTTTCTTATATTTTTATCATTTGTGGTATATCTTAATATAGATACTTATAATTTAATGTAATACATACTTTCAAAGTGTTTTCAGTTATGTAAAAAATTAGATTTAGATTTTTATACATTTTTTTGAGATTTTCTTCATATTCTTAGGTTATGTTAAAAGTTTAAAACAATAATTTCAAATATTGTTATTGTTTTTCTTATATTTTTATCATTTGTGGTATATCTTAATGAAGATACTTATAATTTAATGTAATACATACTTTCAAAGTGTTTTCAGTTATGTAAAAAATTAGATTTAGATTTTTATACATTTTTTTTTGAGATTTTCTTCATATTCTTAGGTTATGTTAAAAGTTTAAAACAATAATTTCAAATATTGTTGTTGTTTTTCTTATATTTTTATCATTTGTGGTATATCTTAATATAGATGCTTATAATTTAATGTAATACATACTTTCAAAGTGTTTTCAGTTATGTAAAAAATTAGATTTAGATTTTTATACATTTTTTTTTGAGATTTCCTTCATATTCTTAGGTTATGTTAAAAGTTTAAAACAATAATTTCAAATATTGTTATTGTTTTTCTTATATTTTTATCATTTGTGGTATATCTTAATGTAGATACTTATAATTTAATGTAATACATACTTTCAAAGTGTATTCAGTTATGTAAAAAATTAGATTTAGATTTTTATACATTTTTTTTGAGATTTCCTTCATATTCTTAGGTTATGTTAAAAGTTTAAAACAGTAATTTCAAATATTGTTATTGTTTTTCTTATATTTTTATCATTTGTGGTATATCTTAATGAAGATACTTATAATTTAATGTAATACATACTTTCAAAGTGTTTTCAGTTATGTAAAAAATTAGATTTAGATTTTTATACATTTTTTTGAGATTTCCTTCGTATTCTTAGGTTATGTTAAAAGTTTAAAACAATAATTTCAAATATTGTTGTTGTTTTTCTTATATTTTTATCATTTGTGGCATATCTTAATATAGATACTTATAATTTAATGTAATACATACTTTCAAAGTGTTTTCAGTTATGTAAAAAATTAGATTTAGATTTTTATACATTTTTTTTGAGATTTCCTTCATATTCTTAGGTTATGTTAAAAGTTTAAAACAATAATTTCAAATAATGTTGTTGTTTTTCTTATATTTTTATCATTTTTTGAGATTTTTTTCATATTCTTAGGTTATGTTAAAAGTTTAAAACAATAATTTCAAATATTGTTGTTGTTTTTCTTATATTTTTATCATTTGTGGTATATCTTAATATAGATACTTATAATTTAATGTAATACATACTTTCAAAGTGTTTTCAGTTATGTAAAAAATTAGATTTAGATTTTTATACATTTTTTTTGAGATTTCCTTTATATTCTTAGGTTATGTTAAAAGTTTAAAACAATAATTTCAAATATTGTTGTTGTTTTTCTTATATTTTCATCGTTTGTGGTGTATCTTAATATAGATACTTATAATTTAATGTAATACATACTTTCAAAGTGTTTCAGTGGTTCAGATTTTGGGGGGTTCTCCTCTTTTCTTCGATCTACATCGTACGCCATTCAATATTTTTGAAGACAATAAATGAAACATAACTTTATAGATTCTTTGTACAATGTAGAAGAAAAATAGTTGCTTCTTATTAAAGTCAATAATCACAAAGTTGAAGTGAAGAAGACGATTAAAGTATATAAATCTGCACAAGTTATCTTAATTCTAATGTAGTTTAATTGAATGCAATTCCCAATTAGTTCAGCCGGACCTATTTTATTGATTCAACCGACGACGAGTCAATAAACCTGAATTGCGATGCAAAATAATTAAAATTTAGCCCACGGTGCGTCCCGAGACGGACCAGTTGGTTCGTAACGTGAATAGTGATGCAAAAGCAACTCCTCTTATCTCATTTCGGTCCGAAGGTAAACAGAAACCGAGACAGCTGCAACGCACGGTTTGCATTCGATACGAAAACGTTTTCAGTGGTGGCGAATTGTCTTCGCCACGCCGTTCCGTTCAATATGAAATGGTGCCTTTATCTAACCGACTGTTTTACTTTTCTCTGTCGTTTCATCTAAACGAGGGCTTTTAATACGTTTTATTTAAATACAAAGATATTAATTAATTAATTCGGCCTCTCCTTAACTTATTACAATTAATTAATGGTTAAATTGAATTCCATTAATTGTTACATATAATTTGAATCATTAAAAAATCTCAAACGAAATTATGCAATTAACAATTTCCATGTTGTGTGTAATTTTAGTGATGTAAATTCGTTTTGAACATGTGGTAAAATACACAAAATATTGGCGAAAAACTAAAGTTGTGCCCGTTTGCATTTAGATTGCATATAAGCTCATCAATTAGCAATTCAAATTTGGGCCAAACAACGAAAGAAAGTTCCTTGAGTTACCTGTTGACGACGTCATCGGTTGTCCAACAAAACGAAAGGCAAGGCAATTAAAAACGGGAACAAGCCCGGGGAGCTTAAATCGGAGCGAGAGAGCGCTTCGGCGGAGTAAATAACCGAAATGGTTTATAGTGCCGTGGTCCGTGTAAGTACACGACAGCCCATATATAAGATGAGCACGAAGCGGAGAGAATAAGGGTGCCGTGTGCATTTCCACGCGTAAGGGCAACTTGAAAATCCCCGGGATGACACCGACTTAAGCCTGCAGACTACTTAGGAAATTGCAGCTTCGATTTTTCACCGTCTTACCGGAGGATTTATGAAATATGACCGCGACGAATTAATTCCGTTGGTGTTTCGCTGTTTTACGAAGTTCACGTCCTTTTTAATTAGAGGGACCGTTGTAATGTGATTTAAGAGTAGCCGAAGTTTAACGAGACGGGGCTGCTGGAAGTTTTTATTTGTCCGAAACGGAATACTCAAATAGTTGTCATGATCCGGTCGCCGTTCACTTCAACAAAAGACGTGATGGATTTCTTTAAGCAGCCTCCAGTTTGTCTAAGATTTTTGTTTGACATATTACAATCAGCCATCAAAACTTCTCCTCCCAACTCATAATCAAATAGTCGACCGAAGACGTGAGCAATTTATTTAAGTGAAAATACAAATATATAAATTGTGGCGTAAAAATAAGTAAATAAAGGACGTGCAAGAACTTCTTTAACCACCTCAGAGGTTGGCATTAAATTTCCTGTAATATCCGACCTGCAGAAAAGTCATTTAATAAGTTTGACTATGCCGTTTTAATAAAACACTTTAAAATGTAAATTTAAATTGTTTGCGGAAAAATGCATCACCACTTAAACTTAAATAATTTATTTCCAGCACTTCCAACGTTGTGGCCACATAAATATATTTCTTCAGGTTTCTATACTTGATTAATTTGGGGCACATAAAAGTTTTATTGTTGATATAGGGGATTAATTCGAGTTAGGAATAAAACAACAAGAAGCAGTTTTAAATAAGCTGAACAATCGACAAAAATCAAGGTTTATAACAAAATTATTTTAATCTCGAGTTTGCAGAAAGTTTCATTACAAGTATTAAAACATTTATTAATAAATTCAATATTAAAGCTCCTGTTTTTGCATTTTAATGAATAACTAATTCCGAAGTGTTTTATTTATTTTACTTAACTCTCACCTGCCGCTTTAATTAATGTCTAGGTTTATTAAAGATTCATTGACTTTTGTTTTAATAAAGCACAACTTTATTACGTCGGAGTAATGAGCAAAAAACGGTGAATCAGTTACATTTTGTGCACCTTATTAAAATGTTCAATTTGACTAAAATAAAAGTAGATTAAGGTAAATTAATTCGTGGTTTCGGATTGATAAAACAACAGTGACAAAGTCCCGGAAAGATCACGTACCCATTCAAGTGCATTTAATTAATTTCAGTGCATGTGTGTGGTTTTGGAACGTTTCGCAGCGAAATAAACCTGTAATGCGGTATTGTGTGCTAAAGTTTGCTTTACGTCTGCAATAAAATAGAATAATGATGATGAAAGATTTTGTATACGACGTAGGTTTTTATGGACGCTGAAAACTATTCAGCGTCGCACTGAATAAAAGTGCTGACGCGCCGTTCTCGTGCACTTTTGTTTTTGAATAATTGAAAGTCTTGGTTTTCCTTCCCCATAAAGCTCGCCCTGGATTCCATCAACCCGATATGAATTTTATTTAACGCGGGATTATATTTAGCGGTTATTAATTCGAATTCCTGACCACGACGTTCGCCAACGTAGCAGGAATAGTTCCTGCGAATGGGAGACCACATAGTTATTTATCATCGTGGTTGTGGGGCAGCAAAACAAACAGTTGATTCAGGATGTGCTGATGATTGAATCCTTATCAAAGATATAAGTAAAGAAATATCTGACATTAAATTTTGGAATAAATCTATAAAACCTGATTCTGTGAAAGGAGCTTATTGATTGGAACTAATGTTGGGCTCCTCATATTGTATATAAAATGTGTTAACAATGTTTCAATAGTAAAAGAGGGAATTTAAAGTTTAAAATTTCAATAATCTGTCTTACTGGATACAATTTGTTTTCAGGAACAAAGCCTATACTTCCTTCTGAAGAAGTCTTCTTATCTTATTGGATGGTGGTATAGAAAAATAAACCTGCTGTGGAATTTTGTAACTCCTTCTCAAAGAATTAATCAGTAAGAATGAAACAATATTAAAATAGACTGTAAACCACTAAAGATTTTACTTGTTCACATTCAAATTAAACTATCTACGAAGAACTGGGGAAGTTTCCATCAAGATATTAAAACTATGGGAAACTATCAATATCATGAATAATGAAATTGTCACACAGGAGACTGTCCTTGTAAACTATGTGCTGGAAAGTTGTGTACAGGAAAAAGTGGCAGGAATAAATGTATATATAAGAGTTTTCTGAAGTAGCTGGTCAATTTGGCGACAGGAAGAACACGTAAAAAACAGACAGGAACAGTAGTAAAGTCTTTGCCACCAAAACGTTGGGTTGTAATAGCTTTCAACAGCTTTAATTCCCTAAAATTTCGAAAACAGGATGAAAAAGGTCCGTGAAAAGAATTTCAATTCCCATTAAATATGTATTTGGAACCGTTTCCTTTGATACACAACAACAGCAAACGGCGTAGAATCCTGCATATACCTAGTATTTATGTAAAAACCGTTTGATCTCAACTTATTGCTCATAAAAACAATACAATTTGTATTTTGCGTCTGTACGATTGCGAAACGTCTGCCGTTTTATCGTTTAAGTATTAAAAGCGCTCATAAAATGGATCGTTCAACTCGGAATCCGAATGCACGTCTGAGGAACAATCCCGCAGTATTTATGGGCAAAAAGCAATATCGAAGGTTGCCCCTCAGAAATAAACCAATCTTTTAATCCAGTCGGCAAAAAACACCTGCGCAAAAAATAATCTAATCGATACATTTTTACGGCGATCGAGTTTCGAGTGTCCCATTAATAAAACATCCGGGACCAATCAAAATGGGAACTGCCGTTCCCAAATGCAATTCGGCCTTTTTGTGACTGGCTTAATTATTTAAATTTGAAATTGTTGTCTAAATATATCGGTTTAACGCCGTGATCAAAACAGTCCAATAACGTTGAGTGACGTCAAAGCGGAGGTGTCGAAGAGGAAACGGTGATGAAAGCGAACCGTGCACGGACACTCACTTTTAACGTAGATTAAAGGGACGATGCAGATCTCCAATTTATTAAGATCTGACCGCAGCTTTGGCGCTTTGAAGCTTTCGACGTTCCGACGATCAATATTCATTGGTAATTAACCGGTGAAGAATAAACGGAATAAAGTTCCTTAATCTATTGTCCCGGAGCTCTGTTTACGGCCAAACATTAACTACATATCTTCAACCCTTTGATGTTTAATGTATCGCCAAGGAGCGGAAGCTCAAAGCTCTATGATTAATTTTAGATTCGCATAATCCGACAACATATTAAAAAGTAATTATTTACAATTACTCAATTATACAGACTTTTTATGAAGCCACGAGGATTATTTCCAATAGTTGAGTTTAATGATAATAAATTTAGAAGGCAATAAAAAGAAACGAGTCGGGTGGTTAACTACAATAGGTATATCCCCATATTGATTATATTCAGCCTTTTATAAATTTTAATGGATGCTTTCTCGGAAACGCTGAAATGTACAAATCAACAAAATGACAGAAAATTAAAGGCTTCTAACTTATTTATCGATTTTGTGATTGAATTCCCGTGTTTTTAATCAATTCCTCTTCGAATAAAATAAACCTCAACACGAATTCCCTCCGTCCCGTTTTAAAATATCTCAAAACTTTGACAAGGAAATGCACGTTAGTAATTCGTTTTAATTACCCCGTTAAGTTACTAAAACACTACAAAAACGTGTGGTAGTATTTTTAATTTTTACGGCACAAACAGCGATTAATCCGTAAACGCCGCAACTAAAAATACTGTTCACCGTGTGTTTACGTTTGTGTTCCTCAAATTTCTTTATTTTTAGACTGGCCGGTCTTTATTAAAAATTCATTCGGCCCTTATTGAAACTTTACTGGGTGGATGTAATGCGATTAAAAGAATTCCCGTCGACAAGTCGAATAATTCCGTCAGACAAGTTGGAGTTGTAAAAAGTAGTGCACACGCCATTAATTGTAAAGATCAACGGAGAAGGGACGGGGATTCGATTAGTCGTTGCGGAGCCACCGAAACTTTCGGAAAAAACGACCAAAAGTGCAGTGTCGAAAGGGGCACGTGTTGTTTGTTGACTCCGGTCGTCTGTTAAACTATTCGTTATACAAGACTTTGATTTTTGTTTGCACTCTTTGTTGGCAGGTAAAAAATTGTGAAAGGCTTTTGATATTTGTTTGTGGCTCAGAACTATTTCAACTCGTACAATTAATGAATTTAATTTTATTGAGTTTAAAAACTACCAATTAATATCAACTGATAATCACGTCATTCATTTGTTTAGGTAACGGTTTTAATTGAATAGATTTATTGCGTTTTTAATAAATGTTTCATTAAAATTTAATGAATATTAATGACAATTTTAATATTAAACAGTATAAATTACATTGTAGATTATTTAAAATTTTCACTAATAATGATTAACAGACAAAATTTTTTGTTGTTGATGTATTTAAAGATATGTCAACATTGTTTCCACATATCTTGTTTTCATTATGTTAAACAATCAAAGTAAGTAAAATATATATTATGTATACACAATTAGCATATAACGTATTTAAAAGAATAACATTTTTATGAAATAACCATCAAAACACTTAAATATTTATGAACTCTGCAGTGTGTTTAGTCTAAAATTTGAGAGAAAAAATGAGATGAAAATTAAATTGTAAATTGTGCTTTGAATAAGTTAATAAATATTTAAATATTTTTATATACAATTGTGGTTAATAATAATATGAATATTTAGGTAAAAAAATATTAATAGTAAAAGAGAAATATTTTTATAGATCAGGAAACAACAATTAACAAATAATGTGTATCACAATTAATCAGTTTTGACAGAATTGTATTCATATGTATAAAAGTTATCGTTTTTAAAATTTTTATAATTTCATTAGTGAACAAAACAATCAATTCAGTGCAGTATCATATTATATCAATTCAAAACATGTAAAATAAAAAAGGATAATAAAATATTCGAATGTGTAAATAAAACAAGCAATATTGAAATTGAAGTTTGAATTTATTTTGTTTTTTTATCAAATTGTTTGCTTAAAATAAAAACATGAATTGAATATTTTCGAACATTAACAATAATTTTATTTAATTTAAATTGTTGAAATATCTAAAAATTAGACAAGAAAATACAATTCTTCAAATTTAAACTACAAAAATTATTTCTTTCTTCTTTCTCATATTTTCGTTACCTTTTGTTTAATCATATTTAAATTTCGTATATAATATCCTAAAATATAATATAATAAACTTTTTTTATAATGGTATAGCAATATAAGTTCTGAAAGATTCCCCATTTTATCTCCCCCTATTTTCTATGACATTGAATATTTTTAAAACTATTAAGCCTTTTATATTCTATGTACAATTCAGAAATAAAGGACACTTTTAATAAATATTAATTATCTCAACTATTTTTTAGATACTTCAGTTTTAATGTTTGAAAAAGGTGTTTTTTTAGCAAAAAAGTATATAATTTTACATTTTCTTCATACCCACTTTTTTAGAATATTTTCTCAGTAATTAATTTTTATAGTAACTTTTTCCATAAATACTTTGTATACAGTCTTAAATTAAGTTTTAAATTATGTAATTGAGTGACAATAATGTGTATTGAGTATATAAAAATTATTTAGACACAACATAACAGATGACATTACTTTATTTTTATATGAATTAAATTGTTTAATATTATTGGAATTCTGGAGAGGAGGTTCCCTCTTTCTCTCGTCTTATTTTCTACATTACTGAACATTACTGAATTTCATATTCATTGCACAATTTAGGAAAGAAGTACTTTTGAATAAAATCGACCTATTTTTTAAATACCTTTTATGAAACATAAAATAGTGTATTTGAATTAAATTTTACACTAGTTTTCAATTTAATGAGTTTAAATATTAAAATATTTATAATAAACGAGAAATTTCAGACATTACTATAATTTCAGCATCAAAATATTGTATTAGATTTGAAATAAATGTTGGTGATAATTTAAAAAGTACACCAGCAGGAACGTTTCAAGTGCATACGGTGGAAGATTTAATATGTTCAGTGAGACATCTCCCCGTGAGCCATTAAAGTCTTTTCTAGATCTGATCCATTTAACAGATCTGCACTAACGAGCAAACTATAGGTCTTATCCAGTGCGTCTGGCATACTAATGACGCCGGCACTGGATGTTATGGAACGGGAGAAAACACACCATTATGTTTTGTTTCATCCGTTTCTTCGCACGGCAACTTCGAATCGCCGCCGTAAACACGTAATTCCGACACATTTATAACGTAATGTGCTCAACTTTAAAAATAAAGGAGACAAGTGCGTCCCAAAGGCCGATTTCCGGCGATAATCAGCGGAATTACGATTTGTACCGGGACGTATTGTTGGCGCAACTTTTCTCAGATGCGACGCACCTGAAAACAACCTTGCTGGGGCGGCACGTACCACAGCAGGATGGACAACCCGCCATTTGAATATTAATAACCTCCACTTTTTACCAATCTAAATATTTATTTTGTCGGTAAAATTAAAGTAAATTCAACGCTGCTCAAATATAGATAGACAAGATTGTGGTTTTGTGTTATTTAAAGTGGTACGAATAAATTCCTGCTTCTAATTTCATGCAGCAACAAATAAATTTTAGAGACGTTGTGCCTCAGGTAAATTCATATAAAACTACTGCTGTTGCTTAACATCTATTATGTAAATTCCACCTTAAAATTGCCTTCTGTCACCCGGATATTACGGAGCTTTTATCATTGAATTTTTATGTTTTCTTGGGTTTTTAATAAAACTTCCAAAGTGTAGTGTTGCATTTGTTATTTTTTGGACCAACTTCCACTCTGAAGAATTCTGGAAGTTTGATTTGATGGGCTGGAAGCATGTTGTTAATTTCTTGACGTTAGTGACACTCGAACCTCGTACTAATCCATCATTTCCCAACACAATATTAATTATTAGGGAATAATTAATAATGGATAATTAATTGTGGTGTGCGAATAATGTGTTTGGGGCCAAATTACTATTTATGCCCGTAAACGCATTATAATTGAATGGCAATTCAAGTCACACGTTAATTATGTTAACCCACATACACCCTCTGTCCCTCTGTGTGATTTTGTGTGAAATTAGAAAAAGGCGAAGAAGTAAGGGAGTAGATTGCATCATGAAATATATACGGTTGCACTTTTGACATATTTCCAGGGCGATAAAACACGTTAGGTGTGCGATGCTCAAAGAGCATCCCCGATCTTGTGCGGTGCGGCTTGGCGCCAGCTCAATTTCTCAAGATGGAATCAACCACGTGCCACCTCCGACTTGGACAACTCCGGAATTATAAATAGACACTGGTATCGTATTAAATATAAAATATCTCGGGGGAGAAACGGCCGAGATAAATTTCATTTTTCGCACGAGTCTCGTGATTTTCCTTTTTCCTGCTGCTGCAGCAGCAGCAGCAACGAAATGACCTTAAACATAGATTTAACACTCAGAAATTGATGTTGTTCCAAACTTAAACATCTAAACGGCGTACATTAAGAATAACACAGCATAAACGAAAGGGAATAGGTCCGTGATCAATTGGAGATTCATGACGTTCCCCGAATCGGACAAACGAACGGAGCAGCCAACTTAATAATGCGTTTAACATTCTGAGCGAACGGTCCCGGGAAACGAATTGACGTACCGATGGTTTTAAAGTGAAAATCTCTGTCGTGTGTCTGCTGTATTGAAGACCATCTGCCTCTGGTCGGCTGCATTTGGAAAAAGGACGAATGCGCACAGGGGCGTGCCGTTACTTCAGGACGGGGCCTCGCTGAAAGCTTCCGCGGCTTCGTTCTAAGTAAACTTTGATGTTTGACGTTACTCCAGTGGAGAATACCGAACGTGGTGTCTAATAAACACATTGTGTTTTATAACAGCATCAAATTAAACCAAAAATTTAAAAATATATATTTTCTTTTATTTTTCAATTGTTAAAATTTCGCTTTTACTATAATAATAATAATAATAGCAATAACAATAACAATAGTAATAAAAATATCAGTAGTAATTGTAGTAATAAAATAGAAATAACTATTATATTAGCAATAGAAATAACAGTAACAGTAGAAATTACAAAACAGTAGCAATAACAATAGTCATAGTAGTAGAACTAGCAGTAATAGTCTTAGAAATAATAGCAATAATAAGAATAACAGTAAAATAACAATAGTAATGACAATATAAGTAGTAACAATGACAGCAGTAGAAATAGTAGTATAACTAGTATTAGCAAAAATAATAAAGATAGGAATAGCATAGATATAACAGTTATAATGGTAACAATAACAATACCAATAATTGTATCAATAAAAATAATAGTAACAATAACAGTAAACAAAAAAGTAGCAATAAAATAGCAGCAGTAATAGTAACAAAAACAGCAATAGCAGTAACAATAAGAGTAATAATAGCAGTAGGAATCGCACTAGCAATAACAATAAAAAAGTAATAGCAGTAGAAATAACAGTAGCAATAACAGTAGTAGTAGAAATTACAACACTGTTTTAATTGTATCAATAGTAGCAGTAATAATAGCAATAGTAGTAGAACTAGTAGTAATAGTACTAGAAATAATAACAATAATAAGAATAACAGTAGTAATATCAATAGAATTGACAATAGCAGTAATAATAATAGTAGTGACAATAACAGCAATAGCAATAGTAGTAGAAGTAGTACTAGCAAAAAAATAATGGCAATAAAAATAACAGTAGCAATAACAATAGCAGCAGTAATAGTAGCAGAAATAGCAATAACAATAAGAATAACACCGGAAATAATATTAGCAATAACAATAGCAATAGAAATTACAATAATAGTATCAGTTATAACGACAGAAGTAATAATAGCAAAACAGTAGTAATAGTAATAGCAGTAGCAATAGTAGTAGAACTAGCACTAGCAATAAAATACAACAGTAATAAAAACAGTTAAGATATCAGTAGCAATAGTAATAGTAAAAATAATAGCAATAGAATTAGTAGTAAAAATAACAATAACATTAGTAAAAATATTTAAAATATTATTAGCAATAACGATAGTAGTAATAATAGTAGTAGAACTAGTACTAGCAATAAAGTAACAGTTGTAATTATAGCAGAAATAGGAATAGCAGTAACAGTAGTAATAAATAAGTAATAGCAGTAGAAATAACTGTAGCAATAACAGTAGCAGTAGAAATTACAACACTGTTTTAATTGTATCAATAGTAGCAGTAATAATAGCAATAGTAGTAGAACTAGTAATAATAGTACTAGAAATAATAACAATAATAAGAATAACAGTAGTAATATCAATAGAATTGACAATAGCAGTAATAATAATAGTAGTGACAATAACAGCAATAGCAATAGTAGTAGAAGTAGTACTAGCAAAAAAATAATGGCAATAAAAATAACAGTAGCAATAACAATAACAGCAGTAATAGTAGCAGAAATAGCAATAACAATAAGAATAACACTGGAAATAATATTAGCAATAACAATAGCAATAGAAATTACAATAATAGTATCAGTTATAACGACAGAAGTAATAATAGCAAAACAGTAGTAATAGTAATAGCAGTAGCAATAGTAGTAGAACTAGCACTAGCAATAAAATACAACAGCAATAAAAACAGTTAAGATATCAGTAGCAATAGTAATAGTAAAAATAATAGCAATAGAATTAGTAGTAAAAATAACAATAACATTAGTAAAAATATTTAAAATATTATTAGCAATAACGATAGTAGTAATAATAGTAGTAGAACTAGTACTAGCAATAAAGTAACAGTTGTAATTATAGCAGAAATAGGAATAGCAGTAACAGTAGTAATAAATAAGTAATAGCAGTAGAAATAACTGTAGCAATAACAGTAGCATTAGAAACTACAACACTGTTTTAATTGTATCAATAGTAGCAGTAATAATAGCAATAGTAGTAGAACTAGTAATAATAGTACTAGAAATAATAACAATAATAAGAATAACAGTAGTAATATCAATAGAATTGACAATAGCAGTAATAATAATAGTAGTGACAATAACAGCAATAGCAATAGTAGTAGAAGTAGTACTAGCAAAAAAATAATGGCAATAAAAATAACAGTAGCAATAACAATAGCAGCAGTAATAGTAGCAGAAATAGCAATAACAATAAGAATAACACTGGAAATAATATTAGCAATAACAATAGCAATAGAAATTACAATAATAGTATCAGTTATAACGACAGAAGTAATAATAGCAAAACAGTAGTAATAGTAATAGCAGTAGCAATAGTAGTAGAACTAGCACTAGCAATAAAATACAACAGTAATAAAAACAGTTAAGATATCAGTAGCAATAGTAATAGTAAAAATAATAGCAATAGAATTAGTAGTAAAAATATTATTAGCAATAACGATAGTAGTAATAATAAATAGTAGTAGAACTAGTACTAGCAATAAAGTAACAGTTGTAATTATAGCAGAAATAGGAATAGCAGTAACAGTAGTAATAAATAAGTAATAGCAGTAGAAATAACTGTAGCAATAACAGTAGCAGTAGAAATTACAACACTGTTTTAATTGTATCAATAGTAGCAGTAATAATAGCAATAGTAGTAGAACTAGTAATAATAGTACTAGAAATAATAACAATAATAAGAATAACAGTAGTAATATCAATAGAATTGACAATAGCAGTAATAATAATAGTAGTGACAATAACAGCAATAGCAATAGTAGTAGAAGTAGTACTAGCAAAAAAATAATGGCAATAAAAATAACAGTAGCAATAACAATAGCGGCAGTAATAGTAGCAGAAATAGCAATAACAATAAGAATAACACTGGAAATAATATTAGCAATAACAATAGCAATAGAAATTACAATAATAGTATCAGTTATAACGACAGAAATAATAATAGCAAAACAGTAGTAATAGTAATAGCAGTAGCAATAGTAGTAGAACTAGCACTAGCAATAAAATACAACAGTAATAAAAACAGTTAAGATATCAGTAGCAATAGTAATAGTAAAAATAATAGCAATAGAATTAGTAGTAAAAATATTATTAGCAATAACGATAGTAGTAATAATAAATAGTAGTAGAACTAGTACTAGCAATAAAGTAACAGTTGTAATTATAGCAGAAATAGGAATAGCAGTAACAGTAGTAATAAATAAGTAATAGCAGTAGAAATAACTGTAGCAATAACAGTAGCAGTAGAAATTACAACACTGTTTTAATTGTATCAATAGTAGCAGTAATAATAGCAATAGTAGTAGAACTAGTAATAATAGTACTAGAAATAATAACAATAATAAGAATAACAGTAGTAATATCAATAGAATTGACAATAGCAGTAATAATAATAGTAGTGACAATAACAGCAATAGCAATAGTAGTAGAAGTAGTACTAGCAAAAAAATAATGGCAATAAAAATAACAGTAGCAATAACAATAGCGGCAGTAATAGTAGCAGAAATAGCAATAACAATAAGAATAACACTGGAAATAATATTAGCAATAACAATAGCAATAGAAATTACAATAATAGTATCAGTTATAACGACAGAAGTAATAATAGCAAAACAGTAGTAATAGTAATAGCAGTAGCAATAGTAGTAAAACTAGCACTAGCAATAAAATACAACAGTAATAAAAACAGTTAATATATCAGTAGCAATAGTAATAGTAAAAATAATAGCAATAGAATTAGTAGTAAAAATAACAATAACATTAGTAAAAATATTTAAAATATTATTAGCAATAACGATAGTAGTAATAATAAATAGTAGTAGAACTAGTACTAGCAATAAAGTAACAGTTGTAATTATAGCAGAAATAGGAATAGCAGTAACAGTAGTAATAAATAAGTAATAGCAGTAGAAATAACTGTAGCAATAACAGTAGCAGTAGAAATTACAACACTGTTTTAATTGTATCAATAGTAGCAGTAATAATAGCAATAGTAGTAGAACTAGTAATAATAGTACTAGAAATAATAACAATAATAAGAATAACAGTAGTAATATCAATAGAATTGACAATAGCAGTAATAATAATAGTAGTGACAATAACAGCAATAGCAATAGTAGTAGAAGTAGTACTAGCAAAAAAATAATGGCAATAAAAATAACAGTAGCAATAACAATAGCAGCAGTAATAGTAGCAGAAATAGCAATAACAATAAGAATAACACTGGAAATAATATTAGCAATAACAATAGCAATAGAAATTACAATAATAGTATCAGTTATAACGACAGAAGTAATAATAGCAAAACAGTAGTAATAGTAATAGCAGTAGCAATAGTAGTAGAACTAGCACTAGCAATAAAATACAACAGCAATAAAAACAGTTAAGATATCAGTAGCAATAGTAATAGTAAAAATAATAGCAATAGAATTAGTAGTAAAAATAACAATAACATTAGTAAAAATATTTAAAATATTATTAGCAATAACGATAGTAGTAATAATAGTAGTAGAACTAATACTAGCAATAAAGTAACAGTTGTAATTATAGCAGAAATAGGAATAGCAGTAACAGTAGTAATAAATAAGTAATAGCAGTAGAAATAACTGTAGCAATAACAGTAGCAGTAGAAATTACAACACTGTTTTCATTATAGCAATAGTAGCAGTAATAGTAGCACAAGTAGTAGAACAATATTAATTCTAGTGATATTACTACTGTTATTCTTATTATAGTTATTATTATAGCAATAAGAAGAATAACAGTAGTAATATTACTAGAATTAACAATAACAATAACAGCAGTAGTAATAATAGTAGAACTAGTACAGCAATAAAATTATGGCAATAAAAATAGCAGTAGCAATAACAGTAATATTGGAAATAATATTAGAAATAACAATAGCAGTAGAAATTACAATAATAGTATCAATTATATCGACAGTAGAAATAATAATAGCAGTAGTAATAGTAGTAGAACTAGCACTAGCAATAAAATACAACAGTAATAAAAGCAGTTAAAATGTTAGTAACAATAATAATAGTAGAAATAATAGGAATAGAATTAGTAACAGTAACAACAATAATAGTAGTAAAAGTAGTTAAAATATTAGTAGCAGTAAGCAATAGTAGTAATAATAGCTGTAACTACAGTAATTGTAGCAGAAATAGCAACAGCAGTAACAGTAGCAATAACAATAACAGTAATAGTAACAATAATGGTAACAATAGATGTGTAATAGTACTATTAGTATTAACAGTAACAGGAGAAATAACAAGTGCAATACAAAAATTACCATTACTAAACAACCTTTTTGAATGGTGATGATATATTTTAATTATTTGTGTATAATTTTGGTAAAACTACGTATTTAAATCATTTATTTATTTTAATCATCGAATCGTGACAAAATGTGAAAGTAATAAAACTGCGTAATTTGTATTTAAATCAAAAATATTCCGGTTAATTCGTACAAAATATAATTTATTGCTGTCGATTGTTCGAATATAATTTGCAAAGTTATCATAAATAATATGATCAATCTGCATTTAATAATCCGAACTTTTGTGACGAATAATTTTAATTAAGTTAGGGGATGAACTGTCGGTTGACGAAAACATTGTTTCACTGTTAAATTGTATCAAATCGAAAACAATCCAGTTCGTATTGTTCGTCCAAAATAAAACACGGTGTTTTTGAAAAATAAACGAGAACATCTCACAATTTGCCATAAATGTATTATTTATAAACGGAAGAGAATAGCAAATATCTGGCTTTCCGTAAAAGCAGTGTATACTTGAATTTCGACGCAAATGCCTTTGGGACGTACGACGTATCTAAATATTTATTTCACTAGATAAAATGATACATTTATTATTTATTTGAAAAAATAAAGCAACATTGTCTTTACTCGTTTTGTTCGATTTTAATTTCGTTCCTGTTATTTATACATGCGTGGTGAATGTAAATTATTGTGTTCGTTATAAAATAGCCGTAATTATGCCCCGTAATATTATAAACAATGAATCCGTATTATTTTGAATATCTTTTAATTCGTTGCATTAATTAATCAAAATTAGTTAACAACATATTCATTGTTCAGTTCAATTAAAAATAAATCAATTTAACTTTGGGAGAAATATATTTTTGATTGGTTTAGTATAATGTTACTGTTCAGTTAGTTTCATACCCTCAAAAAATGTTAGAAGGGTTAATTGGACTGTTTAAATACACAAGGTAAAGTATCAGTTATGTTGAATTTGGCCCCTGAACACAACGTCAAAGATAGTGTCAGTTGTCAGTTCTTGGATTAAAGAAGCTTTTGCCCAGAGACAAATGAAGAGCGTAAGGGGAGAAAGATGTAAGCCAGCATACTGTAAAACGGCCCATGACTCAAATAGTGGTGAAAAATGCACTCTTTAGAGCCGTGATTCTGAACTAAGGAACATTAAAATACACAGCACAAATCCGATAAACAATGATTTTAATCAACTTAAGAAAGTACGAAAGAAATGAAACATGAACATTAATTTTTGAAATCACTCACACTTGACCGATAAATCCGCGTGATGCTTAGTTATGGCACGAGTTGGGTTTTATTACTTGTAGAACAATGCTGCGTTTGTTGACAAGTAAAAATTACTTTACATTTACAAGCAACACTTCAGACTCTAATTACGGACGGTTTTTATCGAACAATTTCTCATTGTGCTTGTTGCTTTACGTGTCTGTTGCAGCGACACACTTTTCTTTATCTGAAATTCATTAGGAAATATAAGATAAAAGTGGGCAAAGACAAAGGGGGAAAATGCACAAAGGACTTTTGAAAAAATTATAATATTTATACACACATACAAATGTATTCAAAGCTTTATTCAAGTTGGGATCTTACGTGTATTATCACCAAATAGGAAATCAATAACCCATCAACAAGATCAACATTTGGCGGTGCGCAAAAACTCACCGATGCATATGGATTTAAATGTACGAGTGGGAAGGATAACGAGCTTCAATATCAATATTAAAATGATTCGCATGAAAAATGATGATGAGTTGATGATGATTCAATTACAACTTCCAGATTCCATTACAAAGGACTTGAAGGACATAAAAAATTGTTCTCAGTGGTCCACAATGAAATAAATACAAACATTTTCAACTCAATAAGTTGAGTTTCCTTTGTGCTAATTAGTAAGTTGCTTTCGCACAATAAGGATTTATTGATCAACGTACCATAAAACATTTTGTTCCACCCTCGTTCTAATTATCGTGACATTTCAATTAGGTTGATATTTTTTTAATTAAAACATAAATTGGTCTTGTTTTTATTTATTGACCAATTCGCACGCCACGTTTATACTAAATATACCGAGGGAGAAGCAAATCAATATGCTTTATAATCTGAATATACTGTCCATATGGGAAATTGGAGAATCCATTTCAAATATTAACTTCCACCTCGCCTATGTCTGTTCTAAAATTTTTAAACATTTATTCTATTGTTTTTGTTGTTCTAATTAGTTTTGTTCATTTTATTTGCAACTTCAACGATAAACTGCCATTTTGCACGATATTTGCGTATTAAATTTAATTATGTTTCGATGATTATGTACCGTGGATAATTAATGTTGCAATTAAATTGTTATAATTCTTCCCGACTCGAATGGTAATTCATTAATTTGCCGTTAAAATACTAAAAATTAGATCAATAATACATTATTTAATAATGTACCACATAATGGTTTATTATTTAATATTTTAACTAAAGAATTAACAAATAAATAAGCTTTTCTATGGTGTGATTTAAATAATAAATCTATTGTCTATTGTTTAACAAATTTCTTTTAATTACCATAATGATAATGGGCACTTAAACAACATATCTTTTTAATGCATATTAAAATAAATGATTAATTAAGTTTTGACGATGAATTTTTAATGTGTGTATCTTTGTTTAATGTACAGTTAATTGTATCAAATAAAACAAATTACTAAAAACCATTAAAACTTTCTGAAACGAATCCTCCACGGTTTAAAACAGATATTTATTCCTGTGATAAGTTGGGAGAGGGAAAAAAATCAGGCTAATCCTCTCAACCGGGTTGATTATAAAAAATTTAAATTTCGTAATAACTAGGAACTTGCAGAATCGCGAAATAATTGTATTTAACTCCGCTAATTACGCTCCATGAAAAGAAACTTAAATTAACAAATTCCACGAAATAAAACTAAAGTTCGTGGATTTAAATGAAAAGCCGGATTTCGAATTTTTAATACCTTCAACGTTTATTAATTCGGTTATTTTATCGAAATTGTTTTGCATAATTTATTTTTGATAACAATTATTTGACAGTTTCGTTTCTGTGTGAATGGCAAGGCAAAATAAATAATAAATATTTTGTTACAAACGTTTTAAATAGAAGTTTCAACAAAAATCATTGGTTTGAAATTTTAAAAAATGCCGTGTTTTTGACATGTAATTAAATATTATTTTATGAATATTCGGTTTCACTGAAATTTGAGCTCGAATTTGATTTAATGAAAAAGTGGAAAGTTTCAATAAATCATGAAACGTATCAGAAAATCAGTAATTTCCCTTTTGCCAGCTATACATTAAATGCAATTGACAAAAAAGGGAACGAATGTGGCATGACAAAGTGCAGTGAAACACTTCAAAGGTAAGATTATTAATTTATTAATAATAGTGGTGTTCTATAATTTTTTGAAACCCCTAATATTAATTTACTTTTCATTTTCAGGATAAATATCCAGTAAAAGGATATTATCCTTTCCCCAAGACTGTATGCTAATTTATTATCCAATAGAAAATAAGTCACATCTGATTTAATATCGTCTTTTAGCATAAATCCAGATTTAAGTATTATTCCCGTTCAGACTTTATGCGCCGTAAAATTTTCACAACTTAATGCCGAGAATCTGCGGTCCAAATTCGTCTTTCCTTCACGAGAAAAACACCGGAAGTACACCGTTCCTAAGTTCAGCATTGGCGAATTTATGCGTGTCAGGTCTCGCGTGTCGCGCCACCCTTAAAATTAATTAATTAATTCGCAACGATACGCGTCTTGTGCCGACCCGGTTTCCCGGTTTTATTCAAAATTAAGACGCGATTCCGTTGGAGCTTGTTAACGTACCCTCCTCGCACATTGTTCCGTGTGGATTTGCCCAACTTAACGGGACAATCGGCGACACAGTCCACCTACGCACCCCAACCACTTCTTTTTTATTCTAAATCTAATATTATATGAAAGTATTTTTCTCCATGGATATGTTATATTTTACACTTTATACTTTTCATACTTTCGTACTTTCATATTTTCATACTTTAGTACTTAAGTACTTTCATACTTTAGTACTTAAGTACTTTAGTACTTTCATAATTTAGTACTTAAGTACTTTAGTACTTTCATAATTTAGTACTTAAGTACTTTAGTACTATCATAATTTAGTACTTATGTACTTTAGTACTTTCATAATTTAGTACTTAAGTACTTTAGTACTTTAATATTTTGTTATTTTAGTACCTTTGTACTTCCATTCATGTTTTAAACTTCACATTTCAATTATTTCACATTGTATTTTTTAATTTTTTTAATATAATATTAACCCTCGTAGTTTTTACGTGTTTGAAACAATAAAAGACAGGAAGGGAAATAATATTAAATAAATCACAGCAAAAAAGTAAGTTTATGTTTTGTGGCGTGTTTAATACTAATTGTAATTACACTTATTATTTATTATAATTTTATTCAGCTGATTCAAATTAAGTCATAACTGGAGTAGGACATAGAAACAATAGTTGCTTAAGTTTAAGCGAAATTTGATTTTCTGCTGCTGATTTGTACTTTATTGAGTACGACCAATTTATCAATGGAAAAATCTTTCCGTGTTGTACGTAGATAATGGCAAAATGCTAAACAACCATTAAAGATTACTTATTTTCCCATTAATTTAACTTTACATTGTTGTTTGTCCCAATTTATAACGCGTTTTTGGCCGCACCGAACAAATCTGATGTCCCAACAGATTAATTTCATTAACCGTTCCGCATATGCATCAAATGGCCGTTTAAAAACAAATTTCGGACGTTAATCGATACTTAACCTCATTAAAAAACACAAATCGAAACAACCGAAAACACCGAAAACAAACGGAAAATTCATTTAACCGCCGCACACATCAAAAAGTGCATTTGCATAAATTTTAATTTTTATGTTGCGCATATTGGCACAACGATTTATTGTTTTCCGACTTTGTGCAACATTGTTCCGAAGGAATTCCTCGAGTTAAACGAGGCCGAATAATCACGTTTGACGTATGACAGATCAATTCACCATTCGATTTAGTTTTTCGAACCAGGTAACTCAACACCCTGTGTAATATGATGCATGGTAAATGGTTTCCCGGTTGCTTTCATGTCCACAATGCATCTGTAAACATGCTGGCTTTGCGTAAGATGAACCGTCAAAATTGTCCCATCTAACTGGAGGGCTACTCGAATACTTTAAGGGATGAATTTACATTGAAATGTCTATGTTTTGGTCTGTAAAGTGTCCAGTTTCAGCCACCACACTAGCACATTAAAATGTTTCTCTTTTTTACTTGACTTTCAGCCTAAAAAAGTACAATAGTTTATCAGTTTTGAACTTTTTTCATCATAAATTCCTTAAAAGTTGGTGGAACCCTTTAAAAATTATATGTTTAAAAATTGGGTCACGTAAATTATTTAGTGTTTGTCAAAATTTCTGATTATTTTTTGAGTTACTTTCAAAAAAACCTTTAAAAGTTGTCTAAACTTTGATTTGTAGTGACTTAGTTTATAAGTTTTATAGAATATTCTTTAACTTTGTTAACCTAATAAAATAATAATTATTTATCAAATTCTTTAAATCTCTTAATTACAAATGAATGAATTGATGGGTTAACAAATAGTATTTTTTAATTAGCCAAATCAAGGTTTGAAAGGGATTATTTTGGTGTAATTTCGTAGTTGTGTTTATATTTGTAATTCGGTTTCAATCCCCATGTTTACAATACCATTACTAGTGGATATATCAATTAATTTCATAATGCACAAACACTAGGACGAATAATTTGGAAAATATTTCAATATTCCACAGATATTGCATAAACATTTTATATGTTAAATGCTAGATTAATTTTCAAACAATTATGCTATAATGAATGGAGTGAGTGGAGTCCTGAAAACGAGTAAATATTATCATAATTAATAATTATAATTAGAGTAATGGAGTACTCCAAGTAAGCAATTACAATTCTCCATGTTTAAGGTTGTTTAATGCAATAAAAAAATATTATAGTATTAGTTTCAGGAGCAAAAAGTGATGGTAATAATAAAGAAACGAGAGTAGTTCCACAAATGAAATTCAGCTAGTTTTCCGGAGTCGTGGAAATTTGAATTCCGGATTATATATCGATGGACCACACGAAACGGATCCCATTCAAGTAATTTCCATGAGTTAGGGAACGGCATAGATGATATTATCTGGAAACGGTTCTCGAAGACGTTGTGTGTGTTGCAAAATGCAGCCAGCCTCAGTTTCGCATGAATATTGGAAAGAGTCTGGTGTGTTCGAGTTTAAATTGGACACTGCTTTCATGGAAACCAAGCTGGAAGACTTTTGTAGTAATATTTCAAATTGTGGCGGCATATTTATTGAAAAATACTTTCAGATCTGAAAATCCAATTGGTTTTTAGCCAATAATCAGAGTCAGAAGTAGTAAATTCATTCAAATCATATACAATTAATTATTAATGATGGATAATTATTTAATATTCATAATAATAATAATTATTATTGTGTTGTTTCCCATGAACACACAACATTGCAACGTAACATTAGTGATTATTGTCAATGATATGGTACAGTTCCACGAAATTTACCCATTAGACATGCACTTTCCTCTCAAAAAACACAAACAAATAATAAATCAGGCAATATTATGTCAGGCAAAGGCTGTGATAGTTTGGTTTGTTGCCGTGGGACGTTGCCATTGTACGTGGTCAATGCCCATGAGGTGAGTCTTCCACCTGGCGACTCTTCCAAATTAAACGAGGGCACATTGGCGCACCAAAAAATGGGAAATTCTCTCCGATTAGTACAGAAATAATTTAATTTTTTCCATAAAATCATTAACTTTAACGGCGTTATTTAATCAAAAAAAGGCTCATAAAAATGAGTTCGACACAACATAGTGCGGATGACATTAGTTTGCTTTCACATGAATCACGACTAACAAGATTATTTCGATTTTTGTGAAATAAAGCTTCTCCGGTGAGCAATTATCTTTGTTTCCAGTCAGGGAAAAAAGTGCACACAGGAACGAAACTCGCAATCGAACAGGTATTAATACTTCGTCGCATTAAACAAATTACAAAGGGAGGCGATAAATATTTGATGGCATAAAACGGCACAAAGAGACACGCGTGGAGAAACCATAGAAACCTGTCTTTCGTGGAATAATTGTTTTCACTCGCATAATGTTATTAAGCCGCACATAATAGTGGGAAAATTCATTCGGCGTCGTACATCTCGTATGGTGTCCATGGTTGGCTTCTCAACCATGTAATGGCAGTTTCCTATCCTGTGTGGGGTTTTTATTACCATCTCGTGTAATTACTCGGCGACGAACTGGGATTGTTCGTGGTTCTTTCCAGTTTCATGTAAATATGATTTTCGATATCTCAGTTCAAATCACCGTTGAAATTTTGTAAAGGTGGGAACGTAACTTAATGAGGATTATGGCTGAGGAAGTCTTCAATTGTTACGATTCAGCTTTTGTGTAAATACCAATTAGGAACAACAAAGGTCAAAGAGAGGAGGTGTCTCACAAAATATTAATTGAAAATGCACAAAAGTGACCCTTAAAAAACGATGATCATCAAATATTTTATGAAAACTAATGAGAATTTAGAATAATTTATCAATTATGAACAACATTTATTGTTGGAACATAACAATTCAAAATGTTTTGTCTCGTGAAAAGTAGTGGAAGGTGCATCAGGGGTTGAATTTTAGTAAAATTTGGGGGGGTTGCGAGCGCATCGCAGCATTTACGTTTAGTAATAGGATATCGTGGCCCCGGGCCCGGCTTCCCCGCACCGCAATTACAAATATCGTGCGGAAGACAAAGTCGCGGGGGTGGTTCCTTCCTTCGCTTTTGATTTCGCAACATCGAACTGGTCCGGAGGGCACGTTAACCGAATTAAATGCGGAGTAACGATTGCATTGTCTGTCGGAGGATGCCTAAAAATAATCGATGGGCCGTAGTTCTTTCTTCCCGGCCCAACATACGGTCGCCGTTGAGTTAGTTGTGGAGTGTGAACGGTGTCTCTATTGGCAACGTTCCCGAATTGGCGCAATAAATTAAAATAATGCAGTAGTGCCGTGATAAAATATGCCGAAATACGACCTGGCCTCTATATATTCGATACGACTCGTATTAACTGCACTTTGTCCATGAATATGACAGTCTCATACAAAATATTGTTATTATTTTTATTCGTCATTGTCCAAAAACCTGATTAAATACTTTTAAGACTCTCTAAAATATCTATGGAAACTGATAGATATTTCACTTTTTTATGGATAATCGACAAATTGTTTCTACTGATATTATTTAATTAATATGGATTTAAAAGAAATTAAAAATTTCTAAAAATTGAAAAAATAACTAATAATTTATTTAATTTTTGTTTCAATTTTGGAGGTCAAAGAAATAATATACAATTTGAAGTAATTAAAATTTTAATCATGGGTAATTTAATATAATTAAAGAGTACTTTTTTTGAAAAGTGAGTTTTAAAATTTAAATTAAATAATATATTTTTTTAATCTAATTTAGATATTTTATTTTTTTAAATTTTAAATTAAATATTTTATGTTTTTTTTTTAATATTAAAATATTTTTTTTATTTTTAATCAATTTATATTATTATATATATATTTTTTTATTTTAAACTACATACTCTTATTTTTTAGTTTTATTCATTATAAATAATAAATAAGTCAATTAAAAATCTTTTTAATTTTAATTTTTTTTGTAAAATTAAAGACAAATATAAAAAAATTTACTTAAAATTTGAATAAAATATATTTTAATAAATTACTTTTCAATTAATATCTTTATATTAAATTAAATTAAACATTATTATACTAAATTAAATTTTTATATTATTAAAATAATTATTTTATTATTAAATTATATTACTAATATATGAGTTTTAAAATTTAAATTAAATAATATATTTTTTTAATCTAATTTATATATTTTATTTTTTTAAATTTTAAATTAAATATTTTATGTTTTTTTTTTTAATATTAAAATATTTTTTTTATTTTTAATCAATTTATATTATTATATATATATTTTTTTATTTTAAACTACGTACTCTTATTTTTTAGTTTTATTCATTATAAATAATAAATAAGTCAATTAAAAATCTTTTTAATTTTAATTTTTTTTTGTAAAATTAAAGACAAATACAAAAAAATTTACTTAAAATTTGAATAAAATATATTTTAATAAATTACTTTTCAATTAATATCTTTATATTAAATTAAATTAAACATTATTATACTAAATTAAATTTTTATATTATTAAAATAATTATTTTATTATTAAATTATATTACTAATATATGAGTTTTAAAATTTAAATTAAATAATATATTTTTTTAATCTAATTTATATATTTTATTTTTTTAAATTTTAAATTAAATATTTTATGTTTTTTTTTTTTAATATTAAAATATTTTTTTTATTTTTAATCAATTTATATTATTATATATATATTTTTTTATTTTAAACTACATACTCTTATTTTTTAGTTTTATTCATTATAAATAATAAATAAGTCAATTAAAAATCTTTTTAATTTTATTTTTTTTTTGTAAAATTAAAGACAAATACAAAAAAATTTACTTAAAATTTGAATAAAATATATTTTAATAAATTACTTTTCAATTAATATCTTTATATTAAATTAAATTAAACATTATTATACTAAATTAAATTTTTATATTATTAAAATAATTATTTTATTATTAAATTATATTACTAATATATGAGTTTTAAAATTTAAATTAAATAATATATTTTTTTAATCTAATTTATATATTTTATTTTTTTAAATTTTAAATTAAATATTTTATGTTTTTTTTTAATATTAAAATATTTTTTTTATTTTTAATCAATTTATATTATTATATATATATTTTTTTTATTTTAAACTACATACTCTTATTTTTTAGTTTTATTCATTATAAATAATAAATAAGTCAATTAAAAATCTTTTTAATTTTAATTTTTTTTTGTAAAATTAAAGACAAATACAAAAAAATTTACTTAAAATTTGAATAAAATATATTTTAATAAATTACTTTTCAATTAATATCTTTATATTAAATTAAATTAAACATTATTATACTAAATTAAATTTTTATATTATTAAAATAATTATTTTATTATTAAATTATATTACTAATATTTTAGTTAAATTTAGGATAAATTTTTATTATAAATAAATAAATATATTCAATTATAAATTAATTAAATTATTAAAGATCTTTTTAATTTTAGTTTTCTTGTCAAAATAAAGACAAATACAAATATCTATCTAAAATTTAAATACAACATTATAAATATAGTTTAATAAATTTTTTTTCGGTTAAGTTTTTTATATTAAAATGACAAAAAATAATATTTTTTATTAATATACAAATATTAAAATTAAAAATCTTTGAACTTAAGTATAAAAATAGTTAGATAGAATAGATTTTTATTATGAATTAATTAATTAGGAAAATAAATTATTAAAGATCACAGCTAAAATTTAAATTTTCTTGAAAGAAAAGGCAAATACAAACAACTAAGTAAAATTTACATTAAATATTTCAATAATTATTTTGTTACTTTTTTATATTAAGAGTTTTGAATTCTGTATCAAATTTGGGATGTTTTGTTACAAACAGCGTATTTAAATTTTGTTACATGAATATACTTGAAGCATATAAATTAGTAAATGGCTCGTTTAAAAATCGAAGTCGTTTCTGTGAGTTTATGCATGAAAGGATTTAAATTCAAATGAAATCGATGATAAACATCTATAAGTGGCAACATAAGGCAGATGTTTGGGCTGATTATTCGGTTATGGGATTTTGCAAGTATAAGTATTTTATTATCCTCAGCCAGTGGCGTACTTACAACTACTACAAAAGAAGTCCGAGTCTCATTAAAAAGTTACTTTCGAGTAACGTTATGAAATACATTTTAATGTGGAGATTATTCGATATTCTGGATAAACAAAAGTTTCCCGACAATGGAAGCTGAGAAGAACAAAACAACAGGAACGAGAGAAACGACAGAAACGACAGAACATAGCAGTGTGTCTTTTAAGGGAAGTTTCCGGGTTTCAAGTTATTGTTGCAACAACATGTCGAAGACTTTAAACACTTTAGCGGGATTGATTAAGATAATACGGAGGGATAAGTTTCCTAATACCCACAATGAAGTTGCCCAATTGAAGTGATGTTTATTTCGAAAAGACGAAATTGTGGAGGCACACATAAGGGAGGCGACGCCACGTTTATGGCGTTAAAGCACAACTTTTTCACTGGTTTATTTTGCGCAAATTGAGTTGAATACGAGCAAATTCGTCCGACGTTGCAGCTATTCAATTTACCTAATAAAATTGAGTTGATAATAATGTGCTAATAAAACGTAGCATCCCGATAT